>NC_088834.1:22465693-23025693 GCF_904066995.2 Poecilia reticulata
AATGTTCGAAGTGGAAGAAGGACAATTTGTTATGATGATATATATTTTTATTTTTAAAAATCTGAATAATTCTATGCAATCCCTCCAAGTTAATACTGTTTCACAGCAATTACAGCTGCTTTTGAACTATTTCTCTGCCTGCTTTCCACACCTGGTGGTCCACCTGCTTTGCACATTCTTCTTTGGAAGGAGAAGATCTGTGAAGAACAACTTGCAAGTCCTGCCACAGATAATCATATGGGTTGAGTAATACAAAATGTGTTGATCTGTTTGCTCTGGCTGTGCGGTTAGGACCGTTGTCCTGGTGCAACGTGAACCTCCGCCTGAGTCTCCTTTCTTTGCCTGTTGCAGCTCCCAATAGGTTTTTACGGAAGCGCATTGCTATCACGCAGGAAAAAAAAAATTCGAGCGCTATCACGTTATAACGTGATACGTATCTTGTTAAAACGTGATACATATCACGTTATAACGTGATACTATCTTGTTAAAACGTGATACATATCTTGTTAAAACGTGATAGTTATCTTGTTAAAACGTGATATGTATCTTGTTAAAACGTGATAAGTATCTTGTTAAAACGTGATATGTATCTTGTTAAAACGTGTTACGTATCTTGTTAAAACGTGATATGTATCTTGTTAAAACGTGATATTTATCTTGTTAAAACGTGATAGTTATCTTGTTAAAACGTGATAATTCTATGTCCAGGAAGTGGCGGTATTATGCTAGGCTGGTACAGTGGCTGACATGAATTGGTCAGGTTTCCCTTCATGTTTGGTCTACACGGATATGGATGCTGTGGTTAAAACCATTAATAGCTACTCTGAGCAGGATCCTACACAGAACGGGGCTGCACAGAAGGAAACGTCAGTTCGGTCCTCTAGCTGTGGCGGCGTTCCTGACTGTCTGGATCGAAGCTGAAGTTGGCTTCCGATTGTAGCTTCTGATTCGGGAAATGGCTTAAGAGCGATTAGAACGGAGGCTCAGATGTATTTGCTGAACATTTTCTGTAAAACATTTTTATTGAACAGTACAATAGGTGCATAACGGCAACGGCTGTTCGTAACCAAGCAACCAAAATAAACAGAAGGCTAGATAGTGGCAAAAGACAAAAAATTAGATCCTGTTAAGCATACTTCAAAATAAAAGACTTCCTCTCTCTTCCCTTTTGTCAAAATAAATCATAAATAAAGCTTTGAATTTAATTATTTTTCACATCACCTTTTTGTAATTATGTACAATCAAGTTACATTCAGTAAATAATAATAAGCATTTAAATTATACTTAACATATGACTGTAATTAAGTAACTCCGTCCATTTTCTTTACACCCTTGTATGTTAGTGGGCTCGGGAGGGGTGTTGGTGCCTATCTCCAGCTGACATTCTGGGCGAGAGACGAGGTACACCCTGGACAGGTCGCCAGTCTGTCGCAGGGCAACAAAGAGATACACACACACACACACCTAGGGACAATTTGGAGAGGCCATTTAACCTGACAGTCATGTTTTTGGACTGTGGGAGGAAACCGGAGTACCCGGAGAAAACCCACGCATGCACAGGGAGAACATGCAAACTCCATACAGAAAGACCTGTGCCAGGAATTGAACCCAGAACCTTCTTGCTGCAAGACATCAGCTCTACCAACTACACCACTGTGCAGCCCTGTAAATAAGTAACTAATCATGGAATTAGATTTAACATGCAAGTGTTAAGAAATCACCTGATATGCTTTAAAAACAAACATACATCGACACTTCAAATCTGGAGTAGATTATTCTACGCCAATGGCAGAATATTTCAAACCTAGTTTGTCATTTGTGAAACCTTTATCTGAATTGTGAAACTTCAAACATGAGAGATTTAAAAACCTTTTTGTATCTGGAATGCATTATAAATGAACTATCACATTTACAATATTTGCTATTATTTTAGCTTTCTGTTTTCTTTCATTTTTTTGTCCTAGAGCACCTGCCTTTCTGTTTGGCTGTTGTGGCTTACAGGGATGCATTTTAACTTGAGAGGAAGTCTTTTATTTTGAAGAATGCTTAACAGGATCTAGTTTTGTCTTTTGCCACTATCTAGCCTTCTGTTGATTTCGGTTGCTTGGTTACGAACAGCCGTTGCCGTTGTTCAGCAAGTGTACTGTTAAAAAAAATAAATCTGAACAGAAAATGTTCAGCAAATACATCTGAGCCTCCGTTCTAATCGCTCTTTAGCCATTTCCCGAATCAGAAGCTACAATCGAAAGCCAACTCCAGCTTCGATCCAGACAGTCAGGAACGCCGCCACAGCTAGAGAACCGAACTGACGTTTCCTTCTGTGCAGCCCGGTTCTGTGTAGGGTCCTGCTCAGAGTAGCTATTAATGGTTTTAACCACAGCATCCATATCCGTGTAGACCAAACATGAAGGGAAACCTGACCAATTCATGTTAGCCACTGTAAAAGCCTAGCATAATATCGCCACTTCCTGGACATAAAATTATCACGTTTATACAAGATACGTATCACGTTTTAACAAGATAACTATCACGTTTTAACAAGATACGTATCACGTTTTAACAAGATAAATATCACGTTTTAACAAGATACGTATCACGTTTTAACAAGATACGTATCACGTTTTAACAAGATACGTATCACGTTTTAACAAGATACATATCACGTTTTAACAAGATACGTATCACGTTTTAACAAGATACATATCACGTTTTAACAAGATAACTATCACGTTTTAACAAGATATGTATCACGTTTTAACAAGATAGTATCACGTTATAACGTGATATGTATCACGTTTTAACAAGATACGTATCACGTTATAACGTGATAGCACTCGAATTTTTTTTTTTCCTGCGTGATAGCAATGCGCTTCCGTAGGTTTTCTTCCAGGGTTTCTCTGCATTTGGTTGAATCCATTTTTTTATTCAGATTTGACAAATTTTCATGATGCTGTTTGTTCACTAATGTTCTCCAACAAACCTCTGAGGAAAAGTTGGATTTATGCTTTGAAGAAATTATACGCCAGTGTTCTCTATTTACTCATAGGTGTCTTTAGATGTTTGCAATGGATTTTATTTAGAGGCATGGGCTGAGTAAAGTGAGGCATAAACACATGCCACACTATTCAGATTTTTCTTTGCACAGAACTGTGGAAAGACATTCTTTTCATGCACTCCTTTTAGTCTTTGTTGTTCTATCACATCAAATTCAAATAAAACGTATATTGATTTGTTTTTGGTGTAACATTATGTTTTTCGCAGAGCTTGTAAATGTTGCCATCATATTTAACCTGGCAGCTGATCAAACCAAAACATATTGTTTTGCCTTTTATATTTGGGAGTACCTGCTCCTGGTAATCTTGATTTATGCATTAAAACTACTAATAAAGATAACACTTGATATCCAAATACGGGCAGCGGACGTGGCGCTTCACGACTGAGCAGAACAGAAACAGAAAGTCTAATGAGCCGCAGTTTGATCTGCCATCAGAACTGCAGGCCTGAGACCAAAGTGAAATATTGGGAATGCAGAGTTTGTTTGTGTTGCTTCTCAGATCATATCAGTGAGTCGCGCAGTTGTTGCTCAACCACAGATGACTGCGCTCGTCTGAGGGAAAACTACATCTCCTTAGGCTAATTCCGACTTCAAAGATGTGTATTTTTGGCAAATATGACTCATTTCCTCCTGCCAAAGCTGGAGCACACTTTCACACAAAAATGTTGTTTGGAGAACATACACTTCTGTGTGAACTGAAATGCACTTCCGGGCATAACATTGCGAGGAAAATAATTTAACAATTACTCTGAATATCGAGGTTCCACTGATTAAATTATGTCCTTTTATTTCAGTGTGCCGCTCTACGAAGAAGGAAACCCACAGGTCATTTGAGGCCTCGAAAAGAAACAAATATCTGCAGCAGAATTTCGGAACCATCCTCCAAATGTGCAGCTGAACAAACAAATATGGTCTTGACAAATAAATTAGTAGTTTTAGGGAATCAGAATTCACAACCCTAATCTGAATGATAGTTAATGTGATAAACGACACATTTCTCATCTATGTTCAATCAGTGGTGATGAATTTACAAGGACGACGAGAATAACCTTGTAACTAGAAATGTTAACACTTCTCATAGCAGTGTTGCAGTAATATAATTTAAACTCAAGGTTTTGTCACTGCAAAGTCAACAAATGATAAATACGAACTTGTAAATTCTTTTAGGCGCTGCGATGCAACTCTGTCTGCATGTATTTATATCTTTTCTTCACTATATCTTAGTCCAGCTGTTTATGTTTACCATTCCACGGTGTGTAAAAAGAGGGATCTGTACCAATGGGTGTTTAATGACACAACAGCAGCCTCTGGTGGATGACAAGGTGGGGGCGGATGTGTGGTTACATGTAAAAAAAAAAAGAAGTAAAATCCCCCTCCTAGAATTTTTTTTTCTAAGCACTTTTTTCTTGATCTTATTTGTGAAAGTCATGAGGTGAATGCCATGTGAGGCCAACATATAACCACACGGTCTCCAAGCTCACATTTTTTACAACCTGAGCAAAAAATGTCAAGGCTTTAAACTCATCTTGAGAGGAGTTGGCCCAACTTCTCTTCACATAAAATACCCGTTACCACTGGAGCCTAGACCAGTACTGATCCACGGGTGGTTCGGCGCCGTCTCGCCAGCACAGATCGACAAGTTCTGACCTTAACCAGACGAAACTCTTGTCCCTGAAGTGCTTTGACAGTTCTCTGGTTTTGCTTGAGGTTGGAATTAAGAAAATTGATTCTGCAGACAGGTGGGCTGTATAGATGTAGCCAAATGAGATCAGGAGGAAAGGATATGTAATTGACTTGACTGAGTGATTTTGTGTGAAAAGCATCCAAATGAACAGAAAGGCCCTTCACACTGCAGGGCTCCACCGCCGGCTCGTTTGTTGTGTGCGGGCCTTTTCTATTCATTCTGATGCTTCTCGCTCATATTGTGACTGAGGCACCTGTCGCCTTTGTTTGAGGTGCGAACGTGAGCTTTAGTACCTTTTGATTGATTTGCGTGTCACAAAGGCATTTATGTGTTCTCTAGGTGCCAGAATGCTAGGTGGGTTGAAGAGGATCAAATGATTATTTACCCCATTTTAAGGGACACCCGGGTAAAGCATTTACACCCTTTGACTCGAGATGTTTATTAGAATGTTAAAAACATGTGGAAAATAATAATAATAATAATAATAATAATAATAATAATAATAACAACAATAATTTGTACAAACAACAAAAGGTTAAAACATCCAAATACTTTTTTGGCACAATAATCCTCTTTGTGGCAGTCTTTTATGTGAAATCTCAATAAAATATGTTTGGAGTTTCTGGATAATAAAATATTCAGAAATTTGCAAGGAATGTGAATATTTTTGCAGATCATTTTTGTGAAGGCAAAATTCTTCTTATCCTCTAGTTTGTGTGTCTACTTACAGAATTTCCTCTAAACATGCAAGTGCACATGATTTGATAGACTATTTTTAAAAGGTCATAATAACGGATGCATTTATTCTGTATGATGAAATATTTAAATTTCTCAACCAGCTCAGGTTTTTTTCTGAAAGTTAGATGCTTTCCGTGTAATTTCCACTCAGAAACCTTCATGAGCAGTACCTTGTGTCAGGGTATGTATGTCTAACAGGCATCAATATTGTGAATTTCGCCCACACAGTCAAACTATATGCCTGCAGTACTCACAAAGTTGTAAGTGCAGGGATAACGCTGCTGGGGGAAAAAAAAGGCATCCTCTGTCTGTGGGTTCAAAGTGCGGGGACTGCTTTGAAACTGGAGGGAAATTAAGAATGCTGTATGGTTCCTAGTTAAACTCACTAACAAGAGGATATTGCTGTGCGGTGGTAGTCAAGTTTAGCCTCGAATTTGCACCATGTTACAAAGGAGAATGTTAAATGACTCTTACCAGATATCAGAGCACGACATTGCACGTGGGATTTAAACTCGTTTGTTAAAAATATCTCAGTCCACGGTGTTTCTGGCATTTCCGCAAGCCGACATCTTAGGAAGATGCTCCTTTTATTATGCATTTCAACATGCTAAAGAATTCTCCGTGTTCGATCATTACACCTCCACAGCAGAGCGTGTCGAATATTGAGCGAGACCATCCACAAGAGACTGCCAGCTGTGACGCTCTGTGGAGTTATGAATGATACCCTGAGGTTTCACTTCCATCAGATGTCAGCCTCCTTTTTTCATCTTTTATTTAACTTTCTTAGGAAGCTTAGAAAGGGATGACAGGTGTAAGGAAAGAGCTGGCAAAGCAGTGCTAGATACAGTATGCGTCAGACGTCACAGAAGACAGTTAAGACAGTATCGTTATTGTTGCTAAAAACAAAAAAACGTAAACCTAACCCTTAAAAATATCAGATCAGGTCATGTAATTTGATTAAAACCTAAAATCTAAAGTACAACTGCATACCTCCACGTTGTGACATTGTTTTACTATGTGTTGCTTATTTCACCAAAATATTCAAAAATCATGCCGATTTGTTGAACCTGCATTGCATTAGGGTCATGTTTGCACCTATTTATGTATCAAAGGTGGCTTCTCATCCGACATTCAGCCTATTAAAAAAACCCAGCATGCTACTGTGCAGCTTGATATGTGTGGCACACTGAACGTGGATCAGAAAAATAAAAGACCAGAGCTGTTCTGAAGAGCGCACCAAGAAGGCTATAGATATTTATACAATAATATATTAATGTAAAATGCAAGCCTGGTCTGCTTAGAATTTGCCTTTTTGATGAAGAAATTTACAAGATTAAACAAACCTTGAATCAAAGTGAAAATACATTTCTACAAAATATGATTAAATAAAAATATGCATTATAAAAATGAATGCACAAATATTCTGTCCCTTCTAAGGGACTGGGCATCAGTCATCAGAGGTCTACTGAATTGGTGATAGTACTGTCATTTCTAAACTATAAGCCTCTACTTTTTTTTTTTTTACACACTTTTTGAGCATTGTTGCTTAAACAATGGCTTCAAAAAGGCTGGAATGCTGCATGATGAAGAGGACAGCAGAGGCTAAAGGGCAAATTTGCCTGAAGACAAATGTGACATTGACAGCAACAATGAAAGGAAGACTGAGTGTGTGTGAGGCTGCTCAATTTGAATACTGAAGAAGACGACTTTAGTGGTTTTAGTGTGCAGGAGGAAGACGAAGAGAGCCATTAATGACTTTTCCCAGAAGGCTACTTCATTTTTTTTTCAGCAGCCATGTTTGAGACACTGTTAGGAAAAGTGAATTTACTGTACATTTTTATGTATCACCAGTACATATTTTATTAAAAGTTAAAAATCTTTCTGAGTAAATGGTCCAGTGTTACAATTTGGATACTTGTGGCCAATGTAGTACTTTTAATCTTGTTAAGGTTGGTGTTTTTTATATTTAGGCATTTTCAATAGTTTGGGAATTACGGTTGTTTCACATCGAGGTGAATGAAGATGACCTAAGTGTATTGGGTGTGGCTGACCTGACCGTAGCATACATGTGTCTGGAAGGTCCATTCACTGGTTAATCAGTGAAACTGGCTACTATTACAGCGTGAAGACAAAATGACGCTCCGAGCAAATCAGAGAAAAGGTTATTGAAAAGTAGAAGTCAGGGGATGGATCTAACATCTCATGTAATTCACTTAAATCCATCATCAACAAACAGAATGTGGCACATGTGCAAACCTGCTTAAATTGGGCTGACCCGAGCGATAAGAAGGAGACTAGTGAGAACGGTCACCATGTCACCGTGACTACATTAAATGAGTCGCAAGCTTCAGCAGCCGAGATGGGAAAGATGGGTTGCCTGCTTCTTCACCAGTCATTGGAAAACCGCAAGTATTTTTCCTTCACTGCGCCGCCGTGTGCCGCTCTGACTTTAACCAGCACACAAACCTCCGGTGAAATACATTGACATCTAGTGGGTGCAATGGGGAATGAGCTGAAACTCCAAGCGGTGCGGATACTTTTGCACTGTGTTCACAAGTACCAACGCTGCAGCAGGGCTATTTAAACCCAAGCAGAGACTCTTACTGGCTTAAATGGATAATATTTCTGTGTGATCATATTGCAAGATTACACAGATTAATGCAGCAGTGTGTAATTTCTTTTTCATCTGGTTCTAATCACCATGTGTCAGCTTAAAATAAAGCGCTGAGGATAATCTAATGAGAAAGAAAATACAGATAGAGTGTCATGAATAATGGAACCGCTGGGCAGCAGGGGGCTAAATACAGACACAGAGCCATCAATATTTGGCCTCCTTAATTAGACAAAACTAGGCATGATCAAAAGCTAATTCTCCACAAGGATTTTCAGATAGAGACACAAAGCTTACTGAGGGGAGAAAGTAGTACTCTTCCTATTAGGTACTGAAGGCAACATAAAAGCATTTTATTATCTCAAATATTAATCTCTGTTCTTTGCTCAATGCTGGTTGATGGGACAAAATCTTGATAAGGAGGGTCATGACCCTGCTTATGAAGTTTACAAGAGATTGATTTAGTGTTCATCAGTCACTCTATGTTGGTCCAAAATATAACATGTAAATATTGCTATTAGAAGCTTTCAGTGCTCTGAACAAAGCGCCGTTTCAATGAGGATTTGGAAACTAAATCCTGGATGAAGCAAATTTAAATTATTGATAAAATAGTAATACATCAGCCATGAAATCAAATATTTACTCTGACTGTGAAAATCTAAAATAATAATACAGCAGCGGTGTAGGTGGAAAATAGAAAATAGATTACTTGTTTAACGTTTCTTTCCTTTTGGTGCCTAAACAGGAAAAACTATGGGACAAAGAAATACATTTTCTGTTAAGGTACAAATACTATTTATAGTACTTTTTTGCAACAATTGTATTTTATAACATTTATTAGAAAACTGAAATTATTTTTGTATTGGTAATTTTGCTAAAAATTGTTATTTCTCAATATTTCTTTTAAGCTTTAACAAATAAATTGGATCTTTAAACATTTATCAGCATAAAATGGTGGTAGATCAACTTGATAATATTTTCAACTTGACAATATTTTCAAGGGATGCTCTGTTTATGTCATGTTGAACTTTGAGTTTAGTTTGATTATTTTGGTCATACTGTTCTGTCTAAAGTTTCATTTTCTTTGAGTTCTTCATCACCGGTGTTAATTTTGCCAGAGTACCTCAGTTTTCTGCTCTTTTAAACCCGTTTCCCCTCTGCTCATTTACTCACCTGCATTGCATTCATTAATCAATCCTCTGTATTCTCCAGTTTGGTCACTTGGTGGTTCTCCATTTTCGCCATCTTCCAAGTTTCCTCGTCCCTGCAGTTTGGTCCTCAGCAGCATCCCAACACCGAGGGATTGCAGAGAAGTTTTAATTTCGACCGTGCTTTCTCTTTAAGTGGATGCAGCTCAGCTGTGTGAGAAGCACAGTTGGGAAACCCTTGGGGAGACGGCAGTTTTCAACACTCGTTAAGAACACGGCTAAAGAACTCTGAAGAAAAATGACAAGACGAAGCCAGAGGGTGCTGCACTAGCCTACTGTAAGTATATTCACATAACATCATTATAATGAGTTGAGTTTTATGAACGGACACAACACTGACACAGATATGGCAATCACAAACCTCTGACAGACACATGGCACTTCAGCATGTGGAGCTGAGGGCGTGGCGGCTGAACCATGAACCCTGCAACCAATGCTGAAGTTATAACCTGCAGCTTTAACTAAGTAGGTCAGTCTAACGTCCTTGGAAGGAAATCTGTGTAAAACTGTGCGTGCGTGTGTGACTGAGCACTACAGTAAGGACCTGTGAACATTATACATGTCTGAAATACAAGGTCATATAAGATGTTACCGCCATGGCAGCAAGCTTCCACCCCCGTTACTCTCTGCACTTTACTGTTGTGTTGCTGTGTAGATTTAAAACGCTTGTTAATACAATGTTTTAAAATGTTTCACAAATTTAAACTCTACAAATGGCAACTCAACGTTGCATTGACAAATAACTGGCATTAAACCTCAATTTGATGCGTAATTGCAAAAGGCAGCAGAGAATTAGATAATTAATTCGTATCATCCTTACCGCCAGCTTTTCTCTACATTTAACAATCACCTGTGCTTAATGAGGCATTCCACAATGACAAAAAGAAACCTTATGCTTGAATACACCCAATGTTTTCTGAGGCTTTCAGGCTTAAATAATCCATTAATGCTCTGGTGCATAACAGATGGATGCTCACCTATGGATTTGTAAGGAGCTGCGGTCGACTCGGTTTAACACTGGCAGCAGATTTGACATGGTTTTTCTTGCTTCATGACTGACAAATTTCAGCACTTTTTTACCCAAAGATGTAGTTCCAAAGTTATGTTGTAATCTACAAAGGCTTAGATTTATAAGATTTAATGGCATTTCAAACATTGTTGGTTAGAGATCGTGAATAACATGGCTCATATTTATAATAAGATTGATTTAGAAATTATCTGAAGTTAGTGTAAGAGAAACTTTTTCAAAGAAACCTTTATTTTCAGTCAGCTCCCATCAAAACAGATGAGGTAGAGATGATATCCGTTTTCCTCTCTAATGGCTACTTTGCTTATAATTGTCACAAAAGATCTTCCGATATTTAGTAGTTGTCATAATTTAAACAAATATGTGTCCAGGTTCTTGGTTTATTCTTGTGTTCTGCTACGTGCTGCCATGTTTTTCTTGGACACATATGAACTACACACCCACAGGAAAAGACCTGACAATAATCTAGTGCAAGGGTCTTTTGAGTTCTAGTGTCCTGCAACCTTTAGATGTGTCCCTGCTTCAACACAGCCTCAATCAAATGACTGAATTACCTTCTCAGTATGCAGACAAGTTCTCCAGGATTCTGCTGATGACCTGATTATTTGACTCAGGTGTGTTGAAGCAGAGCCGCATCTAAACCCTGCAGGACACTGAGCCTGGAGGACTGGAATTGAGGATCCCTGATCTAGTGTGTAAAGTGTTTCCTATTAATCAGTCTGCCTGCTTGTTCCCAATCCTCTGATTGTTGCACCTGCTTTCAGTGTGATTCTCCATTCTTAATGTATTTTTGTTTAATTGTCTGTAGCTCGTGTTTTGGAGGAGATTTTGGGATCCTGGGCTTTGTTTTTTGTAAGTTGGACTTTATTTTTAAACATTATTTTTGCAAATACATAAATAGCTTAAAAAATTAAATCTACAGTTTGCTAGCTATGGCAGAGAATTACAATCAATTACAATTTATAGAAAAACAGTAGGAAGGTGTGCCAGATGGGACAGCTTGACTTATGGACAGGTGAGCAAAACCCACAAAACAGGAACTGTTAGAATTTTCATATGACTATCAAGAAATAATTTTGTTCCTCTTGATTAGAATAGAAATCTGAATCAAATCTTTTTCTGTAAAGGAAAAAAAAAGCCAGCTTTTATAAAGGTGTTTATTTCATGTTGACTAATACATCTGGGCTCAGCTAAAGCCTCAACAGGAATAGAAATCCTTAAAACACCTCTGATGTCACCATCTGGACCAATGTTCAATTAAAATTACCTCCTTAATTAGTAAATAGCCACTGCAACCTAAATCCTTATCTAATCTGTCCTGCCAAAGCTAATCACACAAACAACAGGAACAGTGATAAAAAGGACCTTGGAAAAAAAAAAAAAATCCAACCATGTTAACTTGGGATGTAATCCTTCAGTTTCTACCTTTAGTGGAAAGCTGCTTCTGCTCCCATTTGGCTGATTTCATTCTTTTCCATCTATCTCTAAATGTCCATGCTAGCATTAAGGAGCCATCTGTGGTCGTGTTTCATTGGCCACTGGCTTACGGCTCTGGTTTTTAAATAGAAGCAGTAGAAGAATCGGTCCCTAATGGAGCATGGCCCTGCTTTGGAAATGGATGTGCACATGTAAGTTATATGTTTTTATAAATTGAACTTGTTTTAGCATTAATTTTAAATCAATAAAGACTACAGAGGGCGGCACGGGTTGGATTCGCTAGTGTAGAGGCAGAGGTCATGAATATTACTTTTACTGCAATAAGCATCCCATTAATTCATTAACTTTTGGCACCCTCTAGACATTTGCAGATGTTGCCTCAGTGGTTATTGATGCCTGGAGTGTTATGGCAGTGCAGGTATGAACCATTTTGTGGTTTTTCACAATGACTTTATTGTCTGTTGCTTGGCATTGGAAGATTTTAAGGAACAAATTCAAATATCCGTGAGAAAAACATTGTGAAGCGCACCACAATCCTGGATCATTCCCAATGATCCAGGATGTTGTGTTTTGTACATTAGAGGATTTTAGGACAATAAGGCAGAGGAGGCACTCACTCATGCTTAAAAGAGCAAATGTAAAAGCTTAGGTTATGAGACAAAAGATGACATCTGTGTGTGGATTATCTGCAGGAGCAACAAGTCTCAGAAAGGGGGGAAAAAGCAAGGCTGTCCCTCAGATTATCTAACACTCATTTGTTGCTTGATGGTCCAAGATTTATGTCTTGAAAATGAACCTTTTTGGCACAGAGCTTGCATATGCATATCTTTATATGAGATAAAAGCATAAATAATAATAAAACCCCATCTATTTCATTGGTCTCTCTTAATTTCTTATTGCTCAGAGTATCTGACTGATGGACTGGCAACATGCACCCCGCCGCTTCCTCCATGACGTGAGTGAATGGATTCTGGTTACAAATGCTGAAACGTTTCCAAGGAGTCCTGCGTTTATGGGCGAACGGCTTTTGTGATTTGGTTTTTACAGAGAAAACGAGTGTTCAAAGTTGTGGCTGATCAGAGAACATGCATGCCGAATCCTTATGAATGTCAACGTCTGCATCTCCTTGAGTCACACGACACGTGACTCAACAGACGCTCACGTCGCTGGCGTGCTGCACAGAACAGAGGGGAAAGATGCAAGCTGGAAGTGAAGACGTGTAAAAGGAAATAAACCAGTCGGGTTTGATGAGAGAGAGGCAGCAGCACATTTCTGCGACACGTCTTCGTGTGACATTTTCAGGCTGACAGAGAACAGAGGGGGGAAAATGGAGAGAAGAAAAAAAAAAAGCAATGCAGTAATTTGGCCTCACATCTCATGATGGGCTTTAGTAACTGGTCTTGTTTTTTGGTTTGGAGGTAATTGGTGTGACCTCTGGAAGCCTAACGCAGATCAATTGTGTGTGTTTTTCTGTCAGAGTAGTCTTGTTATGGTTTGACAGAAGAAAAGGTCAGGAAGCCAGGTGATTGTGCAGGTGGAACATTCAGTGAAACATGTTGTATGCAAATTGGTGCATCCAAGCAGTGGATTAAATGAAGCAGAGTTTATACAAACTCAAAATTGGTTATCTTTTTTAAAAAAAAACATATTCACACCTTCAACTTTTCTACAATTTATTAGATTACAACTATAGTCATCGACATATTTTGTTTTCATGTAGTTTACTTGAAGCCAACAAAAAGTAATGAATGACTGTGTATGGTACACAAGTAAATAAAATAAAATAAATGAAAAGCACAGCATCCATCCATTTTCTTTACACCCTTGTCCCTTAGTGGGGTCAGGAGAGGTACCACGGCATTTAATTGTACATTTTTTTGAAGGCGTGAGCTGTTTGCTAAACGTTGGTGATCAAGCTGCATCATAAAGGAGCAAAGCAGACGTTTTATGGAGAGATTTATAGTAGGATTTGCACAATATCACAAAATATTGTGCATTTTTGTGCAACTGCAGATTTCCCAAGCCAGGGCTGTCCTGCTGAACTAAAACGCTTAATAAAGAGAATATTAATCATAGAAACAAATATCTAGTGGTAATTCTGGAGGAGCTGCAGTTAGCCAAAGCTCAGGTGGGAGGATCAGGTAACCTGATTGGTTGTATATTCAATGTGGTTTTCGAGAAGAACTGGTGAAAAGAAGTTTCTGTTGGGCGGGATGAAAACAGAAAGGTCCCATATGCAACTTTTTAACCATCCTAGTTTAATAAATACTTTTCCAGTGGCATTAAAAGTTCTACAAATCAGAGAAACCCAACAAAGGATTTAACCCTTAATAAAACTCATCACCACAAAGTTTTGTTATGCAAGATGTCAAATGCATCATTAAATCTTATTTAGCCAAGATTCAAGTCTGTGAGTAGTGTGAACACCAAATGCTTTTAACCTATCATTGTTTTCATCTGATCCCTACAAAACAAACAGCCTAGAATAAGACAAATGATACAATTCAATTTTTATTCATTTTAAAAATCCGTAAAACTCAAACTCGATTCTTTGCGGTCGGCAATCAGACGCTTTGTAGAGGGGAGAGGTTTTAAGACGACTCCTGTACGACCTTCACCTGATTGCAGATACAAGTTCCCCTTTTCTTTGTCGTAAAAAGAAATCCCCCGCTACAATGCTGTTTTGATTGCTAAAAGCCAGGGTCTGGCTTTATCTGAGAGAGCCCGCTCTGCTGGTCAAAAAAAAATCAATCGTCAGTTTCTCACCTGAGCCTATAAACTCCTCTGTGTTTCTTCGGCGAGCTTTAAATCACAATTTATGACGTTCACTCCGTAGACCAGGGAGGTGTCAGGAAACCTGGCAATAACCTGAGCCGTTTGCCGTCCTGCTTTGCGCGCCAGTCGTATTCTGAGCTCCGAAAGGCTTAACCATTGTTTCAACCTGGAGCTCAGAAAAACACTGAAGCTGGAATTAAATAATTAGGCTAATGCATAGATTATTACGGATTTTGCGTGCTTGCTGCTCAAGTAATTCTTCCTGTGAGTGGCTGTGTTTGGACCGCACAGTTTGAACAAATCGTTTTATTGGGTCAGAATGTCTAACAGCGGCGGCATAAAGGGACACGCTCTCCATGTTGAAGCCCAGGGACATTTCAGACGTGTCGAAAACAGACGTTCTTTCGTGAAGGACGAACAATTCTTTGTCGTTAGTGAGTCCTCTCTGGTGATTGGTCTATTAGTGGATCAGTCAATCCACAGCTGTTGTCCACGCTAAAATATTGCCATGGCTGTTAAATAGATTACCTTGACAATGTTGAAAATCATAACCCCAACAGCTTATAGTGCTTTTTAAAAGTATTCTTTCCGTTTGGCCGTCCTGTAACTTGTGCAGGTGCTTTGACCTGAAAGCAGACGTTCTGCGTTTAGGATCGCTGTCCTGTTGAAAGGTGAATCTCTGTCCTGGTTCCAAGTCTTTTGCAGTCCCTGGTTACCTCCCAGCAGGGGTGGAGTTGGACTAAAAAATCGGTCCTGAACTTTCTCCCAGACAGGCTCACTACCCAGAAGTGTACAAAGAGTTGCCAGCAGTATTTTTTAGGGTATACATTTGTATAATTATGCATAAAAGGCTTCAGCACACAACCTCTGCATGTTGCCTCCTTTATGAACCTGCATCTGTTTACTTCCATCCATTTAGCCATTCATCCTACTTATGAAGAAACCTGTTTAAATTAGCCTGCCAAAAAAACAAACACTATAGTCATTGTTATTTAATGACTGTGCGCCGACAGGGCAGTCTCTACCATTTAAGCCTTTTCTGGCACTTCCTTGAACTCTCTCTGTTATCCTTTCCTTAGCTTCCTTTTTAAAAATGGTCATTGACATGGTTTTCATGGGCTACACTGGAAAAAAAAAACATCTGTTAGTTTTGTTTCTTTAGCATTGTAGTATTTGGATAAAAGATAGCTAATTAATGGCACAGTTATCCTGGGATTATTTTGTATCCTCTGTTTTATTATTAGTTCCACTATAATCCATCACAAAAATACAAAAGAGAAGGCAGAAAGGTATTTTCCACTGAAAGAACTCTCAATTTTTAACTGGTTCAGCTCAGTGAGTTGTTGAGAGCCGATTCCCATTTCCACCATCTTAGGGGAACAAAGTATATGTCATCACCAGTGGCTGTTATACAACACAATAGGAGAGTGTGGTGGCAAGATGGAGGAGCCGGATGAGCTTTATGAGTTACTACTTTGTTTACACATCTTCCTTCCAGTTAACGATCCAGACTTTTTGGCTAATTGTAAATATAGCGTTCATTCTTGCTGCACATAGCAGAGACTGATATCGCAAAACAGAGACGTTGATAACTTCCCACTGTGACGTCTTTACCTACCAGACAATAATGGAGATGGCATGTCTCTGCTTTCCAGTGCTCCAGTCAGCCCGAAATAAAATCAGCTGCTGGGTTTCCTCAAGACCAGTTTGAAAACACGTCCAGGAACTGGAACAGAATCTTAACTACATTGGTGGAAAAAGCCTAAGCGAGAAAAACAAATAGCTGAAAGATGTAAAAGTTCTAAAAAAATGTTTTATTCCCTAAGTTTAAGACAAACTAGCTACATTTGGCCTCCTTTTGCCCTCGATGCCATGACTCGATGGTACCAGAAGATGCCGCATTTTCAAAGTGTATTCACTGTCTTTTGTCGAACTGAAAAAATAAACTGACTGCATCAACGGATTACAGTGCGGTCATCTGAGTGATCTTATACTGTATTAATGACTTTTGAATTGGCTCAATAAGCAAGAGGCATTGCTTTAATTTTGACAGCATTTGATTACAAAATAGTATCGACATCGTCGTGGTCATCCTGCTAATCCAGCTGGAAGGTCACGGAGGGATCCACTGCCTGTGGATCACTCTCTGTCCCTCAACATGTCCAGGCTGAAGACACTCATCAGCGTAAACTCCTACTCGGTGTCTGAGTTGGTGAGTCGGCAGCAATGAGGTTGACCTCTGGAACATCATGTCGCTGTTGCTGGAATTTAGAAGAAAGTCTTGATGCCCTTTGAGATTTGACATTTTTAATAAATATTCTTAAAAAAATTTGCTTTCTCATTGCCATCCTTGTATATTCAAGTATTGTTTTTACATGACTGTTAATTTGTATTGCTTCAGTTTCTAAATTATGCTTCTCTTCACCTGCCCTGATGGTGGACTCCACCTTCTATGCAAGTGACTTCTGGAGGTTGGACTCAATTTTTCTTTAGAGGTTTCAGAGCAAGGAGATATGAATTGACATATGTGTCACACAAACAATCTTTTTCTTTTCACTTCACAACTACACTTCTTTGTGTTAAATTCCAGTGGTTATCTATTCACATCTCATCCATCCATTTTCTTACACCCTTATATCCCACTGGGGTCAGGAGGGGTGCCGGTGCCTCCAGCTGTCAACGGGCGAGAGGCGGTGACAGGTCGCCAGTTGTTCGCGTTTCATACAATTTTTGAATGTATTTTGTGGATGAAACCAGCTATTTCTTCACTGACGGACATCAATCTGCAATCTTGAACCTAAAAAGCAGAAGCAGGTGAAGACTAAGAGGGATCTTTTATTTACAAAGTGCTGCAGATCTAGATGACATTCAGATAGAATATCAAATAAAAAAGGTATGACGAGAAGTTTATGCAAAGAAACAAAATGATCTAGAGAAGCAGAAATGAACCCTGGCAGAAGAGACAACAGAAGACAGGTGAGTCAGTGAAGGCAGATATCTGAAAAGACCAAAAACTGAGGTGAACAAAAAGAAACACTTTTAAGGTCTCATTTTCCTATTTATTTTAATACATTATTTGAAGGGGGGCTATAGCTCCTCTCTCATAAAGTATTTCTCTTTTTAAGTTCTTAATTAAAACCCAAAACGTTAAAAACCTTTGAGACCTCATTACGTTCATACTTGTATATGTTCATATCCACAAACGTGTTGCAGAATAAGGGATCCAAACCCACAATGTGCAACTCTAGCAAATCCTCCTTTCAAAAACTTCACATCTGAGATAATTAATCAAACAAGCAAGGCTTTGTATCACATTTTAAGGGTGTTGACATGCTGATATATATAGCACTTCCATCCCAGTTGGTTGAAATCACACACAGCACAGTGTTGGTAGTACTTTACACTTGCTCTAATATTGAGCAACACACTCATTATCGACTGTGATTACTTGTTTTATGCCCAGCCAGATTCTCCAGTGAGTTTTTCCTTTTTATTTTTTTTTTGTTTTCCAAGATAATTTTCCTGCATGCACGCAGAGGGCCCTCTGAATGTGTTTTTGTCTGTTTCCCCTTGTAGTCGGAATCCCAGGAGGAGTCTGATAAAATGGAGATTTCTGTCTTGCGCTGGTTCAACAAACCGCACAGGGGAACAGGGCAGGACGTCGATTTGAGAGGAAACTATGCTGATATTCACATTCGCCACTGCTGCATGAGTAAATACCGTTCCATTGTGCTGCTTTCACAGAATTACCTCTCCCATAATCCATGCTGACAAAAACAAATCAAATGTTGCTGCACTCCCTCTGACTCAGCCGGTCTGAACGTGCGTTGATTAACTTGGCTGCGTCCCCTCCACTAAATTTGAAATCCAATTACCCGCAGAGCAAAACGCTGCAGAACTGACACCAGCTGTCTATTCAGATGGAAACATTTAGCAGGGGTGGACAGGTGCATCGGCACGCACTGGAGTTAGTGCGCACGGTGCGAACTGGACTTTTAAGTTGACACGATTCTCTAAAAATATAGATCTGAGCAGGGTGATTCATAAAAAGAGAGATCACAGTGGGAAACAGGTGATCGACTTAGGAAAAAATACTCAAAACTGGTTGGTCGTGATGTGAGTGTAAGGCTCTCCACTGAATTAAACGCATTTATTAAAAAAGGGGCAAGTAAATCTCCTAGGCATGTCAATAAAACAAGATAGAATTGTTCAAGACTTAATTTTTCTTTGGATAAGAAGCAACGTCATTTATCTGGCTTGTTTGTGGGTGCATGTTTGCGAGAGAGTGAACTTGAGAGGGGGAGGAAGGGGGACCATCTGTTTATCAGCTGGTCCATCACATGACCCTGCCACCTTAATTCTGAGTTCCTCATTTCCATACATTAATGAAATGCACTCTAAATTTAGAAACATTTAGGTTAAATTGCCTCAAATCAAAAGTTTGCATGTCATTTTATTATGAATAAATTGGATCCAACACAGTCAAACTTAAGCGCTCATTTTATTTTAAAGAAACTACTGTGAGCCAACGCAAGTAGGTACCTATAGATATTTGATGGTAGTGCATCTTATTTTTACTAACAGATGGACATTCAGGATAAAAATTCATTTGGCTTGTAGACGTGGAATGTCTGCCATGTACAGTGGGGAAAATAAGTATTTAGTCAGTCACCAATTGTGCAAGTTCTCCCACTTAAAAAGATGAGAGAGGCCTGTAATTGACATCATAGGTAGACCTCAACTATGAGAGACAAAATGTGAAAAAAAATTTGAGAAAATCATTTTGTCTGAATTTTAAAGAATTTATTTGCAAATAATGGTGGAAAATAAGTATTTGGTCAATAACAAAAGTTCATCTCAATACTTTGTTGTATGTCCTTTGTTGGCAATGACAGAGGTCAAACGTTTTCTGTAAGTCTTCACAAGGTTCTCACACACTGTTGCTGGTATTTTGGCCCATTCCTCCATGCAGATCTTCTCTAGAGCAGTGATGTTCTGGGGCTGTTGCTGGGCAACACGGACTTTCAACTCCCTCCAAAGGTTTTCGATGGGGTTGAGATCGGGAGACTGGCTAGGCCACTCCAGGACTTTGAAATGTTTCTTACGAAGCCACTCCTTTGTTGCCCTGGCAGTGTGCTTGGGATCATTGTCATGCTGAAAGACCCAGCCACGTTTCATCTTCATTGCCCTTGCTGATGGAAGGAGGTTTGCACCCAAAATCTCACAATACATGGCCCCATTCATTCTTTCATGTACACGGATCAGTCGTCCTGGTCCCTTTGAAGAGAAACAGCCCCAAAGCATGATGTTGCCACCCCTATGCTTCACAGTTGGTATGGTGTTCTTTGGAGCAACTCCGCATTCACTTTCCTCCAAACACGACGAGTTGTGTTTTTACCAAATAGTTCTACTTTGGTTTCATCTGACCATATGACATTCTCCCAATACTCTTCTGGAACATCCAAATGCTCTCTAGCAAACTTCAGACGTGCCTGGATATGGACTGGCTTAAGCAGGGGGACACGTCTGGCACTGCAAGATCTGAGTCCCTGGCGTCGTAGTGTGTTGCTGATGGTAGCCTTTGTAACATTGGTCCCAGCTTTCTGCAGGTCATTCGCTAGATCCCCCCTTGTGGTTCTGGGATTTTTCCTCACCGTTCTTGTGATCATTCTGACCCGATGGGCTGAGATCTTGCGTGGAGCCCCAGATCGAGGGAGATTAGTAGTG
The DNA here is from genome assembly GCF_904066995.2 of Poecilia reticulata. Lineage (NCBI taxonomy): Eukaryota > Metazoa > Chordata > Actinopteri > Cyprinodontiformes > Poeciliidae > Poecilia > Poecilia reticulata. Next base: position 22,485,956 of record NC_088834.1, read on the forward strand.
GTCTTGTAGGTCTTCCATTTTCTGATTATTGCTCCCACAGTAGATTTCTTCACACCAAGCTGCTTGCCTATTGCAGATTCAGTCTTCCCAGCCTGGTGCAGGTCTACAATTCGGTTTCTGGTGTCCTCCGACAGCTTTTTCGTCTTCACCATAGTGGAGTTTGGAGTGTGACTGTTTGAGGTTGAGGGCAGGTGTCTTTTATACTGTTAACGACTTCAAACTGGTGCCATTAATACAGGTAATGAGTGGGGGAAAGAGGAGCCTCTTAAAAAAGAAGTTACAGGTCTGTGACAGCCAGAAATCTTGCTTGTTTGTAGGTGACCAAATACTTATTTTCCACCATTATTTGCAAATAAATTCTTTAAAATTCAGACAGAATGATTTTCTCAAATTTTTTTTCACATTTTGTCTCTCATAGTTGAGGTCTACCTATGATGTCAATTACAGGCCTCTCTCATCTTTTTAAGTGGGAGAACTTGCACAATTGGTGACTGACTAAATACTTATTTTCCCCACTGTACATTCATACTGCCGGATTTCACAAAATACAAAGTTTGCAGACGGCCCGCTGGGGAAAAAGACCTCCAATTGTGGTTGTGTGTATGGGTGGGTGACATCACAAAAGGCACAAGAATCAAGCCGATCAGCTGGCATTGGTAGATTTTGGCACATTCTGAAGCATTTCAGCTACATTTAAGTTTCAAGCGATTCAAAAGTAAAAGTTTGACTCCAATGACCTCCTGGCTACTGTGGATGGAGAAAGTACAGCAAATGAAGACGATGCAACTTGTCAAAATTACTTCTCTCTTTCTGACTCCTGTGGGTTAGGTTTTTTTTCCGCCCTCTTACTCATTCCTGTTGGTGTTGACTGGAATCATGGCAATGGTAGGCTGTCCTGTAGGTAGCGGAAGTGGTAGGATTTGACTCATTAGTTCAAATGCCTTTGAGGAGAATTTTGAATAAAAATGGGGGGAAAAAACATCAAAAAATACAAATCAACATAATCAAAAGTAATCTGATTAGATGCTTTTTTCAGAGAGAATACTGGATCATTGATGAAATACAGATTTAGCATTTAACATTAGTGTTGACAGGAATATTGATATTTATATTTTTGAAATCTAATTATCAATTGCAATGCAGTCTTGCCCCTTCCACCCCCGAAATAGGAAGAAATCAACTTATATGCAGCTCTACTCATGGTGGTTAGGAATAAAACTCAGTCAGAAAAAAATCTGTAATATTATGAAATATGAAAGTATTAGCTGAACTGAAAGTAATGTATTAATTTGTACACTTCATAGAGCTGTAACAGCACAAAACATCCACGAACAATAAAAAAAAAGCAGATGTGAACAGCGGTAGTTTTGAGTTGCAAGGAACATACATGATTGCTAATTAATTGTTGTAATTAATTCAAACTCATTTGAAGGTTAAGGCATTCATCATCAACTCAGACGTTTTACATTTTAATATCTTCAGTATATTGTTTATGATAGTTGAGTGCTCTTTGAATCCCCCTGCTGGCAATAGATCCTGAACAGCAGCTTAGTTTTTATGCCCTTTTGGCCAGCTCTCGCCATGGTCTTTTGACCAACTGGGGATAAAAGTATTTAAATGTGACAGGCAGAGGGCGGCCATAAGCAACAGCCGTATAGCCCTGCTGTATTGCCTAACATTAGTTTGAATGTTGTCTTTTCACGCTATATGTACCTTCTTGTTGATATCTACATTGTATGTCATGTACAGTTTCGGTACGTCTTCAGGGATTTTTCAACTGGATTTACTGAGTGAAAAAAAAAAAAACAGACGGGCAGAATGGGAGCAAATGTTTGGCCTAGTTATGCGGTGCACTGAGAGCTGTCTCTGGTCCTGAATGCATTTCATGTTTCTAAGTCCCATTTCATTTCAGAAATGGCACTGAATCTTCACCTTGCACTAAATTAATGTTGTTCCCTGAACAGGAAAAAAAGAACCAAAAAAAAAAAAAACACAGGTCCATTTTGACTATTTAGTTTGGTTTCCCATAATCCCCCAGTACGTTTTATAGGACGACTTCTTTTAAGTTTCATAGTGTTTTATGTTATGAGAGACGGCGATGTAGAACATCGACTGAACAGAATCACTGATGTCTTAAACAGGATGTTTTTTGTTTTTTTTAATGAGGACCTGCATGTATGTATGCATGTGTGCGTATATGACAGGAAACGGGAGAGTCTGATTAATAAATGTGAAAATAGCTGTGCATGTTCCTTGTCCAGGTATTCCCAGTCCCTATGTCTAAGCACAGATGTGACATTTTTCTATAAGTTAGGGAACTGTTATCAAAAACAGTTTAACAAAACCTCACTTAAATAAAAATAATAACCTTAATAAGCTTAAATAACGAAATAATTAAACCATGAATGGGACCCCAAAATATAAATTCCACTTAGGGCCCCATTGAATCTTGGTCCGGCTCTGGACACTCGTATTAAAGCACGATAACTGACTCTAAATGGACGACTTGTCGCCTAAACACAGTAAAGCGATTCATCCCAAACCCCCCACCGCTCCGTCCTCTCTCCTGAGTTGGTGTGTTGGTTGGTTGCAGCAGAGCCTCAGTCTGTATCCCGACTCGCCTGACAGACACAACCAGTCCTCGTTTCCCTTTGCTCACCCATCAATCTGTCTCTCCGGTTCTCAATTTGACGTCTTTGAACGAAAAAAAAAAAAAAAAAAAAAGGCGAGATGTAGAGCCCGAACATGGAGACGGCAGCGGAGCGGGGCTTTTTGCTTCCACCCTCGGAGGAGACCCACAAACTCAGCGGAGGAAAAAAAAAGGCGTCAGAGGGGCAAAACGGCGGTTTTCAGCTGCTTGATCGTCGAGGTGACGCTCTTCTTCCTCTGCATGAACACATCAGCCAACACGGATGTCCGACTTGAGAAGTTACAGAGAAACCGCGGATAAATCCTCCAAGTCGTCCTCATCCCTCTCCAGTTTTCAACGAGCGCTCTCGCCGGCTGCAGGTAAAAAACGAAAACCAGAACTGTTGAATTATCTGCTGCTTGGTGCCTGTGTGCCTGCAAATCTCAGTTTGAGTATACTCGTTTATATATATATATATATATATATATATAAAATGAAGTAATTTCTATTAGACAGGAGTGAGCGCTTTGACCAAAGTGGGTGGGAAGGTGACTCATGCTGCTTCAAACGGTGTTTTGGAGCCAGCATCACTGCGCCTTTTTATGGCTTTAAAGAAGAGACACAGGCTGTAAAGGCTGTTGGATGAAAAAAATTAGACCACTTCACTTCAGAAGATGGTTTCTGAGTGGATACGACAGCAAGGGAAGTGTGTTTATGTTTGCCTGAGCAGCTCAATTATTTACCAGTATTAATAGCCCCTTTCTTGCTTACCCCTCTAATAAATAGGAGTATTTAGTGGAGGGTAGGACTGATCATTTGTGGCTTATTTGAGGTTGATGCTGATCACAGATTATTTGTCTACTCTTGCAAGACTCGTGCTGCTGTAAATAGGCTCCATGCAGATGATTAGCTCTTGTTTTACAACATACATTTTTGAGTTTATATAGTCCCCTGTATGCTTGGCTGATGCAGGTTCTATTGAAAATAAGGCCTTCTGTTTCAATGGGAGTCACCTGTATCACAAAAGGGTTATGAATGAAAACACCTAATGAACTCTTCCTATTATTGTTTCATAGCGCAGCCTCGAACTTTGTGTTTATTGAGAATCAACAAAAAATATCAATACTTCTTGATCCCAGTTTAAGCTGCAGCTAAAGTAACACGCCTTTTGTGTTCTCTTCTCCTTTTGCAGATAAAATGATGGAAATATTTGCACATTATTTGACAATAGACCAAATTACAAATATATTAATATGGTCTGATGTAAATCATTCTGTTGCTGCTCTGATATTTTTATCATTTTATCATTTTCCTTCTGGCAGATGAACTTCTGCCTCAGGCTCAAATCTTTTAGCCTCTAAGAGTTTGTATTGTAGTAATCCCTTATTTTTAGCTCCAACCATCTTTCCATTAACTTTGACAAACTTCTCTGCTCCTGCTGAAATAATGGATCCCCACAGCATTATGCTACCATGAACAAAAATATTTTATGATGGACTTCAGACACAAAGTTGTCTTCTTGTGCTTCAAAATGCTGTGTAAATAAAAGTAATTTTCAATGGCTTCTAGTGGCTTTCATGTGCCTCTTTTCCATAAAGGCCAGTGTTTTGCATGACTGATGGATGTCTTGTTAACTGATTTTGAGTGCCGTATTTCCTGCTGCACATTCAGACCACGAGTCTCTTGGCTCTCTGGTGTATTGGTGTGTTAAATTCTGAGAAATTACAACTTCCTAGTCAATAAACTGGGAATACCCCCCAAACCCAAAGTCAACTTCCCACTCGGAAGGTGGGAGAAACTCTCAAGTTAGGATTTTCAAGGCCAGCTTCAAGTTTCAATATGGCTGCTCCTCGCATAAACAGTAGTAAGCTGTGGTGGAAACATGTTTTTTTTTTTGTTTTTTTTTACAAGACTCACTTATAAACATGCGTCTAAGTTCAATGTTATATGTAGAACCTGCAACACTAAACTGAATAAATTAAAAGTGGTGTTTGTTAACAGTAAAATGTAAAACAATATTCATAAGAGGAATGGAGAACAATGGTTTCTTGGGTATCACCATGTTTAAATCTGGACTTCTTTGTCTATATTATCTGAAATGCTGTTACCCCTGGTGTGACCCGAAACACCTGTTTGGGGTTCTGACTTCTGAGATAGATGGAGCCCAGCATGATTTTTGTTGTCCTGGCCTGTAAGTTCAGGTGTCTTGTTAGGTTTGCAGGGAGTCCATGCTCTTACAACTTTCAGGATTATGAGTTTAAGAGTGCTCTGTGATATGTCCAGAGGTTGGGATGTTGTTTAATAACGTATGTCTTCTGTAAAGTCTGTATCCCTGAGCTGCCTGCTGTGTTTCTTAGTCTTCACTGAATTTTGTTCATAAGAAAAGGGGGGGAGGGAAAAGGGGAGGGGGAGGGCTTCATACTGCTGTATGCCACAGTTTTCAGATTTTTACTTGAAAAGAAGTGGGGAAAAGTGCACATTAATATCATTCCATATTACCTTTATTCTCTATTTTGTGTTGGTCAATCATTTAAGATCCCATCTAAATAATACAGAAATCTGTGGTCATAATGTTGCAGGTGTGAAAATCTTCAGGGGAGAAATGAAAATGATGCACATTTTTTTCAACCACAGTGTCAAAAAAAATCTGTGATCATTTATCAAAAGATCAACTTGGAACTCCGTAGTGCTGAACTGGAATATGTACTACAAACTTTCTAGGGTCGAAAGTAATGTGTTCATTTCCGTTGCGTTTGGTGAGATTGCCAATTAGTAATATTTAATGTCATTCTAAATAGAGCAAAGTGCAACATTATTTTTGTCAGCCAGTTACTTTATCTGCAAATTTAGACAAAAGAAAACGACGTAATTTTAGCCCAGGCTCTGTCCTCTGCACTGTTTTATAGAAAGTCAGTTAATCCTCAGACTGAAATAAATCAGTAATGTGGTGCCATCCACTGAACTGCTGTTTTCTCAAAGTAGGACTGCGATGGGGACAGCCAAGTGTACAGAGAATAGAAAGGATGTTTACTAAAACATGAGGAACATTCACCCAGTACAGTGGCATGGAAATATAATTTTTTTTGTTGTCTTTACATTGTAAAGAACAGATGTAGTTCCTCACTCGTTTTTAATGTTATGTGGAGCTGGCAATCATGAAAATTAATCCCATATTTCCCTTCAGCTCTCTCAAATTAACCTCACTGCGGCCCTGAACCAGTAACATGAGACAACATCCGATATGCTTTAGCAGGCTCTGTTCTTTTAGTAGGTTACAGTGTCTCTAATTCTGGCAAATCAACAATGGATTTAGGTCCATCTATTATTTTGGCGCAGCTTTTTGGAGTGACCTGAAAAGCAGTCTAACTGCTGCATTAGTGGCCTCAATTTGTTTTAACCGGAAGAAGGAAAAAAAATAATAAATTGTAGGCCATGCTAACTCATAGCCATTTATGTCCATCTTGCCTCTCTGGTTCTCTCGCTCTTTTTCATCCACTTTCACACACTCCACCCCTCTATCCCCCTCTGCTAGTATGCACTCACTCAAACTGTGTCTCATCGCATTTCATCACTCTCAGGCGCACTCTGCCCCCTCTGCTCATCTCCATCTCGCGTGCACACACGCACAAAAAGAGGCACACCAGCCCACAGCAACGTGTGATGTTATTTGACTGATTCTGTCGTCTTTGCTCTCGCTGTACATCTTTTGCCGCAGTTTGATAGTTTGTGTTTATTTTTTTTTTCGAGTTCATTTGTTGATACCCACTTCTTCCTTTGAAGCCTGCTCCACTGTGACAGCTCCTCTGACCTCAGAACCGGGTTATGTTTTAGGTTGGAAGAGCAATCAGAAAGCTCCGAGCCCCAGCGGTGTTTCAAGGACGGGGTCGTCTCTATTTTCTCCACTACCGCATAAAGATGGTACAGAATTGAACTATATGTTATAAACGTCTCTCTGCATCGTATTAAATATCTGCTCGGTCAGGGGCGGTTCGATTTACACCACGTTCCATCAAGGAAGGGATACAGGCGTTATTGGGGAAGCAGAAGGAAAATTCCCCTCATGAATTTCAGAAGATCAGTTAAACAGATGACTGACTTTGTTGGAGTGTGTGAGTTCACCCATAACTAAAGTGCACTGAAAAGACAAAAAATGTTTTGCAAGTAAAACATAGGAAATGAGTAGCATATGCCTGAGTCTTACCCCCTTGCATTCAGGTTAATCATAGATTAAGTATAGTTGTTCTGCAGAGGGCGCTGAGGTTTGTTAAAGAACACTAGTAAACAGAATCAGAAAGACAAAGGAACACAGCAGACATTTAAGTTATTCAAAGATGTCCCTCAATCCACCATCTAAAAGTGGTTAGAGTATGGTGCAGCTGCAGATCTATCAAGACCTGGCCATCCACAAAAAGGTAGAATCTGTTGAAAGGACAGCTACTAGTCATGTACTTCACAAATGTTGTGTTTATGGAAGAGAGGCAAGAAAAAAAATGAAATAAAGCCACTGGAAGTTAAACTTGCTGCTTGCCTCAAGCCATTTGTGCAGTAGGTGAAAGAAGGTGCTCTGGTCAGAGGAGACCAGATTGAACTTTTTGCCTTCATGCAGACTGCACTGTGCTGAAAATCATTCTAAACTTGCTGTTTTTACAGAGATCCATGGTATTATGCTGTGGGAATGCTTTATTCAGAGCAGACAGGGAAGTTGGTCAGAGTTGATGGGAAGGTAGACAGAGCTAAACAAAGAGCAAACATGAAGGGATAACTGTTAAAAGCTGCAAAGGTGTTGAGATTCTGGTGGAGGTTCTCTTATTGGGAAAAAAAAACCACAACTCCAGACTACAATCGAATGGCTCAGTTGAAAGTATATCTTAGAATGGCCCAGTCAAAGTCTAGAGTCGGGGAATTGTGACAAGGCTTAAAAAGAGATGTTCACAGATGCTTTCAAACCACTCAGACAATTTTGAGCATCTCTGCAACGATGAAATGGTAGAAATTTGAGTCTGTAGATGTGGAAAGTTGGCACAGACATGCATTCCTTTCACTTCGCCATCCCGTGTCCCCGTGTGCTCGTCTAATACACACAATCCCAACACAATGCATTGATGTTTGTGGTGCTAATGTGACAAAATGTGAAAAGGTCCAAGAGGTTTGCATATTTTGCAAGTCTCTGTGAATCGATGCTTTAATGCTGCTGCAGTTGATGTAAGGTATTATAATGATGTCCTGCATAGCGGATTTTTGTAACTTTTTGTACCTTTTTGCTACCTTTTCGTAAAAGGATGAAGGGCAAATGTCAAAAATCTCTTTAGCTAAGAAAGCAGATAAAATTGCAAAAAGCTTATTCTTTAAAAGTTGTTTCTCCACAGAAGACGTTGTCATCAACCCTGCTGAAAAAACGAGACCGCATCTTTCATGTTTCCGTGTTCTCTCTACTTGTTTTTGATAACTCTTGTTTTAGACGTGCACACATACAATAGGCTTATTGTTTCAGGCAGGTGTGGATGAAGAGTGTGCGCCTGCGTTGGTGCATGAAAGAGGAAACAACTTATTCTTTGTTTACCCTCCCAAACAGGCTAGTTTGTTGGAATAAGGATCAATGTCAAAACCGAATAAATTACACAGTGAAAATTTTAAACATTTGCCTTTTTTTGGCTTTGTGTTTGTCAGAGTAACTGTCAGCTACAAAGGAATCCCTCTGTGACATTAAACAGCAAACAGACTGCCTTATTTTAATCTGCTTGAGGAAGAATGCTGTCAGGGAATTGGATTTGTCGAAGCAAAAGCTCAAAAAAACAAAAGTATTATTATTATTTTTTTTACTAATGAAATTATGTCACGGCAATCATCTTTTCACTGAACAAAATTTTCAGCTATTAAAACGAGGATGGGGAATAATTTGAGAATATAATGTTCCCTTTTTTTTTTTTTTAAAGTAGAGCTCCATATTTTGCCAATAATTGTCTCTTATGTGTCAGATTCTCAGATTTTAGGTGTGATACCAAGACAGTATTAAAACAAAGCTGTGCAGCCGTCCCTCTTGAAGACACGTCTTTTGCTGTTTAAAGCACAGCAGTGCACTCCGTATAAATCTGACATGATGCAGGGGACTTTTGACGTCAATTTTAGGCTCCACTACATGTTCGAAATACCACGCCATCCAGTCTAATTACCCCTTACGTTTCACTTCCCCTGAGGCGACAGGGCTAGGGGGAAGATGCCAAACCCTTTTTTTTTTTTCACCTGCCCCGCAGCTACAGAGATGTGCCGCTCAACCTGCACCGTGCTGGGACGGTCGGGTCTGGCACCGACTCAGGCTGGCCGGCGGGGGGGCCTCACCGCCCAGGCTGTTGTAATTCCGCACACAACATGACTTGCTACTATCGCTGGTGTGAAGCCAGGAGACAATCACTACTTTTAAAAATAGAAGCCGCTGTGCTGCCTGTTTGAGCGCAAAGGAAGAACCCACTGAAACTGTGGATCATCTGTGCTTTTCTTTGACTTATCAACGTTTTCGAGAGATTACAGACAGTGTTTTGTAATTTATGAGGAAATATGGCAAATATTATGTTCGGTTTACTTTTTATAGGGTCTGTTCACAACAGACGTCGCCTTGATGCACTTTACAAGGCAAATGGGTGTAATTCATATCCAGATTTACGTCCATCCGTTTTCATTTTTTTTAATCATAAGCCTCTCTCCTAAGCCTCAACATCCTGTTAAAAATCCAGGATTTTGTGGAGTAAAACCAAAGACCACGGTGAATACTTTCTTAACCATTTTCATCATTCCTCTTTCTTGAGTTCGCACCCACCATCAACTATGACGAACCTCATTAACCTGAAATATAGTCCAGCTGTCATACTTTGATTTTCCCCGACTTGCTTCCACAGGAGGAGACGGGAAATTATAGAGCTGATAGAAACTGGGCAGGAGGGGGGGGGGTCTGCCAGGAGGCTGCCAGCCACACTGAAGGAGTCTGTTTATGTATTGGGTGTTGGTTATGTTCCACACGTGACAAGAATCTCTTGTAGTCTTCATTTGCTTCAACTAAGAAGTAAGCTTGAGGACAAAATTTTAAAAAAGTCATTCGAGCCTGATAGAATACCCTGGCGGTGGGCATAGTTTATTGCTTTTCTTCTCATATAGCTGGAACAGTTCAAAATGCCATTTAGTTTTTGACCCAAAACCTATAGGTGCCAGACAAAAAGGATTTTTATTGTTCAGCGTCACAGTGAGTCCACATAGGAATCAGGGAGGTAGATTTATGTTTTTGAATGGCCTTGCCAGAATCCAAGAGAGAAAAATATAGTTTGTTGAAGAAAGAAAGCAGTGGACACGTGACGTCCTGACAGTCGGCCTCATAGATTTGGAGGAAAATGCGGGAAATGTTGCCGTGACAAGATATGGGACGCAGATAGGCTCCTAGTGAAGAATGATGTTTGCTGAAATGTGCTTCAGCAAATAATTATTTTAGGGCTGTGCACTTTTTTCTACTCAGTATTTTTTTCTTCCAACAGATGTGTCTTATTAGTAAGGTGGATTATAAAGGATAAATGTCACATTTTAAGTGGGGCAAAAATTTTAAACTGATACATTATGATCTAATTTTCCTACACCTCAAAATGCTGGCTTTGCCGACAGGGGTGTCTCTGATTTTGATAGCCACTGTAACTCATTCCAGTATCCAATTATATGGTCACCTTCAGATCTAATTACATCCAGTGTAGTTCGGTCCTAATTATGATACAACGCAGCAACATTCAGCTAATCATGTAATGCTAATTGGTCAAATGTTGCAGCCAGGAAGCCGAGCTTATTGCACTGAGAAGAGGTTCAGAACGGTTCAGGGGAGCCGTCTGCTAAAAGGACCAGTAGCTCCGTCAGTCTTGTTCAGGAAAGAAATACAGCTAAACAGAGAAACCCTGGAGCTACTTTCTTTGAGAAAGAAAACAAGTAGAATCTACAAAATTAATGGCAGCAAATGCTCATTAACATCATCAAGAGACAGATACTCTGAGCCAGGACGGTTTCCTATGAACAGAGGAAAAAAAACAAAACAGAGAACCTGCTTAACACATCAATGTTGGCCTGTGATTCTGCACAATAATGCAACCTCACATTACAAAACTCTGACTACACTCTATAACGGCAATTAACACATCAACAATCATAGATAATTGTATGTTACTGTTAACTCAAGTACAGTGTAGAAATGTATAACATTTAAATTGGAAATGTCAATCAGTGCAGTGCCATATTATTACAACAGGCACCACAATAAATCTGGCAGACAAATGAATATTGAATGTTTCCTTAGAAGGCAATGATTTTCTGTTTCCACCTTCTATTCAGACACACAGCTTAGATGGCATGGACTTGCCTAACACGTATCCATAGCAGTGTCACTAGCTGACAACAGACGGCTCAAAGGACTGACTTTGTTTTATAACCAAGAATAATCCTGCATTCATTTATAGATCTGTAAAAAAAAAGAACTTTAAATGGATAAAGTGGTTGGAAATATTTTAAAATGGTGATTCCTTTTTTTTTAAGCAAAAAAAAAAAAAAAACAGCTGCAGCATTCTTTCAGCCAACTTGTGAGCAGTGCACAGCAACAGGAGTGGAAGGGACAAAAGCTGCAATACTCTTCCAGCAAAACTCACTTTAACAAGATTCCTGGACTCTCATTAAAAGAAATGTAAACTTTAGAAGCAACTTTAAGTGGATACTGTAGTGTCTTTTGAAACTATAGCTTTTTATTACCGTATTTTCCGCACTATAAGGCGCACCTAAAAACCTTCAATTTCCTCAAAAGCCGACATTGCGCCTTATAATCCAGTGCGCCTTATATATGGACCAATATTGAGCCACAACAGGTCTAGCAACTACTGTAAGCAGCCGCCGACTTCATTTTCCCCCGTAGAAGAAGAAGTGCGCGGTGCATTCTGGGATAGTTGTCAGAACGCTGCTTTGTTAAGTTTGATAATACATTTAAAGCAAGGGGGGGCGGAGGGGCGGGAAAAGAGAGACAGAGACTGCGGCGGCAGTGGGTCGATTGGTCTGTGTTACCCAGAAAGCAGTTGGGCACAATATCGCAACACCAACACCGTGAGTGAAACAATGACTGGGGCAGCCTACTATATAAAGTACTTGGGGACCACTTCTTTACAAATGTGGATGTGTAACAATAGAGTATGAAAAAAGTTTTAAAATAGGCCATTCATTGAAGGTGCGCCTTATAATCCGGTGTGCCTTATAGTGCGGAAAATACGGTACTTCTTGCTATCAGAATCCATCTGGTGTCTATTTTTGACAGAGTTTAGCGTTATTATGAGGAAACTGGTGCGAGAAAAAGACATTCCTTTCTCATATGATTGTAAACCATCATTTTATTTTTCCTTAAGTTTTTTTGTTGCATTCTGTCTCCATGAATTTTGGTTAAAATCCTGTTTGTGTCCACTGGGTCTTGGAAAACATAATAAGTAATGACCTCATCTCAGAAGAAAAAAGATTTGCCTCTCGACAATTCTACGCAGAATCACATTTCTTTAGAGTAGAACTGTGAGTCAGGCCTTTTCTTCCAACATCAGTGTTTGACCTCATATATGTCCTTTTGTAAGTGTGAGTTAGGGTTAGAGGTTTGCGTAGACATCCTCCTAAACCTTGTGGAAAGCCTTCATAGAAAAGTTGAAGCTGTTATGGCTGTAAACTGTGGACTCTCAACTATCTATACTGTCCAGGCACTGGCATCCAATCTATGGGTTAATTAATTTAAAAGCTTAAATCTACCCCCGCTTTAATGAAATCTCCGTTTTGTCATTGCTGGAGTAACTGCAATAAAGGCATCTCCAGCCAGTGTAAGTAACTTTGCTGCAGTGCTGGTGTATTGACTCAATTTCTTCTTCCACTGCCGAACTGAGATAACTGCAAGTGCCTGAAGCCTTTGTTGGGCACACTTGAGTTAGTTAGAGCGGGCAGAGAGGCTAGAAAAGAACAAACTGGCCAAATGTGGGGGCTGGGGGAAAAAAAGCAAACAATCTGTAACAAGCAATGTTCACTTGCCGTGTGCGACTGCAACTACGTCCTGTCTTTTCGCTGTGGCGATCATGAAGACAGCTTTTATTTTCTGGCTGCTTACACACTGAGAGCATATCTGTGTCCTTAGAGGTAATTATGAGATTTTTAGCCACACCAGTTTCAGAACACATCAAACACCAGTGGGGTGTGAAATGCAGTTTCACTAAATCTGTTTTTGAGTGTACTGTAAAAGATGTATGTTTGCACATGAGGCCAGGAGTCATCCGGTATGTGCGTGCGTGCGTGTGCGTGTGTGTGCGTGTGTGTGCGTGCGTGTGCGCGTGTGTGCGTGTGTGTGTGCGTGTGTGTGTGCGTGTGCGTGTGCGTGTGTGAGATGGTGATTGTGTCTGATTGAAATAAATGAAGAAGTCCTTTTGAAGTGTTTTTTTTCTTTTCTCTGTCTGGGCAAACTGATTTCTATGCTTCTCACACCAAAAATAATGAGAGGGAGAAAGAGGAAGCAGAAAGGAGGGTGGCGTGAAATACAAACAGCAGTTGTATTACTTCCTGTTACAAATAGCACAGTGGTGACAGGATGACAGGAACATACAGCACTTGAACTAATAAGGTGACTTTCATTCTCTCTTTAATTCTTTTTTGTATTAGTTTTTTTTTCTCCTTCTGCCCTCCCACCCAGCAGCTTTTCTCCCCTTCCCCTAACAACAAGGCTGCTCCATAGCAAGCCCCACATTAAGATGCAGACCCCTGCTTTCCTCCACTCTTTTTTCATTGGCCTTAATCCCTTCCTCCTTCCCCGCGATGAATGATGGCCTGAGCCCGAGTGGTCTCCTTCGTCCCGGCAGTCGCAGGCTGGCTCCTACACATAACGATGAGAAAATAGTTGCAGTCAAAAAGATGGCGCCTTGGTGAGAAGAGGTCAAGCTGTCGGCTGCTCAGGAGCAGCCTGGGAAGCTGGCAGCAAGAAAAGGTCCCTGTCAACTGCAGAGAAAGTGGAAGGTCAGACCAGCCCTGCGTGTCCAGATCTGGGAGGCAGATTGACAATCCAAGCCTCTTAAAAAGGCTATTTGTGTTTTTTTATGGTTTCTTTTTATAGTGCAGCTCTGTCTGTCTGTTAGGTTTAGAACGCATGGCCCTAGATTCAGATCAGGCGTTTACCTTTTCCCCCTACATTTTCACCACACAACTTACAGGACTGCCAAGCAGATGCTGCCAACACCGAGACGTTGCTGCGAACAGCGGATACGACATCATTGCAAAACACAAAATCTTACCAAGTTATTTTTGTCTAGTTTCTAATGCTATTTTTTTAAGTTTATTTGAAATGAGACAAAATTAACTTACAAGTTACTTTTCAGAAAGATTATTTTAAGTCAATAATTCTTTAATATGGATAAAAATGCCTATTGGTAGATTATTTCACTTATAACGTGGAAAAAATGTCTTTAAGTGAATTATCTGGCCCTGGAACAAGAGCTTTTTTATCAATATTAAGAAATTATTTACTTAAAACAAGCTCGTGCTTGCTGAAAAATGATTTGTAAGTTATTTTTGCCTTATTTAAAGCTTATTAAGACAGTCGCATGAGAGTCTAGACCAAAATCACTTGTTAAGATTGGTTTTTTGCAGTGGCAATTTTCCAGCAGAGTAAATGTCTTGACTAGTCGGGGATGTTTTGACGGTGGACTAAACAAACTATTAAGCTAATATTTTATTGTATTTTTTTTTGCCTCATTTGCACACACTATATGAAAAATAAATAGTGGTTTTCCTTTAGTTTTATCACAAACTACCATTAACTAAATCCAGGAAACGTATTTCAAAAACAAATTTTAAAAAAAGTTATGTATTGTGTTTTTCAAAGATCAGTGGCAGATTAAGTGTTTTATAAAATCTTACAATATCATAGTAAACATTTTGAGGCCATTTTCACATTCTGAATCATCTAACTAAATGAGCACAGACAACGTTCTCACTTCAGTGCAGTTTAACTTGGAATGTCATTTTAATCCCGGTGTGTGAAAACAGAACATATTAGCAGTTTAACCAGCATGCCAGCTTATCGCTGCAGCCAGTAAATCAGTGCAACCTCATTTCCATCACAGTTTTTTAGGGAGGAATAACGCTCCTTTTTACTTCATTACTGAATGCCATTAATTCTGCCCCTGCTGCCCATCTCCTGCTTCCTAATAACATCAGAGAATTGTTCTTCATTAGAAGTGAGAGCACTTTGTATCAGAGCAGTGGTTTTCATCGAGGTGCATGATCTCTGCTGGAGGAACAAGTGGAAAAATGAAATCAGAGAACCAAAGAACAAGCAGAGGGGAGACTCACCCTTCTGTTTAATTTACTTCTTAAACCCTCAGTGCTTTAGTAATCAATTCCCACATCTCCTGTAGTCCCTCCTCCCCCCGTCTCGCACTCACATAAACGCACACTAATATTGTTCTGAATACATAATTTGTTTTGCTTTTTATAAACAAGGGGGTGATTGTTTTCTATGTGATGAATTGCATATTGGCAGCTCAGGGGATTTGACTTAACTTTTTTTACAGGTTATTAGTTAGGGACAATTTAAAATATGGTTTTAAATATACACAAAAAAAAACATCAGAGCACATAAAAATTATATATACATATTTACATATATTGCAAACATTTTAATGGCATAGATTTCTCCTTTGTCAAATTTTCCTCGTCCCTTTTTTTCTTTTTCTTCATCGCTATTCCTTGGCCACTTTATGTGAGCGCTTACAATTTTACATGTACTGTGAGTCTCGGGAGGATGCAACTGGCCAAATATCTTACTGGCATGCTGTAGAAACATAAAACTTTTCCGAATATTCAGTCTTTACAATTGTGACGTCGCCTTCACGGATATGATAAAGCAGATAGTTTGTCTCCAGTGCATCATGCTGCATTCTGTTTGACCTCAGAGGTCAGATTCTCCTTCTGTCTACAGCTGAAATCCTGACTATTGAAGGTTGTCGAGTCACCTAAGTTCAGCATCCAATATGGCTGCCACTATTTATTAGCTCTTCTGAGTACAATGTGAGCCACTGACTTAATGAGATACAGATATATGTTTGTGGAGATGCCCATTTAGTATTTAAACACATAAAATTGATGAAAAATACTTAGTTAATTGGCTTGTACTGCTAACAGTAGTTAGCGCCACGACAAATATCGTTTTCTGTCAATTTCACAACTAAAACACACACAACTCTGGTGTGGAGTCATTTCCAGGTTCGAGTTCTAACGTTCAGGACAAATTAAACATGTTTATTTTTATTTGCACATATTTGTACATGTATAAAACACTGAAACAAATATTTTGTCTATGTCTACATTTATCATAGCATGAGCTCAGACTGATCTGTTTTCTTCTAACCGGCTTACACACATTTTTGTATCCGTTTTGACTCGGCTTGTACTAAATAGTATACGATTGTCTATCGAAACAACCCAAAGTATTTTTATAATAGAAAAATACATATTTCACTTGCGCACCATTAAAGTTGACCCGTCTCCCCCTCAGAGTAAAACCGAGCAGGTCTTGGTATCTTTGTGGTGCAGCCAGCAGTAGGTGAGTAACTGCTGCAGATTGTGAGCTGCTGCTGGATCTTATTCCGGCACAGCAGACTGAAAACGAGAAACACATGTAAGAGTATACCGCAGTGGACTCTTTAATAGTCTGATCCTAGCCAAAATCAATTGTATTTTTTTTTTTTTTACATTTTCTACAACAGAACAGTCACATATCTGCTACAACGACCACTGCTTCGGCGCAGTGCTCGAAACTATACTTAATGCACTTTGATGTGGTTGTTAATGCTGTTGCCCTCCAGCAGGAAGGTCTCCTGTATGAATCTCAGCTGTGTTGACCTTTCTGTGTGAAGTTTGCCTTTAATCCAAACGCATACATGGACTTTAGTCTCATCTACTTCCTCCAAAAGCTCCAAAACATGCATTGTTAATTGGTAATGGCGACAATGAGTACACAGGGTGGTTCTTATTTCCTGGGATTTTTTTTTTTTTTTGACCAGGGCATGGATCCAGTGTTGCCCAGGGTGTAACACATTGCTGGTTCAAAGTATGTGTTATGAAATATCCTCAGTATCCTAAATTTAACATGGAGGGTTGCCTAGAAGTAAACAGTTTTATGTTTTAGTAATAATGCGACAGGGAATACTAATGTTTACAGCGCTGTCTTTTTTTAAATTGAGCCAGAGGGTTTTACACCACATGCAGCGCACTGATATGAACGTATAGCCGCTTAAGTTAACTGCAGAAAGCCAAGCTAAAGAAAGCAAAAAGAAAATACAGAAATAAAAAAGAAATACATGTTCTCTTTGTTATTAAATAAAATCAGGTTATTTTTAATAGCATGATTTCTTACTAAGAAGGTATTATTCTAAAAATATATCTCAACAATTAAAAGATGAGCAAACCAGAGATTGGACCCGGAATATATTTTGACTCAGGTTTTACTTATCCAGGGTTCCTGTTAAAGATTTGGTTTACACTGAAAGAACATACAAAGTTTCTGTTACTTGAAGTATTATTTCGCAAGAGAAAAATCCAGGATTAAAGTTTTTTTATTTTTACTGAGCTGTAGAACATTTCCAACTATCCCAACCAGCTACACAGGACATGCAGCTTTAGAAAATGCAGAATGTCTTACCACAAGTTAAAAAAATTTGCCAAAGAGGAAACCTGTCCCAAAACAAGAGCTTGAGGTGTTAATTATGACTTGTGTAATTCTTTGATTTCACTACATTTTATATATTGCTTAGCATTTCAATCTATTTGATTTGGTTTTATTATCTGGTTGCCAGACGTAAGCATAAAGCATGATCCTGAACCTCAGTAATTTTAAATATGTTGTATAAATAAAATTGGCATTAGCTCCACACGTATTCAAGTCATAAATAGGTTCTGATTAGATTGTGAGGCACTTAAGAGGGATTGCTTGGCTCATTTCCCATTCAAGTCAAAGTGCTTGTCTCCTTATTCTCTACATGTGAGCACAGAAAGAAATGTGTGCAGTTTCCATCATGTATGCAATTCTCTGTTAACAATAAGAGTTGAATTCAGCATTAAAGTAAAAATGCTCACTGCCTTATAATTTTTTTTTTTTTTTAGAATGTTGGTCTTTTTGTCATGGTTTTCAAACTTTTTAATAAGGTTTTCATATGCAATTTTAAGCCGCTTTTCCATTATTAAGTCTCACTCTAGCCATCTGGTTCTACCACAGTTTGGAGCATCTCCATTATGATCTGTTCCCCACTACTGTGGGCGAGAACATGGGCCGTGAGTGTGTTGGAGCAGAGGCCGTTGCTCCGATGTTTGCAGCGACCCTCGGCAATTGCAAAACCTCAAAGTTTTGAAATTTGGGTTTATTTGAGTTTTGATGGACTCAGATAAACCCAGATATTTCCCTTGTCTAATAGAAATTAGACAAGCCCACACATAATGAAAACAGTTCAGATCAGCTGATTATTTAGCCATACATATCAATATATGTATATCACACTTTTTCCCCCTTTTTTTTTTTTAACATTCAACTTTTGGATTTAGGTGATGCACTCAAAACATTTACATTTAATAACTACACATGAACTATATATATATATATATATATATATATATATATATATATATATATATATATATATATACACAAAAAAATTCCAAACGATGGATAAAATTCACATTCACACCAGCTGGCGTAAAAACCTAAAGCTGTGACAGAACGTCGACCAGAGCTGCTTCTCACTTTTTTTTTTGTCATTGCGTGCCTGTTCTTTCCGAGAGACGTGGAAAATTTGCAGGGCAGCTAAATCACAGTCGTTCTGGTCCAAAAGTTGACGCGTGTGCTCCTGGCGCTTCTCAAGATCAAACTCATAATTACGCTCCTCCACACTGAGCCGCTCTCTGAAAGCAGACGGCATGTCCACCGGTCCACTGCTCCACCGAATGAGAAATGTTTGGAGTTTGCAGTGACGTAAATCGCGGGCTGATCAAACGAAGGAAGTCTGCTGCCAATCAAATTGCTTCCATGCAACAAACAAAAAAAAAAACACGGCTAGGCCAGCGCGGTTTGTGCTCCCCGTGAAGTGAATATGGAGAAACGGGGAACAGAGTCCAGAGCCATCAAGGACCTGCGAACAGAGGATGAATCTGGTTGAGTTGTTGGACTGGGGCAGAACTGGTTAAAGCCGCTCTAGTGAAGAAGCGGCTTTAGAGAGCTTTGATGTGATCCACATTTGAAGTATTAATAAAGCTGCTATATCTTTTGATATGAGCTACTTAAATTCAATGCTACAGTCCTTTACCACGGTGCCCATCAGCTGACTCAAAAGGTTAATGCTGTTAATTAAAATACGAAAGGAGGGGAGTAAAAGATTATGGGAACTTATAATTAGACAAGATTGTGAGACTGAAAGATAAAAAAAAAAAGCAGCACTGTTGTCTTGAGGTCACATGTAGTTGTATGCATGCCATCTCCTCCCCCAGAAGTTTGCATTTCTGCTGTTTTTACATGCATGCTCAGTTGGAGGAAATTCTTCAAAGTCAACAACCCTGTACAGTTTGGCTGTGTGTCCTTAGAAAGAAGAGTGCTTCATCAATTTGAATAATGAACAGGACAGCATTGCTTCATACCTGATATGACTTTTGTAAATTAATGGAATAAATAATTTTTTGTCAAAAGTGATTTTTGCAAAATAAATCGCCACCTCTTGCTCTCCCAAAAAAAATAATGTTTTGGGAGGGACAAAAATAACACTTTTTGTTAAAAAAATGACATAAGACTGTGACAATTTAGGAATGTATGTAGATGATTGAATCTGTCTGTGTGGTTGGTTTCGATGTACTATTTTTGGATTGGTGCTATGCAAAGGAACTGAATTGAATTATGTTTTTTGCATATCAGAATGCATGTAATTATCATTTAGTTTCTTAATGTTTGCTCTTGTGGGAGTTGGTCACTAAGTTATATGTTGTGTCATATCGTGTAACTCGAGCTTAGAAAATTAACTTCCTTCCCTTTTATATAAAAAAAGTAATAAGTGAGAATTTAGACCTCCACAATAGCCCAACAACAATCAGTACTCCATTACAGGGTCACCTCGCCGTAGCCTTAGCCGTGCATCGAAGAGTGCTTATCCAATCATAGCAGATTAATGAGGTTGGCTAAGCCTATCAAACCATGAGTGCTTTTGATTGAATGACCTGCTGTAACCTTTAGTTTATCTGAGGAGAGTGAAGCCAATTATATTATTGTTTTTTTGGTTGTTCACTGTAGCTAAACGTTGTAAGTGAAACAACACTAACCCTTTACCGTACACTCATAAGGTTGAGTCAGTCCTCAATGAATTTGAGAGACTGTTGCTCTCAAATGCCACCAGGCCCCACATCATGTCACATCTCACTTATTACTCAAATGGCAGGAAGGAATTAAAGTGTCAGTATCCTGCTTTTCTTTATTGCGTTGCAGTGCAGTGTAACTTCTGCATTTGGTGTTTTCATGCGTAGCTTTATTTAAAAATGCAAACCAAAAATGTGTTGCAGACCACCAGGGCAGAGAATGACTATAAAATATCAATTTTTTTTCCCACACCAGTGAAAACATTTTACCACTGGGTATATCATAAAAAATTTCAAGTGCTGCTTCATCCACATGCTTCGTGTCTTCTACTGACGATAAAAATGTGCACTGGTTGTCGGAGTCATTTAATACAGTGGTCCCCAACCCCCGGTCCGTGGACTGGTACCGGTCCATGGACCAATTGGCACCAGGCCGCGCAAGAAATACTTAAATATTTCCGTTTTATGTATTATTTGAGTCTGGAGGATCTTTTATTTTGAAAATCCTTTAACTGGATTCTCTCGATTACTTGCGCGCCAACACTGAGCCCACAAACAAAATGAGTAAGAAACAGATCAGATGTCTTTGGAAAGGGTCTTTGCAAACGGGAAAAGGCCCAGAGAAGAGACAGGAGAATGGATTTATCCCGGACCGGTAGGTGAGTCCCACATTACAAGCCGCTCTGCGTAACATGCGGCGACCGGCTGCTAATGAGGCAATGAAGCTTCAAACTGCTTTGCCAAGTAGAGACCAAGCAGGCTGTGCTCAAGCAACACTTCGGGTGTCATTGTCTCCCATCACTCCCAGATGGGACCGTCTCATTGCAGAGAAACAAGCTCAGGGCTCCCATTAGTCATTATCATGAGTTACAATTGTCACGAAAGTAAAATGTTCGTTTTTGTGGCGCATCTGTATCTTATTTTGAAGGGATATATAAACGTTACCATAGCGACCAGAGTCAGAGAGCGTTTGGGCAGTGGTTGAGAGGAGATGAGTAGAGCTTGGTTCACGCTCCCCCCCCCCTCTCCCGGGCCACAGCAAAATTTCCAAGTCTTGACCGGTCCGCAGTAATAAAAAGGTTGGGGACCACTGATTTAATAAACCAGCTCCATTGATATAAAATGGAGGCCCATTAATGGCTCCCTCTGATTAAAAAAAAGGCATTTATTCTCTCTGCGTGTAACTGGAAGACATTTTTAGCAATACGACTCGTGTGTGCGTGTGTGTGTGAGCATGCTTTTACATGAATGTTGCAATCTCCCCATTCAAGACCTGTGCTCTTTAGTGCTTTTGTGTGTGTGTGTGTGTGTGTGTGTGTGTGTAGGTGTGTGTGTGTGTGTGTGTGTGTGCGTGTGTGTGTGTGCGTGTGTGTGTGTGTGTGTGTGTGTGTGTGTGTGCGTGCGTGCGTGTGTGTGTGTGTGTGTGTCTGTTTACTTTTCAGATATACTTTGCATAGAGCCAGGAAGAATTTGGTCCAGATACTGTGAGATACAGTGTTGACCAAATCAATATTAAATAATATGAAATATTATTTAAACACAACATCTTTGTTATAAAAAAAGAAGAAATGGACTTATGGATTTCATGGCATATTTCAGGGTTATTGTGACTAATTTTGCATTTCATTGGTTATTAGTGCCTTTCTGACAAAAAAAACAGTATTACATGATAGGACAATGTGCAGCACCTGTAATCTTATTGCTGCCTGAGTGCCTTCATTTGTTCAAACTCATGTGATGTGAATATGTTTGTCTTGAGCTACTGTGTGTTTTATTTTGCATGTTTTTCTTTTTTTTACTTAAGCTTTTCTTCTAATTTATTGTGGTCAGTGAATCAAACAAGATTATCATGTCTTGAACTGGGTCTGGCATTTATAAAGCCTTGTAGTCCATAAATATAGACATGCAATAATAGCTTAATTAGATTCATTAGGGTTTTGCCAAAGGCTTTAAAATGTATTCGCTGGGATCTAAACATGTTTTCGTCAGATTTTATTTGATAGTCTCTGAGGTATTTAAAAATAGCCCAATAATTGGGCTATATTAAAGACTACAGACTTTACCAATATACCCAAGAGACAAAAGTGAGTTTTAGTTCATCACACCAGACAGTCAACAAACACAGTGCTGATCAGGTCTTAGTGTGTGTCACCCAGTAAAGCTTTGGGGCCTGTGTGATTTGCTGTCAGCGGGACCCTGGGAGAACGACACAGATAGACGAAGGCTGCCTATGGTGCTTTTGTGATTATTAACAAGCTCTCCTGTGAGTAGTTACTGTGGAAAAACGGCATGAGTGAGTGGAATAGTTGAAACTTTTAACAGTATGTTGTGAGACAAGCTAGAAAAGTAAAATATTCTCCATATTGCATGGCTCTAGATGACTCTAAACCCTTCTTTGCGCCGTCATTGAGTAGCAGTGTGCAAGATGTACTGTCTGTGACTGAAACAATACGGAGAGTGCTGTTGTAAAGCGATATAATCCGAGCAGATATGTTCTCTGTCTTCCTGTGGGAACACATGTTTGCCCTGACATTAACTTCCCTGAAATTATTTCTCTGTGTTATTGATCCATACTTTTTACATCGGGTTGCCGTACTGTAAATTAATCAACAGCTTATCAGCTGAAGCACAATTGACAGTTTTCATCAGTAGCGATCAGTAATTCTTTATTATTGATAAACAGTGTTGAAATCCAGACAATGGGCTAAACTTTAGCATTTAAACCTCTGATTAGAAGTCATTCAGCTGCTATCTCTGCATATTTACTTGTGGATCTGTCTCACTGTGAACTGGATGGACTTTCTTTAAAAAAAAAAATTAAAAAGAAGACATCATGTGGATGGCAGTTTATGTTGCTCCAAAGGGCACATATTGTTCGGCATTGATGGTGACTTCACACATGCACGTATTACCAATGCAATGTGAACTAATGCACTGCCACTCCATGACAGATGCTTGCTCTTGAGCTCTGTGTTGATAACCAGCTGGATAGTCCCAGCTCGCTTTAGTCCGGAGGACACTGTTCAGGATTTCTGAAAGGAATTTTAATGTTGGCATCGCCAGACAACAGGACTTCTTCCAACTTTTCGTCTAACATAAACTTAGGTTGTGTGAGAGGGATGTGCAAGGGCAATTTTGTTTTTGTCTGTCATTATTTTTACCAGAAACTCACATTTCTCCCCACAGTTCAAGAACACACATTAATCAGTCATGACTGAAAGACTCCTATGTAGTCATAATTGAATGGATTAACAATATAACATATCAATAAATTTGAGCATTTTCCTATTGGATAATGTTTAATGTCTTGTGATGAATCAGTTTACATTTTCAGGCTTGTAAAACAAGACATAAAAGCTACAACTCTAGTTTTAATAAATACCTCTGTCTTTTAGTTTGAAGGGTTTACTATATTTGTTTATTTCTCATGTTATAGTGACAGCTATCCACCTTTTTTTATTTATGTTTTAAGCACTTTGTGGTTAAGCCAGGTAAATATTTTTTGGGGGTGGAGTTAAAGATAAGGATTTTGCTACAGTATTGAAAATAAATTAGAATCTCATTAAAAAAAAAAAAGAAAAATTGGTTTTGGCATGTCCCACCAAAATTGGCAGTAAAATCTCTGATCCTTGCATCTCTTCTAGAAACATGACTAAAAATATGTTGATGTCGAGACGAGGTTTGTTTACCGACAATATTTCTTTGAAGGGTTTCTGTTTATGCAGCGATGTCCAGATCAAAACCAGACGCTAATATTCTACTGATTTACAACCAATTGTCTGGGTTACGTGGCATACTGGAAGTCATTTCAGTGAGTGTGTCATCAGTGGTTAAACTGTGAATCTTTTTTGGATGTTTAGGAATCTAAATAAATAGTAAATCAAATCTCTCTCCAGCAGCAAGTACTTATTAACAGGAAGATTAGCAAACTGCGGCTATTTGAGGCCGGACACATTTTTGCAAAGCCTTAAGAGTTTAAGTTAAAAACGGTTTAAAAAGGACATTAGGTCATCCTTACCTAACACTGGTGACCCCTGCCATCCCACCCGCCGTAATGATCAACTGTTCTCCAATGCGCCACTGATTGCTTCAGACTCATTTAACATCATTAAGGTCACGTTATGTGACTATAAGGTCGGTGTTATAATTCAGCCTGTGTGTCACTGCAAAGACGGTACGTGCGGTTTTGTGAGTTCGGCCATCTGGTCGTCTGCTGTGGGTGTCCAAGATGTTGTAAGAAGAGGCTGACCTTCACAAATGTACACTTGGTGCTTGTGCAGCGTTGTTGGCTGGCCACGTGAGCTCAGGCATATTTTGAATGAAAACCTCACACGACCTCTAAAGAAGTGCATTAAAGCGAATGTCTTAAAAATGGTTATTTGTTTTGTCATGCCTAGAGTTTCTATGTTTTCCAAACACTGTGCATTTAAGTACCTTGCTGACCATACCTACTGGAAACTGTGCCTGGCTCTTTAAATAGACAAGCTGCTGACCTGATTGTCTGTTAGTAGAAATGGGACTCTTGATTCGCTTCGAAGAAAAGAGGACGTGTGTGTGCTACGAAAGCAAGCAAAACATAAGAACAGTTAATATTTAAGTTGCACATCTGTGCGTTGGAGTGTAAAGATGGATGCTTTACTGTTGATGCTTTACATTTAACAGACTTTCTCACACGATGACCACAAACCCTGATGTATTTTATTGGGAAGGAAGGAAAATTATCTGAAAAGTATGATGGGCATTTATTTTTAGATCCATTTAAATTAAAGTCAGAGCATCAGATTGTCTCCAGAAGTCATCTACTTATTAAATAGTCCATCTGAGTACACACTTAATCTCAGTAAATGTAGTGGTTTTCAGAAAGCCTCTGAGGTTTGCTAGAAAACATTAGAAGACAGTCGGCATCATAAAAACCAAAGGATCATGAGATAAGGCAGTTATGAAGTTTTGAAGAAGTTTAGCGCAGAATGAGATTATAAAGGAATATCCCAAGCATTTCTTTAAGCACAGTTTAACCCATTATCCAAAAAATGAAAAGAGTGACTTAATTGTAAACTGTCCAACAATGTTGCCATAAATGGAAAAATTTGCACTCCAAAAATCTGGCTTTTATTAGTGAGTGGCAATAGGCCTTTGTTGAAGCAGTCTCGTTTGCAGAATACTTTATGTAGAATAAAGTACTTTTTGTTTTATTGTTGTTGTTGTTTTACAATTTGGGGGAGGAGGGGCAAATGACATGCAGATCTTGTAAAAACAAATCCTAAGATACATGCAGCTGTGGTTGCAGCAGTTTTAACATGGCACTGTGTGAAAAGGTTCAGTAGGTATGGATACTTTTTCGAATCCCTTTGTGCTTGTCGAGTTCTCCAGTCACAGCTCAACAAAAGGCAGCAATGGTTGATTATTTTGGCTCATGCTCTGTTCAGAGGAAACTGTTTCTTTTCTTTGGAGCATTAATAGTTCACAATTTTTCTCATCTTCTTCCTTCTCATTCCTCTTCCTCCCATCCCCTCCTAAAAATGTCACTGTCCTTGTTTTTGCCCTATATAAAAAACTGGACCATGCACTGAAAACAAACTCCTACATTGTGTCAAAGTCCTCTCAGTCAGTGGAAAAAAAGCATAAAGATAAAATCTTCTGACTTCTCATTCCAAGAGAGTGTTAGTGTTTTTTTTTTCTTAATGTTTCTCAGATATTTTTTAATTCATTTGAAAATGCTTCCAGAAGGGTTAGTCGGAAAGTGAGACTTTTTCTGTTAACCTTCTGCACTTTTTGCGTTATGTCCTGAACTAACTTGCTTTCATGTGCCTTACATTAGAAGCAGGTTTCAATAATGTCTGGAAAGAATAAACGCTGTGAGAATCCTGACTTGAACTCGATTACTTTTTGCTCCTTTCTTGCTTCTTTTAGTCGATCTTGTGCAGCAGCTTCATTTGGTCCAGTGTGAAACCGAGTGAAGATGCAATTATCTCTTGAGGAGAAAAGTACCACACCGAAGGCAAACTCCCGATAACAACAGAAGCTCTCGCCTCCACGGCGTGACGTCTGCTCCGGGATTAGTAAATCGCTGTGACAGTCTGACATTTGAACCCTGGGGTAGAGCTCGCTGGGGGAAGTTAGGCTGCTGATGCTTGATAATGATTGGGCTCTGACAGTGCCTGTTTGTGTTACTGTGAATGCTGGTAGTGCGGCAGCAGTGTCCCTGCAAGAGCTTGTGTCATGGTTTTTTTATGATGAGCGTAGATTTAAGGATTGCTGGTTAATCCTTCAGGGGTCGTCTGTGCTGGGAGGTAATGGCTCACTTGGCTGCAGAGTGTTGTCGGTCTCCGTCCAGTGGGCGTGTGTGTGTGTGTGTGTGTGTGTGTGTGTGTGTGTGTGTGTGTGTGTGTGTGTGTGTGTGTGTGTGTGTGTGTGTGTGTGTGTGTGTGTGTGTGCGTGCGTGCGTGTGTGTGTGTGTTCAGAAAATGATGTTCTATATGAGCAACTTTCTGAATGCATGTAGTGTTTTTATGGTAATGTTTAAAAAAAAAAGTTATTTCAATCAGATTCTATTACCCCATTGCTCTTTTCTATGTTGATGCTAGAAGGTGGGAGAGGTCACTATGTTTTTATTTTTATGGAGGATGGTATCAAATCTATAGCTGAAGACTCTCACCACCACTCTAAAACCTACACCCTGAAAACCATCATAGTTTATGTAAAACATGCCTGCTGAACTAAAATCCAAGTTGTCTTTTAGTTCAGGACTGTACATAAGATAATAAAGAACGTATAATTTGCTGACTTGTAAATGCAGTGTTTGTTTAGAACAAGGGTTCAGGCGTTGGCATGGATTTTTTTTCTGCTGCCACTGAGTTTGGATGGGAGGTCTGAGGTTTACACGCTCAACTCAAGGTCAGGTCGAATCCTAAGCAACAAGTTGACAGTTCATGCAGAGTTCTGGGCAAGTGGATGCTACATGCTCTTTTCTATGTCGCCATCTTTTTTTAAAATTTATTTTTAGATGTGCTGAGTATGCTGGTCAGAATACTACGGCGCGGTTCGGTACATTTGTTTTAGGGCGTTATAATCTGCCTAAAACAAATGTCGAGTAGCTACTGTAAAACATATTGTCAAATGGGATTTTTTTATCCGTCACTACAAGCTTTATGTCTGTTTTGATTCATGCTGCAAAGTATTCGTTTTAAGGTGCATCACAGTACTATGAAGATACGGTTTCAAACGTTCAAAGTTTTTTTTATTGTACCAGCTTACATGTGTTTTTGTTGAGATGCCAGAGAAAGTATTTGGTTGAGGCAGATCTGGGGACGACAGGAGCCATTTTATATTTTCTCCACTTGGAGGCTGTTTCACATGCAGTGGAATGACTGACAAATTATTTTGAGACCTCATAAAATCTCTAACCACTTATGAACTTACACAATTTTCTTTATGTCGGCTTCAGACGGCTCCTTTGATTTTTACCTTGGCACCCGCTCCCCCCTTTACTGCAGTAACTTCATATTTGATGTTTAAACGAGGCAAACCTCCTTCTAAATGTTGTGTAGCAATCTTTTAGTCTTGGACACCTGGTGTGATATGCGCGTGTGTAATTTTTGACATTACTAATGGCATTTTATTAAATATAGTGGGTGTCCTAATTTAATCCCTGCCAAAATTTCTGTTTATTGCGTTTCACAAAAAAATTTAATTGACATAAACCGGCAGGTTAGACAGAAACGGGTTGTAAGTAGGGAACCTATTTTTATTTGCATAGTATTTTGTGCTATTTAAATGTTATCCAACTGACAATAATTTGAAATGCCACATTTATTATCATTATGAAAGATGAGTGAAAGTAATGCCAAACATGAAATACTGAGCTTAGGGCTCGCAGCACGTCTTCCAGGAAACAGTAGGTGAACCAAGTAATTCAAAAAATACCAACATAAAACGTTAAAATATAAAACTGATCAACTTTTTTAGATAAAAAAAAAAAAAAAAAGCTGGAATCTGATTTGTGTGCTTCTGTTGTTTTGTCACTAAATAAAACGCAGAATTCATAAGCAAAGCACTCTGCTGGTGCCATGATATAAAAATATTAGAGAAAATACGTATTGAAGGTATTTGCTGACATAATTCACACCTCTTTGTTTTAAAAGTGCCTCTGAAAATTACACTGCTTTTATTGAAAAACCCTTTACCTTTTCTAAACGTAGAGGCAGCAAAGATGTCATTTAGGCAGAACTTATCTCCTTTATTAAAATGTGTCAAAGGCAAATGATAGGTTTGTGGAAAAACACCAAAATATTCAAACTAATTATTAAATGCCATATCAGTAAATCTAGCTGCATTTTTAATAACGCCTCAGTTTTGCAGCATGGGGGTTTTGTTCAGAAAAAAAAAACAGTCAGAAATGCCTTTTCATTTGTCAGTTTTAGCAGATTAAAATGATGTTGCTGTATTTCGCGGGCCTTTTAGTGGATTTATTATGCAAGAGAGCTGAAATTTGATTTGTTTGAAATGCCAACCAAATAAAAATAATGAAATCACCAAAAAGGTAGCAGCAGTTTTAGTCGGATGCTTTTAGTGAGTTCCACAAATTAAAAAATAAAAAATCCCAGTGTTTGAGCATGACCTCATTTTGGCCCTTTTGTCAACTCATAAATGTTGCATTTTAATGTCCTCACTGTTGCCATTTGCTGGGCAAAAAAGGTGTTTCATCTGATGAAAACCTCATTCAAGCTCCAGAGTCCGAGCCCCTGCTCTCTCGCGGGTCACACTCATTCAGCTCATTAAATTTCAGCGCGGCTCCTGGAATGCGGCTGTGCTGGAGGGTCGTGAGTCACCTTCATTCACCTCGTCAGGCACAAGTGACCTCACTTGGAGATTTGGGATGTTTGTTTTTGCAAATATTTTAACATTTGAATGCGGATTATAAATTTCCCAAAACGCCTGCGCAGTTTAAAAGATATATTTGCATAAGAATATAAGAAGACGACGTTGAGAGGCTTTTGCCAAAAACAAATGTCCGTGCGTTTTATCGAGGTCCTGTGTGATGAACCAACACGGAAGCGGTTAATCATTGTGAAGTGAAAGGCTGCACATGGTTTTTAAAACGGCTACATTTCATGGCAACAACAGTTGCAATTTTCCAGAGGTACTGTATACGTCAACCACATTTCCACATTTACCGTCTCTTAATTTCTGTCCGTCCATCTTTGCCCATCAAGATCAGTCGTGTTTAATAAAGAGCGACTGTGAACGTCAGTTTTCAAGTTTTGCTTCAGATTCTCAATTAGATTTTGGCCTAAGCCGTTTTTAGCATATGATATCATGAAAACCATTCAACTGCTGCTCTGACTGCTTGCTTACGGTTATTGTCGTGCTGGAATACTGTGTTCATAATGTTATTTGTTTGCTAATGTTGTAAAACAAATCTCCAAACATCTGTATTTTTTCCGAGGTTAAATCACAAATAGGTCTGCTATTTGTTAAGCTGATTGGTTGTGAGGGGTTTTATTTAGATCCATCACAGTAAATGGGGTTGGACAAAAAATCCATGCTATATTTGTTTTTTGTTTAAAATATCATAAATTCCTTTGAGATTGTGCACTACTTTGTGCTGACCTGTTATAAAATACACGATACCAACAACATATGTTGATAATTGTGACTGTTATGTGACAGAATGCGAAAAAAAAGGTGCATGGATGCTTCTGCAAGGCCCTGTGTATTTACAGCCCTTAACTAAACGTGACAATAACTTTATAGCACAACGGCGCGCTAGTTTGTGTTGATGAAGCCCGACAGTGTTGTAACAAATCTAAAGAGGCATGAAATGAGCCGGGTTTCTGACATGAGACCAATTCACTGTGCCTAAAATAGGCTTCCTAATAAATCATTTACAAATGCATTTATTCAAGTATGTCACAAGTGTTCTGACCCTTGAGGGCTAATATCCTCTTTTTCAAACGAAGAACCATCCGCTGAGTATGTGCCATGTAATTATCATTCAGTCTACCTCGGGCCCAGTTTTGTTCTTTTTATGCCAATTTGTTTTGCTCTGTGTTGACATTGTTTGCACCTCCTCTACAAAACCTGACAAAAAAATATTCATCTGCTTCGAGTCAAAACAGTAATAAAGTTTAAGGAGGCCACTGGCAAAAACTTTTGATGCCTGAATTTGTGGTTACAGTGGCAGTTTAGTGGATGTCCTGCATTAGCTTTAGTTTTACTCGTTTTCATCTGAAGGGTTCCTATGTTACGTATGATCAAAGACAATATTATATCCAGAGAAAGCATACGTTTCGTCTCTTGCTTAGTGGAACCAATAGCATGCTTTCACATCATTTCCCAAGGGTCCCGCTTTGCGTGACAAAGTGTCCAATGACGACGTTAACGACTGATGATGTGCTCATTCATTGTAAGACATCTGCAAAATAATGACGATGTGTGAAAGCACCAAAAGTTTTAGCATGATCTCTGAATTAGCAAAACCGCCGCTGCTGTTATCTAGCAGTGAACTTTGGAGTTTTTTTGTTGTTGTTTTTTGGTCATCTCCCAATTTCTCGACTATATTTGTAGAGCTTTGTCATTGCATGTTGTTCATTTATTATTAGCCATTCTGTGTTTATATATTGTTTTATAAATCTGTTTTCTGTCTAAACTTTGTCAGTGTCCTGGATTTATGCGTCATCACTGTAACCACTCAACTGTTTCCTCTTACAAGTCAGTCACCCTCCTGCGTAAATAAACTTGTCAACCGATTCATTCAATCCAGGAGTTCTTCAGTTCTGCTCTCTGTCTTGCTGGTTGTCCTTTGGCTTTCGGTGTTTTAAAGGCTTTGGGTTTTTCACAAAACCACGATCGCAACCTCAACAAGCTGTGTGTGACACTCGGTTCCCACTTGAGCCACATTTTCAATTGTTTTAAACGTATTAATCATTGGTTTAATATGAACACGTTTTGAGTGAGTAACTATTTTCTTTCGTTACTCATTTCAATAGCTTTTTACACATAATATAAACAATAAGTGAATAAGTAAATATGATCTCTATTCATGTCAAAGAGGGTATTGTTATAAAACCACATTTCGGGCCAGTCTGACCTCCTTCCTGCTGAGCACAAACATCTGCAGCCAACACTGTGATTGTGAGTGAGAACAGTGTAATTAAATACATATCTGAAGTTTCAATTTTCAAGAATTGTTCACATAACTTTAATATTATAAGCCTCAGTCTTAGACAGTAGATTATTTGTTGGCATACAAACGATACTTGTTTTCCAACCATCCTTTGGCAGTATTTATTTGGCCTCCATCATACTTTTATTAACAAGAATCCCACTAATGAGTCTAATTTCTATTACACAGTTTGGAACTGAATGCCATTCAACATTTTCAACAACATTTCTCCTGATATTTGCACAGTTTTATTTTCATATTTTGTAAATATTCACTTGATCGGCGTACGCTATCTGTGATAACTGCACAGTGTTCTATTTTTTATTTAAGCACCTTATTGTACAGTGTATTATTCTTAATTGTGTCTCTATATATTTTTTGTTTCTTGTTTCTTTGCTGTTGTTGCACCTGGATTTTCCCACTGTGGGACAATAAAGGACATTTCTACTCATTTGACAAAAACATTTTAACGTCCTGATCGGATTCAAAGCCGTTTAAGTGCTTTCTAAATATTTTTAAGTTCAAAAAAAGACTCTGCAAACTGGTATTGTATCTTGATTTTATACAGTACAAAGAGCAACACCGGTGACGAATTGTGTAAGAGCATATTTTAGTTATATAAACATTAAACATTCGACTAAATTAGACTAAACCAGCGTAGCGGTTCGGCAACACACAAAGCACTCCTTCTTTGTTGTTGTGATTTAGACAGAAAGGTTTATAAATGATAATTTATGTATCTATGCTGAAAAGTTTCATATCTGCATTTGCATTTGGAATTGATGCTTAGAGGAAAGTAGGTTAGCCTAAATGTTGACAGGCGGCTGGGAATGTCGGCTTACCGCTTTGTGATGGATGCAATGCTGGGCCGACGGAAGCTCAGACAGACATCCTTTTCCTTTATTCTTTATTGTGTCAAAAGCCTTTTTTACTGCCGTATACCTCTGTCTCCAAATCTGTTCATCTGCATTAATCACAAGACACTGTCATCTGTCAGATCTTTTTCCTTTTGCCTTATGAAAAGTCAAATTACTAAATTATGATGCGAGTCTGTGACTCACATTCTCTCACATAATGTCTTCTTAATACGCAGTTGTGAACATTATAGTTTACATGCAGCGCTAACATGAAGGGAAGAAAGTCTCTGTGACTTTAAGCAGGGACTTTTTTTGTATCTTTACAAAAAAAAACAAAAAACAGCAGGAACCATAACATCTGAACTGCATTTGCACTTTTAGTTTCCCTCACTTCATCAATTTTTCATCAAGTCTGCAAATCTTCTCCATATGACTAAAAAGGCCAAACTCTCCATTCTGAACATGAAGCAAAGATTTACAGGGCCTAAAATAAGTGCATATATCCAAAGCAAATACATTAACTTGTCATTATGGCCATAAAGTTTGATAAAAATGTATCGTTAGTGTGACATACTTTAAAGTTTTTGATGCATGGCCTTTGAACCTTTACTATATTGTCCCTAAAGATTGAACTATGAATAAAATTCTCTCCTTTTCCTACTGTCTGCTAAAATGACTTGCTATTATTATTACATGTATAATGCTGTCAACAGCATTTGTCGCTAATTTGATTTTGATTTAGAAAAACAGCTGTAGTTTTAAAGAAGGAAGTAGTGTATTTGCAATGCAGTATACTAAAATACATCCACATGTGTTCCTCCAATTAACTTAGAATTAGTGAGTTAATCGATCAAAAGTGTACAAAACCATGACATCTTTATCTGGGCTTTCTCAAACCGTTTTAAGGTCATTTGAACCTTTTTGAATGTTAAAAATCTTTAAAATCTTCATTATTTTTGACATTTAGCAAATTGAAATCATTTTGGGGTAATCCTCACTGACCTAAACAGGAAAGTTTCCCTGATCCAATTTCAAACTGTGAGTGGGGGGAAAAAAGGGTTATGCATCTTTTCACTCGGTGTAAATAAATTTATAAGTTCAGCGCATTTTCACTGAGGACTAGCATCTCTATTACTGATGTTGATTTCAGATCAGACTGCCATATGGGCGCTTTCTTAGATGCCGTTCCAGAAACCTGAAAGCAAACCTCCAGATGCTGATGAGGAAGCCAGCTGGCAGTCTGGCTCTCACGGGCTTATTTAAAAACTTAGCACAGCCTTAAATTTGCTCTCTTGTTTATCCCCAATTGCTTCAGTCTGAATACCTGCTTGCAATGTTATTGCTTTCGCTAAAGTTCAACCTGCACTGCACGAGCCCACCCGAACACGGCCCCCGCCTGCATCTCCCCCCTGCTGAGTGTGCTGGAGGTGGCCTTCACCTGGGGACATCAATATTTCAGGCTTTCTCGGCGCAGGCACTCACAGGGCACGCTGATCATTCAGAGTCCCTGGAGATGCTGATGTGGAGACAGATAAGCAGAAAGAGTGGACAGTAAATTACAGAGCCAGCATGAGAAGGTCGAGACATTAAGGAGGTGGCGAGGGCGGGACGTGAAAGTGGTAGTGGGTATTTTAGACAAACGGGAAACGGATGTGAAAGGAGGTGAAAACCGGTAATGATTAGACGCTCGTGTTTATTTGGCTGTTCTCGGGGAATGTAAATGTGAAGAAATCCCTCAGCTTGAGCGACGAGGAAATAATCACGATGATGATTGGCGATGTACATTTATGATTTCTAAAGAATCCATCTGATTAAGGAGAACATTAGGAAGCTAATCATCTATTGAAAACAAAGCAATAGCATAAGGGATGGATGAGGAAAACGTGTGCAGGAGACAGAAGACGTAACAAAAGGCCGAAATAACGGGTTGGGCGGGTGAATTTAGTGGAGCTTCAGCAGAGGCTGATCAATGCCCCATCTGACTGCTGATGACAGTACGTCTCCTGCCCTCTCTTCCTCCTCATGCTGTCCCCCTTTTGTCTCTGCGTGAAAGAGCCCAACTAACCAACTGTTGCTGCGACTACAGCTGCTGTCACAATGGTGGTCATTAGGGGTCGTAACCATAGCGAGGAGGGTCTAGGGGGCAATCAGGGAAGAGCCTTCATTCACGGTGATCACTGACGTAAACTCCAGTTGTTTGCTTCACATTCACACAAATTAATCTGGATCTCTTGTTGACCCGTGTGTAGATGCAGAATTCATGAACGTCCATTAAAGTATTTTCTATTGTTTTCAGCAGACAATTACTGAAACTCGGGTATTGTGAGAGCAGCAGCGTTTGGCAGCAGCTTTGCGCATCCGATCATCATTTATTTCTGCATGGGATTCACAACGCAAATTGCACTAAATACCATAGATTCCCAACAGGTCCAGGAATTCACACCTGTTTTTGGGATCAGCAAACAGTCGAACTGATGTTTACCCTCTCTAGTCACATCTTTAGCACTCCTGACGGGAGTAGGTCGAGAAACTGAAGTGTCAAGTGTCAGTACTAGAGGTCACATCAGGCATTGTCTTGCGGAGAGAGTGACTGATACGTCTGTGTGAAAATATCAAAATAAAAGCACTTCCTGTTCTGTTAGTGCAAAAAGTTTTTTAAAAATTTTAATTGAAATTATTAAAATTCTCCAATTTAGGAAGGGGAGAAAAGCCTCCAAACAATATGTAGTGGAATAAAAACCCTTTGACAAATTGAACACAGAGATAACAAGTGTTTGCTGAGTCACTGAAAAGACTAAATAAAAAGAATGTCAATTGATTAGAAAGTCAAAATTTTACTTTTTTTTCTTTTTTACTATTCTTTGAGCATGTATTGCTATTTATTTCTAATGTAATAAATATAGCTTTTTATTAATATTCCAAGCAATACAAAGTGCCTCTAGCATGTTTTTTGTTTTTGTTTTTTGTTTTTTTTAATTATGCATAGTCCTCCTTGGAGCATGCAGTGGTTGGCGCACTCTTGCAGTCCAGAGCTATTCGGACCAAGAAGCTTTAAACTTTACTCATAATGAGCCCTTTTTGTTCAATACAAACTAAGGTGGGTTTATTTTACATCGGCCTCATTTTGACCCAGTGGTACAGCACGAATTGGTGTGGTTCTGTACACAATATTGTCTGTTTCCATTGTAGAAGCAGCCCATACAAACAACTCATGACGCATCATTCCTGGATTTCCTTCTGCTGCCGGTCTGTAGGAGTACGGTTAGGACGGAGCTGCTGCCGTCAGACTGGACAACTCATTTATTAGAGGACAGAAAATTTCTGCTCGCAGTAAACTCAAGAAATGCCAGTAATACTAGTGCCTTTGAATCTTTGTCATGCTGGGATTTTTACAGGACAAACAAACCTAAATGATTTTTAAAAACCATAATTGAGAAGAAAAGTGTTAATTTAAGGCAGATTTTTCTCTAGGCTCAATTTAGGCTCAATAAACCTTCTCTAATATTTGGTTAAAATTCTCTTGCTTGCAGTCATCAATCAGCTTTCAGCCATAATTCTGCCTGGGTATTTCAACACTCTTCTTAGCATTTGGTGAAGTTGGCACGGAAGCGACTTTTAAGTATAGTCCACAAATTTAAAACAGGATCAGGCTCAGGGATTTGGGAAGGCCATTCAGAAAGCTTAACGTAAGCCCTTTTTTTTAAATCCATTTTAAAACTACTTTTGATTTGAATTTGAGATGATTTTCCTGCTGCATCACTCTAAATGTTTGCCTATAAACTATGTGATCCAAATCACCATCCTCAGAAGAAAGTGATCTAGTTAGGATGTTGGGCGGCAACACAAATATTACCAAGAAAACCATGGTTACTGCCCGTAGAGAAGCCAGTGTCTCGTCAAAATTGAGAGAAATCGAGCGAAAATGAACTCCTTCCTACCTCAGCGGAAATTTACTGATAGAATAGTTTGACACCCAGAATAGAATAGTTTGACACCCAGATAAAGACGGAGCTATTTGGTTACAGTGACCAGATTTGTGCTTGACAGAGTCGAGGTAAAAAAAAAAATTAAAAAAAAGTGTCACAACTGGTCGGCGTGCTGGTGCCAAAATCATACTGCGGAGCTGTTTTACTGTCTGTGGTGGGAAAACTGGGGGCCTATCTTCTTGATTGTTCAGTTTCCCTTCGACCCAACACCTAAAAACCTGGAAACAACTGGGTGTTTCAACGCAACAGTGATCTGAATACACAAATGAAATGAATGCTTACAGTCTGACTCTGTGCTAGGAAGCCAAACATTAACAGTGGTCAAATGTTCAATCACAATTAAAAGCTTGTCGGTGGCAAAAAAAAAAAAAAAGTGTTGCTTAGGTACACATTCTCAAACATTAATGTATGCATCTGTCATTCATCAACATAATTAACTACATTCATGTCCATGACAGGATAGGTGTGTACCTGTGACACTGCTCTTCTGCTCTTCCGATCATAAAATACTCACTATAAATTAACAAGCTCCAGCTGATGGTCTGTTTATAGTGATACTACCGTCGGTCACAGTTGTTCGTAGTAACAGGAATTTCAAATTAGAAATGAATCATGTTTGTGGTTGCATTTAAAAGCATATATATATATATTTTTTTTATCAAAGCACATTAATGATTCAAAATAGTCGACTCAGTGTACAGGTAATTTGATTGCACTCAGGTTTGGCCATCTCTTGAGATTAAACCAAATGTTTTTTGGGGTTTTTTCTGTCTGAGACGGGGGCAAGACAGAATGAAAATGCGGTCGATTCGCAGACAAAAAGGCAAGACCTTCAGAAAATTGCCTTGACACCCATCACAAGTACCATGGGAACCATCAATGTCTGCACCAAATTTCACAGCAATCCACAAAGGACTTGTTGAGTTGTGCTAGCAAATATAAAAGCTCTGTCTGACTGCAGTTGTACTTGCCATCTGTATTAATCAGAAATACCATTATTGACTGTTTTATATGATTTCACAAAAAAAAAGATGTTTCAACAGCAAGCACATCTGTCAGCTGTGATGGACTATTTAAAGAAGCAAAGTATGCCAGAGCAAAGCTTCACTTATAGGGGACAAGAAGTGGAGCAGGAAGTAGAGCAAGAAAGTAGCACTCGCAGGGCAAAGCTAAACAAAATGAAGCCTCTCGCCGCTGCAAGCTTCAGTTTTTCAGCAGCAACGATTGGTCGGATGCAGAGCCTCGCAGAAGTATTCACACCCCTTGAACCTTTTCACGCAAAAACAGTCTTTTAATGGAGGAGTGCATAAAAAAAGATAAACGGTCTGACAGACTAATACATTTAGTTTCACCAACTTTACTCTGATGCCCAAAAAAAAACCATTCAGTCAAGATAACTTTGCCCATAGAAATCTTCTAGTAAGTATACGCACATGAGTACAGCATGCGTAGCGTTATGTGTGGTGGAAAATAATCTGTGCACTGTGGAGCACGGCTGTCCGTGGTTGTTTTCGTCAGCAGGGTCAAGAAAATTAATCAGTTCATGAAAACACTACTGGAGCTAATATAACAGGGAAA
This sequence comes from Poecilia reticulata, assembly GCF_904066995.2. Classification (NCBI taxonomy): domain Eukaryota; kingdom Metazoa; phylum Chordata; class Actinopteri; order Cyprinodontiformes; family Poeciliidae; genus Poecilia; species Poecilia reticulata. The sequence goes on from NC_088834.1 coordinate 22,523,576, forward strand.
CATTGGAAGAAAACCTCCCCAGAAGACTGAAAGGGAGAATCAACTTCTAACAGGACAATGAGCAAAGTGAATGCAAACTGTTTGAACCGCGGTTTATGTGAGCTACTTATGGCAGAGCAAATTTTGTGCTGGACTCTTTGTGGTCTTTTAACCATGTTTGACCCAAAATATTTTCGATACTGATCTCACCGATGAGTCTTTGTGTGTGTTTGATTTCGTGGGCTCATGTGATGTGAGAAGCTTCTAAAATATGCAGCTTTTAAGGGTCTTGTACTTGTCGTCGATGTAAGGGTTTATCAAAAGGCCTTACCTGGCCATGACCCACAGACAGAACTCTGACTGATTGACTTGGAGACCTCTTGCTAAGAGCATTCTTCTGTTTCTGATTGTGAGTACAAAGGACAAAGGTGGAGTAGAAAGACTCCACTCCTCTCTCATTGACTGCGCAGTGAGACTTTGACTTGGTCAAAAGGGGCACCTGCTGCGATACTGAAAGGGTGAGAGAGAGTCGGCCTTCGCTCTGTATCGATCTCGCTTTGGGATCGTCTGAGCAGACTATTCTTTTTGTAAAACTTAGAAATGAGATGGGGGGGGGGAAGCTACGCACACGGGGCTTGGGGTCTGAGAGTGCAGTTAGACATTATGACAAAACAAAACAGCAGCACGTTAACAGAAAGACTCAGGCGACAGTGATCGGGACGAGCAGCGGGGAGGCCGTGCGGCTCGCAGCGAAGTGCTCGGATTTGGCTCACGCTGGCTGCCTCAGCTGAAAGTGTGTCATAAGAAAGCTAGGCTAATGCACCGTGTTAATGTTGCTTCACTGCACTGCTGCAGCATTCAGCTCTTACTGTTACTGTCAGCACAAGTCATGCCCTGAAAACCAAAGTTATGCGCGTAACAATGAAGAGCTCAGCTTGTATACATGAGCAAACGAGGGTTGCTGGAAAATCAGACCTGCCTTCGCCTATAATCACTGCTACTATAGAAATAGTTTTGAGGTTTTTTTTCTGTGCAGATAAATTCCCGAGGTCAGCAAAAGAAAAGCTCTGGGCAGACTGACAATAATAGCACCAGTATCTCTCTGATGAAAGGTACTGATTACAATAAATCTTGTTATGAGCGACGCTACTAAAGGGGATGTATTATGCAAAATTTACTATTTCCTCGTTTCTGTACTTCCATTTGAGTCTCACAGTACAAGTGCTTAAAAAGAACAACCATCCATTTTCTGGCGCTAAGTTAATGTTATTTGGTGTCTGGAAAATGAGCCATTTAAAAAATCTTGAGTCACAGTCGGCGGGATTTCAAGCCCAAGAACACTGTACCAGTTGTCAAACATGAAGGTACTTGCACCACGATAAGGCTCTGTTGCAAAAGGACAATCACAAAAATCAAACTGGTTTCATGCTATGCAAAGATGAACGTTAAGCTGTATGAATGGTCTTCCGAAATCCCCAACTTCAACATCATTAAAAGTACTTAAGCTTCCCCAAACAAGTGAAATGAGTTCAACAGTTTCTGAAATATACAACCAGTTATGCCAGAAGCTTGCTAAATGTGCTGTTTAAATTCAACGATCTACATGAGATTTACACAAGAGTCAGAACTATAGTTTCTCCATTTTTTGTCACATTTTTGGTTTATAGTTTTTTAATTCTTGCCTCAGATGTGTCAAAACTTTCAATGGCTTGTTCAGAGAACCTATTAGATTATAGAAGTTGTCTTTTCAACGACCTTCCTCAGGAGGGAATCTGTTTGAAATGTACAGGCATTTGCCACAAAACATTCATTTTGTTTCCCACCACGCCAGTCTGCAATGTTAATGGGACAACATGAAACAACTATTAGGTGTTTTTCCCACAGGCTTAAAAAAAAAAAGCAGATATGAAACCACTGCTGAAAAAGAACAATCTGGACAAGTCACCACTGCAGAATTGCTAGTCCGATCTCCAACCTTCAAACTCATCAGCAAGGTTATTGAAAAAGCTGTTTCAGATACATTCTTACCAATGAAGAACTGCTGTGATATCTAAATGTTTTCACTGCACGGGTAATAAACAAATGAATAAAATGCGAAGAGAAAGATCTTAAAAAACATTTTTTATTAAATCATAAAAATGCTACTATATTAAGTCGAACTATGCCTCTGTTGTGCAATGATGATACGTAAAAGTCACATTATGCAACAGAAAAAATAAAGGCTGGTGCTTGACTGCTGTACAACGTTGTTGTCTGGAGAGCTACTGCCTCTGGAAGCATTTTTTTCTAATCTCATCTCTGGTTTTTAATTAGAATCCTTTATCTATAAAGATATGACAATTTGCCGTCTCCAAAATTTAATTGATGTTACAAACAAAGCTCTCGTCGAGACAATAGGGAGTAATGAAGACGGTGAGACACATCTCCAAACGACTATCTTGACGACCATCTTTTGGAAGTCGAATAACTTCGCTTGTCTGTACAATCAGATGAAACAACTTTCCATTTTCAAACACGAATTAACTCACTCTGTGCTTTCAATTCAGCAGTGAAAGCAATTAGTTCTTCCGTTTTGCTCACTTTGAAACACATTGCCTTTCAAACGTATTCCTCACCCTTGAACTTTTTTTACGTTTTGTTACAAACACAAGCTTTGTCGACAGATTCTCCCACCCGAGCTTTGGATCTCAGCAGCTCCTCCAGGGTTACCGTGGCTCTCTTTGGTGCTTCTGTGATTAAAGCTTGCCTAATCCTTGACTTTCCATTCTGTGCGTGGACATGTCTTGGCTGGTTTAAAGCGACACCATAGTACGTTCATTTTCGAATGATAGATTGATAGATGATAGAGAGAGTGCTTCGCAAGATGTTCAGTGTCAGGGATGTTGTTTTGTAACCTAAACCAACTTTATGCATCTCCACAGCTTTCTCCCTGATCTTTCTGCTTTGTTTCTTGACTTAATGAGGCTTTTTGTTCACCAATTTTCTCTAGCAAAACCTCAAAGGCCTTCATGGAACAGCTGGATTTATACTGAGAATAAATTATACGCAGGTGGATCCTATTTCATCATCGGGTGATGTCAGAGGCACTTTGTTGCCCTTGATGGTATTTTGGGGTATCGGAAGTAAAAGTGGTTAAACACAAAGGCAGGGCACACTTTTTTTTTTTTTTTCAAAAACCTTTAAAACAACTGATCTTTTTTCTCCCACTTCTCAATTATGCTGTAATTTGTGTTGGTCTATTGTTTAAAGTAAAAAAAAATTTAAAATACACGTATGAGCATACATCTTGTGGTTGTAAGGATGCAAAGTGTGAAAAAAGCAACATGTATACATTTGCTAGTGTCACAACTAACACATTTATAATGTCAGTCGTGGTTGTTTGTGTTATAGCAGACGGAAAACACTTTCTTAATGTTTGGAGCTGATAAGATCTCTTTTTTTTTTTGCAGGACTTCCCACAGGTAAACCAGCTGCTCCATCGCCACAGTAAGAAACTCCTGGTCTGCTCTAAGAAGGTACATTTGTCTTTCTTTCTGCCATTAGGAGACTGATGACCTGTGTTCATTTGGCACTGTGTTTAGCTGTACCAGATATAGAGCTTCACTTTGTTGTTAAATGCACGGAAGCGTCTGAGCTACCAAAAGACTCGGCTCACAAGCCGCAGAAGCCAACTCCTTGCCTTGACCTTGTCTACTCTCAACAGCTAGAAATCCTGAAGGCAGACGGGTTGAATGCGGCTGTCAAACAAAAAGACAAACAAAAAGTATGACTCTGTGGGAGGCACGGCTAGCTGTCCTTTGTGCGGGCCATGAAATCCCAGGGGGCTTGTGTTTGCCAAGGCCAAAAACTGATCAGAATAGAAATGTCAGCCTATCTTCAAGACGAACACCAAGTGTGAGATGAGCGTAGTAGGTTTATTAGCGTTGTGTTGTCGCGGCATGGATGAAGGAGCATGTTTTGTCATGCAGATGCGTGCACAACGTCGGCCGCAGGCAGAGAGAGACGATGGAACACGGTCGCAGCGCTCCGAGGGGGCTTCCCCGAGGTGCGACACGCGGCTCGTGATTTTCACACTGGATTAATTTCATAATAAGCACAAATCTCAGCTGAGATGCTATCTATAGGGGCAGGCTGTCACTCACAATGTGGAGAAAATGCTTCGTATGCAGCACGCCCACCAAAGATGAGGAGATGAGGGGAGGAGAGAAAAAAATCCAAGAGATGGAAAAGATTGTGGCGACTGGAAATGAAGTAAAGAGGCAAATAGGTAAAGTTGCTTCTTTCGTTCTTTGAAAGTGAAGAAAGAAAACGAGATGTGCAACTACATATATATATATATATATATATATATATATATATATATATATATATATATATATATAAAACACTTTTAAATTTGCAGTGACAGTGATGGATCCTGCTTGGATTTTCTTTTCAAAGAAACAAATCGATATTCTTTTCACAGTGGTTGCGTTAATGATTTTCTTTTTTTCCTTCTTCTTTTTGCTTTTCTGAGATGCTTCTTGCACACAGAAAACAGCGATTCATTCATCAAGCACGACTGAAAGCAAAGGTGAAATGTTGAAACGCTACTGTCCGTTATGACCTGGGTATATTTAAAGAGTAACATTTAGAAATACAGCTTGGATAAACAGCTGAGCACATGCTGTCGACGAGCTAAGCTAACGATATCATGTACAGTGCATCTGAAAAGTATTTACAGCGCTTCACTTAATGAAATTAATATAGACTTAATTATGCAGTCTATTATTAATCTGTAGTTATGCATAATCTGTGTACAGGCCTATAGTTTAGCACAAAAATTGTTTATATTTGTGTGAGGGGAAAAAAAGTCAAATGACTGAGGTATTATTCAGCAAAGGTGAGGCATGACTTTTATTTGCACTGTTAAACTGAGACTGGTTTACTGTGAACACATACTTTAATGTCTTCAGTTTTCTTCCTTAGAGAAATATCTCTCCACTGTTATGGCCACTGGGAGTTTCCATATTGATGCTGTTTATTAGATTTTAGTCTGCGTGTTTTGTTTTTTTTTTGGAGGGGGTTTTTCGCAGCTTGAAAGTTATTCAATACTTAATGTCAGGCAGCCGTGATGTGCCGGTAGCTATGATCTCATCGACTTCGTTCAACCCGAAATCTCTTTTCTTAGTGAGAGTCACGGCTGGGAAGACTGCTTTGAACTAACCGTGTGGTCATTTCTTTTCTCTTTGTTTTTTTCTAAATGTAGAGGATGTTGGATTTTAGGGATATACGTGCCTTACGGCCTACAGACGTTTCTAGAAGCATGGATTTAAATGGGCTTGAAGCCAAATCTCTATTTAAAAAAAAAAAAAAAGTCTGGTTAGAGTTGTTGCTATCAAGTGCTTTCCTGCCACAAAAGTTTTTAAATAGCATTCATGCATTATTTGTTTTATCTATGGATTTTATTTTTACATTTATAAAAAGATGAGCAATTTCTCATTTACACATAAACACATATGTTACAAGCAAGTGGTTAAAACCCATCTCTGCAAGATACCTCAGAACCACAGGATTTTGTTGACGTATCATTGCACTGTCATTCTGTATATGAGCTTACTGCTGTCGTTTGGTGCACATGCCGCCATCTGTGCGTTCTCTGTGTGTTGGTATGTGCACTCTTCCTGCTGCATGTAGGCATTGCACTAACATGGTTTAATCCTATGTGGGGCTTACTGGATACAAATCCCTTCTAAAGCTTTTAAAGCTTCTGCCTTTTCATTTGCGTCTCTTTCTCGGTGACTCTCATCTGTCCATCAGGCAGCTAAGGTGACTGCAGCGTCGCTCTCCGTTTCACCCACTTACGTGACACAGAGTATTTTTTTCTGTCACATGTTAAGAAAACAGTTTGCTGCTTTAACTGTAAAACAAAGACCTATTTGCCTGTGTTGGAGATGCAGATGCTATGTACCACACTGCAAGGCAACAGTGCTACCAACAGCGCCACCGTGCAGTGGTTCACTAAAACAAGATAAAACTCTAATTAATAACAACACAACACAAAAAGAAAGACATAAAATTAGTGGAGTAATATAAAATACCAAAATTTAAATTCTCAGCAACAAATTATCTAAAAAAGCCTCAGACAGGGAGTTGCGCAGCAGTCTGGTTGTTCTGGTTTTGTTGTTGCACTGCTGTTTACCCAACGGAAGCAAATCACAGTCGTTATGAAGAGGGCGTGAGGAGTCTCTGATGATTTCCGGCTTTAAAATGGATTCTGATGGTCGGGGCACGCCAACGACACTCAACGGCTTCCTCTCGTTATCCTCTGCAGGGACGCGTTTGTCGTTTTCCCCTCCGGTCTGCAAAGTTTTGTGAAGAGGCGGGCAGGGAGTCGATGCTTGTGTCGGTTTGCTCAAAAAGTGTAGTCTCTGCTGAGTCAAGTGCTGCACTTTGACCAGCTGAGATCTTTAGAGTATTAAGTGTCGTCCACTGTCTTTCCTACAAGGTCAGCGATGCCGGGAGTCTATATTTTTATGTCATGAACTTAAGAGGTCACTGGCCAGCTCCTTTCTCCCCCCCAATACACTAAACAACGTGATGTCGTTTTCTGCAACAGGTATCTACTTTCCTCCATGTACAGTGATTCATCATTTCCAGGGACATAGTTCCACTCCTGTGGATTCATCTGCAAACTTAATAATCCGGTCTGTTCTCATGCGCGTGGATGCACAGTTGAGCATTTTTGATTTATTGCCAGTGGTTCCATTGTCAAAATAGATAACATTTTTTGCCCATTACTGGTGCAAGCCAAATAACTACTTTAACAGGATTATAGAAGTCCAGAAAAATATGCTGGGCATATTCAAGTGAAAGAAATCGCAGAGAAGTGCTGCTGCATTAGCTTCTTGAATGGGAGGAGTTATCCAAACAAGCCCCTACACAATATTAGGGAATTAGGAAAATTAATTATTATTATTGAATGTTGTGACAACAATCTTTAATTTGATAAAACCAGACTTTCCTAAATGCTGTTTTTTTTTCTCCAAGAATTGAATATCCCTTCTTGTCTTTCTTAGCTCAGGAAGTGAGATGTACATGAAGTGAGGACAATGAAAGTCAATCCTAGTGCACAGATATTTTATTGGCAAGCAGAATTAAAATGCACGACACGTGAAACATAATAGCCTACAAGATATTGCATCCGACCAGACCTTTACAACGTTGCACCCATGAATATTATGATGATGATGATGATGAGTGCTATTTAATATACTGTACCCCTCTATTTTATAAATATCTTGACTGATTCTACAAAACCTCCCTGGAAAAGGACAAAAAATAAACAAAAATTGGTTTTAAATATGTCAGAATACTACTAAAAGCAAGGCTGGATTACACTGTCCAATAATAATATTACTTAAAAATCATTATTATTAATTATCACATGGTATCAATCTGTGATGGCAGCAGAAGAAGAAGAAAACACTCAGCAGTTCAGATATGCCCTCTTCGTCTCATCTACGCAACATGACGTAGGTTAAGAGAAGATATTTAAATTATTTTATGTTCTCTTTTTCATTATTAAAATGTCTCAGAAGGTGAAGTCAGCGTTTCACTCTTTGAAGTGGATGTTACTGAAGGAAGAGAAATCAGGCTTTGCTATTTTCAGCATCACTGAGATGCGAGAGGTAACTATTAAAAGAAGCTATTTTCTGCCACGTGTCGAGACAACTGGGTCTGCATTTGTGTCAAGGAATTACACAGTTAGACTAATAATTGCAATTAGTTGTGAAAACCAAGCTAGTTAGTTGCGCTAATTACGGTGTGGTTATTTGTTATTTTGAAACTAAATGTGGACAAATTACCTACTGGGTAACACTTTATTTGAAGGGGGGTGAATAAGACTGTCGTGACACTTTCATAAACATGACATAACATGTCATGAACATGAATAAGCCTTTATGAATATTTATGACTGTTGTCATAAAGGGTCATTCGGTAAATCATGACACTTTTAATACAAAGTTGACATTATTCAAAATGTCTTTGTTATGACAACTTGACATTAACCAAGAAATCATTACTGATATAAATTTGTTATAAAAGTATTACTGATTGCACTTTAAAAATTAGGTAACTTTATGTTATTAGAGGTAAAGTTTAAACAGTACATATAAGGCTAGTGTTCTGGTTTTAACCTGAACTTTGCGGTCTGGATTTGGATGAGGCTCTTTGGTATTTTCTGTAAACATGTTTTCCTGAACTGTTTTCCCATCACAGTCTTTGTATTTGTGAAAGACGTAGATGGAGTGTCATATTCCATATAGACCGCTTCCCTTCCTGCTGGCACACATTTGCTTACGTCATCTTCCAGGAAACTGCTGCGTTCTGCTGTCTTTGTAATAGATACACCTGTTCTGTTCCTGCAATTCTCTCAATGTCTCTTATTTATTTATTTATTTTTTTCCCCCTCCAACTCAACAGCTCCCTCCTCCCACACTAGTATGCATAATTCAGCAGGGAGCAGAGCTTTTGCTGCATGTAATGGTGGGAAGCTGAGCTGTATAGGGAAACTCTACATCGTAACATCTAAGGGCTGATGCCAGCAGGAGTCACGGTCTGTCGCTTTACTCCTTCCCTTTGCGTATCTCTTGCCAACATCTCACCTTTGCAAGCACCTCTTCGTTTATATGCTGAACTTTTCCTTTATCGTTCTTACTTCCTCCTCTCCAGTGTGATGAATGCCCTTCTTTCTCCCCTCTTTATATCGGGTGACTGCTTTCCGTTTCCCTGTCCAGTCTGTTTGACCATCTGGCCTTCTGTCCTGAGCCTCTTGTCGATCTGCAGTGTCTGTGCTCTCTGAATCCGTTTGACAAGATTAATACAGTAGACCTCGAACCGATATAAGCCGCTCACTTCGATGGGGAGCGAAGTTTAGTTCTGGCCTTGAGCTGAGAAGTTTGCTCAGATTTTCTTTAACTCTGACATTTCAAATGAGTCGGAACAATGATGCATTTTTAAAAGGAGACTGTTTAATGTAAAAGACAGTGACGTCGCAAGACATGAATGTTGAATCACTCAAATGTAATGGTCCTTAAAAACGGAACCATTTTATTTTGAGTCAGATAGAGAACAAGCCCCTGGGGGAGTTTCCCATGGGTTGCATCATATCCTTTTAAATTGTTGCTGTTGTATTGAAACTAAAAGTTTCCCATCTTGCTTCTCAAACTAGGGAGCTGTTGGACGGTTTAATAACTCCCAGCGTTGAGAGCTGTAAAACCAGTCGGAGAAATTAATCATTTAACGTCTTTGAGTATTGTATTTAAGTATAAACATTTTCATTCCCAAAGAGGCTCGGTTTTTCTGCCACTGTAACTGGCTGACTGAATTTTATATTTTAGTCTCAATTAACCATTACTTGAACCAAAATGCAGTATTTTTCTAACAACCTTGCACTAGTTTCTGAAAATGGTGTTTTTGTGATGTTCAAAATTGTTGTAGCCTCTCTTACTGAGTCTTCTCAGAGGCTTAATAAGAAAAGTCTCTAATAAGACTCTATTTTTAGAAGTCTCTAATAAGAGATAAATTACAAGGCTGTGCAAGTTAATCCATTTTCTTCTTTTATCTTGAATCATATAATTCTTCATAATAAGGTAAAAATGTCAAATTGAGTATGCTACTGCTGTTATATTTTAAATAACTACATGTGTGAAAATATCTACATTGTGCAAAGCATGTCTGAGCACACTGCATTGATGTTTCTATGCTGAACTTTGACCCAATATTAACCAAATGTCTGCTGGTGATTGGTTGATCAACTCTTGATGACTTGGCGTGAGCGGAGGACTGTCTTTATGACCAGATTTCATTACGTTTAGAGTTTCCACTTTAATTCTTGTAGAGCAGGTCCCGTTTTCATTCCAACTCTCAAGACATTTATTCTATGTTATTTACAGTTTTACCTCAAAATCACTCATTGCCCCTTGCAGGAGTTAGTCATTTTCCCCCCAACATGTTTCTTCCATCTATATTATACCAATGATGTTGCTGAGTGGCTCGATCACAATCCTCCATGGAGGGAGGGAAAGATTGCAGTGATGGCAAGGAGCGCTTTCGACCTCAAAGGTTAGAAGCTCATCATCAACGATAGATGATGAAAAGTACAAGTGGAAGCATGAAAAGATCGTCGGCATTAATTTTCGCTATGTCGTTTTCGTCCACAAATAGTGAAATCAGGTCTTTTTTTTTTTCTTTGAAAAGGTACTTCCTGGGTTGTTTTATGTTTTGAGAGATGCTTATGTAATTTTCTATTAAAACAAATTTATTGGTTGGATGAAAATTTTGTAAATCTAATAGCTGAAGTAGAATAAATAACTTGGGATTTCACTATATTGTTTTTTGTTATGTATTTAGGCCAGATTTTTTTTTTCATTTTTTAATAACAGATAAGCAACGCTAAGTATAAAACTGATCTTAAAGCGGAAGCCATTAGATTCTGAAAAGTGCAGCAAGTTGAAATGTTGACATTAAAGGTTCTTAAAAAAAAAAAGCTGAATACCACTAAGTGTGTTTGAATCATTTAATAATGAGACACCTCTGGCAGCATGCTGTAAACTCCATTTAGTGTGGACAGTGTAATAAACCCACTTTTAACTCAGCCTAGCACATGAACTACCATCAAGAAAATGTTGTGTTCATGAAACCAATTATTGTTTGGTTTCACCTAACCAAAAACATCAAATTGTATTTGCCTTCTGTAGTTGTTTACAATTTTACAGATGTCCAGTGTTTCTGCTGGCTAATCAAACAGCTTTCTTAATAGTAATAATTAAAATAAGAACATACAAAAACAGCCGATGCATGAATTAATTTGTTTTTCACCCACTGCGGCTCTTGTTCCGACAAGAGCTAATTGCAGCTCGAGTCTGAGCAGAATTTATTCCATGATTTATTTGGTGTCCTTGCTGAGGCAGAGATGATCTGTTTCCTGTGAGCGAAAGAGTTCACGTCAAGTTAACGGCAGTCATCCAGTTATTATGTAATTATCAGGCAGGAACTTGCTTCAGCTATGAAAAACAGTCCAATTTTCCTCTGCTAAAGCACCTAATAAGGAAGACAAATGATTTGGGGTTATTAGAGGAGCAGCATTATGTATTTTTGAGGCACACGGAGCCAATTTGTAGCACAGTTAAGTAACTGTTACCATCCAACAATGTTACTTGTATCAAAAAATAAAAGAAATATAACTTCAATTCGCAAGCCTTGAAATTGGCCTCTTTCTCTTTAAGAAATTCCTACTTCCTGCATCATCACAACACTTCTCCATGAAGCCATTTGCCTCCCTTCTTAGGAGCTAAGAACTAGTGTGGACTTGATAAAGTGCTGTTCAAGTAACAGACCATTTACTATATGTGAAATGGAATCAAGGTAACTCAGAAAACCAGAGCTGAATTCCTGCATCCCCCCGCCACCCGAATTGTTGTTTGGTTTGTGATCTATTTCCAGAGATGTCTCCAGCATTAATAAAGTTGACGGTTCCTATTGGACAGACAAGTTACAGTACTTTCCTCCTATACCTGATATTACCTTCCAAGAAAGTAATCTCAGCACTCGATCACTCTACAATTTTTGTTAGTACTTGGCAACACTTTTTACCTTGTTGACCCCAGTCATGTTTAAATGAACTCCCCTGCCACATTATATCAGGCTAGACGTGGCTTTATACTTTTTTTGTCAGATCACAGTTGTCTCCCTGGTGTCAGTTTTTAGAAAGCTTTTAAAATTACCACTTGCCCCTCAAATAAAGTAGGACACGAAAAGTGACCCAGTAGTGTCACTATGCAGTCCTGATTTCCAGCAGAGCATTATCCTCATAATGCCTCATGTGTTCGCACTTGTCTCAAAACTGAATGTAGAGCAGTTTTTGTCTTTTTTTAAAATTATTATTATTGTTCTTCCTAAAAGAGAATGATGATAATAATAATAATAAACATTTGGAAGATGTCATGCACTGGTAATCCTTCAGAACGAATAATGGGTTCAGATTAAGCCCCCGCAGCTGCCATGCAAGGCTAACTTTAGCTTTATCAGCATGTCACTTCTGAAGAGCTTTTTAAATAAAGGAGCTTATCAAAAAAGTGCGTAGCTAATACATTTCATCACTCTGCATCAGATTGCTTTGCATTAACGCAGGAGATGGAGAAGCTCTTCCACAACTGTAATCAACAAGCACATTTGCTAAGAGTCCTGCATATATCAGTCTTCTTTCTGAGGCTGTTTTTTTTATTGCAATAAGGCTAATGGACTTAAATGGTAAATAGATCCTGGAAGGGCTGGGAGGAGACGGGATTAAGGCCGCATCAACTGGGGGCAGCTAAAGCTTTTGCATCACCAACACGTCACTTGAGGATGTCGGCATGTCAAGCGATGTGAAAAGCCTTTGAAAAACGCTCCTGACCACGCTATCCTGCTTTAGAGTCTCTCCGTTTCTCATCATGTCAAAATCTCACGCTCATCAAGAAAATGATGCCGACCGATTTATCAAACTAAAAGCGCCGCATCGCAGTCCTCCGTCTTCCCTTTTTACACTTTCTACAATCATCTGAATTTCCGTCCCTGTAGGACTTGATCATGTTTTCTCCCTCTCGGACCTCCAAACCGAACCCGTTGCATCCCTCCCAGTAACGCGCAGCACTCGCCGTGGGCCCGTCAGAATGGCGGGTTTGAGCCTTTCCGGAACTGCAACACGTGACCGCGTCTGGTTTAGGGGTTTAAAACCACCTGCTGTCTGCTCCAAATCTGGCTTTAGATAGTTGGACGGATGGAAAGTTTAATACGGTGGCAAACGATGGAAGGATGAAGCATGTAAAAAAAAATTTAAAAGGGGAGCTAAAGTGAATGTGCATGGCAAATTTTTGTTTGTTTTCTTTGCATCTTTCTAAGCCACAGTTGACCATGACCTTCTGTGGTCTGTTGCATGGGAGTAAAGAAGCACATCTGGTATTTTTATGTGTGTGTTTTTTTTGTTTTGTGTCTCTCTTTTTTTTCCCTTTTGGGTTTGTGTGTGAGTTAAGCATCCCATCTGGCCATATACACACACACACGCACACACACACACACACACACACACACACACACAAAGACTGAGGCCTAAAGCGGACTGCGAGAGGATGGTGTTGCTCATGTTTTTGAAGATGCTCACATCTGTTTAAGACCAAAGAAAATAAACAACAGCCCAAATGCAAATACGTCACGTTTTATGAGTCCAGCTTCTCTGAAAGGGACTCGTCTGCATTTTGGCTTTGCATGTCCTCGCGTATCAGTTCTAAAATGTTACATCTTACACAGCTGGATGCATCACTTTGGCCTGAAGCAGGCGGCTAACCCCGAGGAAAAGAACGGCAAAAAATAGCATTCAGACACAAAAACACAGACATGTGTGCTCTGTTTGTGCTATAGGCTGGAAAACTCGGCTCCTGATTAATAAATGCTCGCTCTCCTTTCCCCTGTGTTCCCTCCTCATACTAAATGTTAGTATTATAATAAAGAACGTTTCTTTTCTTGTCAAAGTCAAAGTTTACTTGTACAGCACATTTTCAACAGCCTCAGCTGACGGTTGCGTGCTGTCTTGTAAAGTCGACGTCTACATGTTGCCATAAGCGTTAAGGCCTTTAGCCCATGTTAATGAACATCCATCTCTGTCACAGAAGCAGGGAAAAGTAGGTGCACAGTCATTCGTCTTCCTGGTGAATGACGTCACTGAGAAGGTTTAGAGCAATCGAGGGGATAAAGAGGGGCGGTTTGGATGTGTTTAAATGCTACGACTGTCTTGTTTAATTAATCTGATTATGTGTGATTAAGAACATGCAGGATTTTTGTCTCTATATGAACACCCGTTTTCTTGGTGTGGCTTTGTGTTTTCTAATTGATGTGGCATTAAACATCTTCATAAATATTTCAATTACCTAAAGCTATGGGGCTATGTCATGATGCTCTGCATTATGAATTCATTTTCTTCCGATTTTGAAGGAAAGTTTTACATTTTGTACATCGGCTAATGTTGGTTTGTTTTGATTTGCTTCTGAAACATGACAATTCTGGATTTGTCTGCAGACTGAATTGGTTTATTGTTAGAAGAGTAAACGTATCGTGGTGAGGCGTCTTTGAAAGTGGACCTAAATGCCGAGGGGCTGAGATGTTGATTGTAGATTTATCTATAGATGTTTTTTTTAACAGGTTGTCTAACTCCATTTTCTACTCCAGACTGGACTAAAAAAAAGGATGTGAAGTGTTTCATATTTGAGATTTAAAGAGTGACGATGTCAGTTTGCAAGGAGCTCTCCTTCTTTGCTCCATATCAGCCTCTGTGCAGTTTATTTATTCTTGCAATGCTTAAAGATTGCATGAGCTACTTGTTCCCCTCTCAAAAAAAGGGGCATGCCATTTTTTAAAAAAAAATTTTATGCCAGCTCAGAAGAATCGGGCTAAGTGCTCACGCCAAGAAGGAGAGTGTGCTTTTTTTGCAGCAGTTGTACTCTGTCTGATCTCTTTGCTTACAGTTTTTCCTTTCTCGCTGCTGTTTCACTGAATGACCGCCATCAGTGCCGACTTTGGACCTTCCCAATATATAGGTGCCAAGACGAGACAGTTCCCCTTGTCTCCAGTCTCCCTGCCCCCCAGCAGAGGCACACTGTGTACTTGGCACAGGAAGCAGTGCTATCACATTTTGTGTCACAGTCGCACAGTTATATTAAATGTGCGAGGAGAACGAGCAGTCTGGGAAATATGAGTCAGGCTTTGGTTTTGAAAACTCTGCAAAAAAATAAAAAAATAAAATCATCTCATCCTTGTTGAGCAGGAGCTTCAGAGAATATTTCTCTCATTTTTATCTGCTGCGGTAAAAATAGAAAGGAAGAATAAGATGTCAAAATATGCTGCTGAGCTTACCTACGCCTCCTTGTTGGTTAAGTCTTGCCCTCAGCTGATGCAGAAAGACGTCCCAGCCATACAAAAATGTGTTTCTTGATGTTTCTTGATGTTTCATTAAGGGTTTATTTTTATCCTCATCCACTTCTTCTCTTTTTTCCTTCCATGCTAATCCATTATTCTTCAACATCATGAGAGCAGTTTATCTGAGGGCACACAGTTGCTGCAGAAATGGCAAAAATAAACTAAAACAAATAAGTGAATTTAGGCCAAGCCTGCTTTGGCAAAAAATAAATAAATAAAAAAGTTGCAGAGCCGCTGTTCTATTTAAGCGACGACTGATTTAAATCTATCAATTAAAAAAAATAAATAAATAAAAGCTTGACTTTTTTGTACACTAGTTCTGAATTTCCTCTTCTGAATTTCTTCTAAGCGATGAAGACAAGAAGATCCACTGAACTTCTTATTGACCTTTTATTGTGTAGAAATGCTGACAATTATTTGTTTTTTCTTCTTAAATGTGTGCAGAAAATTTGTACATTTGTTATGTAGAAGTTGTCGGAATAAAGTCGGTGGATCAAGTTGTCAAATGAATATATTATACACCTGTCACTGCGCTGAACATCTCCCATGTGTTTCTATCATGCAAAACTAAGTTAATTAGTCAAGCATCGCATGTAATACTCATGTGTAATTTGATCCTCACCTAAGCCAGGCTGCCAGATTTTTTTTCTTCCAACACTACTTGGCTAATAAGCATCACTTTTCAGTAAGCTGATCTAAGTTCTCATTAAATCAACCAAAACACAGAGCTCAAATAGAATTTTCTACTCTCGGTTTATAAGAATCCCCTAAAGTTCATCTCTGCTTCATAGAATAAACTCGGACTCGTACTGTGAGGTACGTTTCCGTTTAAGAAATGCAGCAGAAGCAAATCGGGTCCGCTTAATCTAAAGTCAGCCAGCAACGGCGGACTGGGAGCTTCCCCGCTTCCTCTGAAAGCAGCTGTGGTAAAGACGTAAGCTTCTCAATTAGCTTGAGATTGGTTTGAGTGAGTCAGGCTCATGTAATAATGTCAAAGTGGTTAAGCCCCCGGGCATCTTTAAAGAGCTTTCAGCTGCCACACAGCGAAGAGGGAGGAGGAGGAGCGGGAGAGGATTGAAGGAAGCAGAGAGTGACACAGAGACCTTTTTTCGGAACAACTAGTAGATGGAGAGGGCGGGGTGGGGGGAAGCTATCTTATTAGGTTAAAGTGACACACAGTGGCAATTAAGTATGTGCGAATAGTGAGGACAGGGGAAAAAAAAAAGAAAAAAAGGAGGAAGTGAGTGATCTCACACCAGCAAACCACAGCTCAGAGTCAGAGATGAGTAAGCTTTATTTTCGTGGATTTACCGATGCCTGAATGCCTCTAAAGCCCTCGGTGAAAATACGGTGATATATTTCCAGCTCTTCAAAGGAATTTCCCTTCTGCTTCTGGGTTACGTTAGAAAGAGTTGGGTTGTTATGGGCGACGTGTTGAACTTTGGCATTTTTTAATGCGATGAACGAAAAGTGTGGGGACGGTGAGAAAGGAAGCAGACATGTTCAACGGAGAGGTTTACTTCTAAAGCTTCTGGTGCGTTTCGGTGAGATAAAGAAGATGAAGATTATGTATCTAGCCTCAAATCTACAACGTGCAATATGCTTTTGTTCCGTCTGTGTTGTTGTGGTAATTTTCATGTGAAATTAATACATTTTGCTCCCCTGCAACTTCAGATAAGTATAGCGATACGACGCCTTTGGCTGCACAAATTTGTTTTGTTTTTTTGTCGATACTAAAAGTGAAACTGTTATAAAATGGAGACTTTTTGCCCTGCAAATTTGGTGTGCATTATGTAAATTAGTGCTCATAGTGTTTAGTCTTATCATGCTGATTGCTTTTTTTTTCCCCAGCCAGGGTAATTGCACCCTCTCTCACCTGTGAATTCTCAGGATTAGCCAGACTCGCATGAGATGTGCACAGCTGTGTAATAATCAGCCATCAAGGTCAGAGAGCACGAGGGAGAAAGACGGCACCCTGTCCTCATCTTGTTTTCTCCTCGAATCAGTTAAATCATCCCTCACCTCGGCTGCAGAACGCTTCTTCTGACAAATTTGATAATCAGTGAATCTCTTACTGTCGTCCCGCGGCTGATTTACGGACTTTGAAATTGGCTTCTGGGAGATGAGGGTTGAGGCCGAACCCCCCCACCCCACTGCCGCGGTGAGGTTACACAGTCGAGGACGACTGCATTCAGATTGATCTCCGTCCTCTCCACTGGGTACTCTGCATTAATCAATAGCAGTAAATCATGCTTTCTTTGTCATGGCTGGACAGTTGAGACCACAGGATCTGCATCCAGAATCTTGTGATGAGCAGCGAGTTAAAGCTTTAAAATCCTACATCTACTTAGACCAAAAATCATTACAATATTTTGTTACTGTTTACCTCTGTTGTCAAGCATCAACCACAGCATTTTAAGCAGTTTTGTGGGAAAAGCGTGACCAAAACATGAAGGGGCAGGAACTATGATAAGTCTGACACAATGCCAAAGTGTGCACTGGCCAACTGAGATATGTGTTTTGTATTTAAGGTGACAAGAGGCCCTAAAACGGCTCATTCTGACAGGAACTTTTAATAGGCGGAACAGAACCACTTGAAATCTGATGTGAGAATGAGTTTGTGCATAAAATCTAATGAACATGTGTTTTACGGCCCATAGAAGTACCCTAACCTGTTCAAAAAACCATAACAGGTCAACTTTAGGCAATGATGAGGAACACAAGCAATTTGTGCATTTGTGATCAAAGCACAAAAACAAATAAAACCCAAAACTCAAACACCCCTGGATCACGACAGTTTGACTTCTGTAATTCACAAAGATAAAATTTGTTACTGGTGCTGAGCCTAGCTTCCGCTCTACCACGATGCGTATGCCTTGGACTGTATGAGCTGCCTATTCACTATTAAAGTTATCTTCATCTTACTTCCTGGTTCCTCGCCTGCTGCATTTGGGTCCGAATTCACATCACATTATGACAAGGACATGTGATTGTCATATCGTGGATGAAAGAATTTTAACCAGCCTGCTTCCTTGAATTGGTTTAAAATAGCTTTCTGGTGTGATTGCATCTTATTTTAGCTCATTATCTTATGAATTGCATTGTGATTTTTGCTTCAATTGAAAATAACCTATTCTTCCCTCTTATTTTTGAGTAGGTAACAACAGGAATCTCTGTGGAGACCAGGTTTCTTTGATTTTAAGGGATAGTTAATTATATAACTCGTGATTACAGGCATGCCGAATGCATTTTGTTCACTTACATTAAAAAGTTAAAAACTGTCACCTTGTTATAAATCACTTCTGGTCCTGTTTTCAGCCTCAAAAAGGTTCTTTATTTTTATTTTTTAATAAAAATAAAGGCTAACCAAAACTGGTTGGTTTTGGTTAGCCTTTTGATTCAGCTAAGAGTCTAAAGACAGAGGAACAATAATTTCTAGAGGCCAAGTTATAGTTTGTCTTGTTTTCTGTCGCCTCAACTTTTTGCTGCCTGATTTTTGGTGTTATGTGGTTTAAAGTGAGCTTCTACATTTTTAGGATAGTTTTTAGTTCCTACATAGAGTCACTGGGTCTTAGATTTCATTTATCAACAGAGAATGGTGGTCAAAAGTCTTCACCTGTTAAATTGTTTCACAGCAGCAGGGGCAGCTCACTTGGTAGGGTGCAAATCATGCTTTGATTGTGACACTTGACCCTTCAGATTTTGATAAATGAAGGTGCATTAAGGGCCTATTGAGTCTTTATATAGCTGTAAATGGAGGCTAAACTGAACCTGTGGTTCTTAAACCGTGTCTAAAATGAATAAGAAAGCACTAAAACTATTGTTTTTAAGCTTTTAATGAATAGGAAATGTATAAATTGAAATTAACTGAAGTCTTACAGACAAAAAGAATGTACTCTTCATATTTTATTTGACAAGTTTATAGTTTTGAAATGAAGATGACCCAAATAAAACCAGAGGGCAGTTTTAGCCTCGTTTTGTTTCACTCTTGTGGGACCAACAGAAAACAAGACTCAGCTGTTTAATCAGGTTTAGTGTTCAGATTTTGTACTTAAATAACCAGAGTGTGACAAAAATAGGAGAAAACAGTTTTTTCTTCCAACAATGAGGTTATTTCCTAACCATAAAAATTCAATAAATATATATAGATATAGAGAGAGAGAGAGAGCTGTTGCCTTGCAGCAAGAAGGTTCTGGGTTCGATTCCTGGCCCCGGTCTTTCTGCATGGAGTTTGCATGTTCTCCCTGTGCATGCGTGGGTTTTCTCCGGGTACTCCAGTTTCCTCCCGCAGTCCAAAAACATGACTGTCAGATTAATTGGTCTGTCTAAATTGCCCCTAGGTGTGAGTGTGTGTGTGCATGATTGTGTGTCCTGTGTGTCTCTGTGTTGCCCTGCGACAGACTGGCGACCTGTCCAGGGTGTACCCTGCCTCTCGCCTGGAACGTTAGCTGGAGATGGGCACCAGCAACCCTCTCGAGAAAATGGATGGAGATATATATATATATATATATATATATATATAATATATGTGTGTGTGTGTATATCACAATAAATCTAAATTTTGTCCAGGAGCATGAATACTTTTTAAGGCAGTGAAGAGTTTCAGAAATAAAATCCAGCTTGGCCTCTAAATTTTTGACAGTTTAAGCTTTAAAATGAAAGTTTTGTGATAACTTAGAACCCTTTCATTGTTTGTCATAAACAAAGGTCAAAGCTGGACCAGCACCTAAGTAGAAATCTCCAGCTGACGTTTGACGGCTTGTAGAAAGTATTACAGCTAATGCAGTTAACCTCAGCAGACTCGTTTCGCATAAAACTATTGATTCCCAATTTAATGTGACAGTAAACCCTAAAGTACAATATCAGCTCAAATAATTGCACTACTCAAATTTTTACAACTTTAGAGTAGACTGCCACCCAGCCAAGTGTTAATGTCCGCTTTACTGTTGCTTCGATTAGTCTACTCGTGAGTCCAAATCTGCAGCCCGGCATCAAAGGCACTCGCTGCATTGCTCACTGCGAAATTGTAGATCAAAGTCTTGTTGAGCTTCACAAGCTGCCTCAGCTTCAAATGAAACCTCAGGTTTTGCAAGCACAACTGACACAAGCAAGCTGTGCATCATGGGAAGGCAACACATTTTAACACATCAACCCATAAAACTTTTTTTTTTTTTTGTGACTGTATTTATCATCTAATTGCATGTTACACAAACTGTTTGGTTCCAACAACACCAGGGAGAGCCTCCACAGCCAGGTGTGATCTGACATGCCAGCCATGTCACAGGCACAGTGAATCGATTGAAAGGAAATTTACGCCACAGAGATTTCTGCACATTTGTATGCAGCCTGAGTTATTTAACTTTTTTTTTTCTTCATCTGGGATGAAGGCTCTTGCGCTGATCACTAGTCAGTGCTTCAACACTGCACAGAAAATCAAAACATAACACCAAATACACTGACTTTGCACTGATCAGTTTAAAGAAATGTTGGGATTCAAAACATATTTCTTTTTTCTCACAATCTATCAGAATTACCCATTTTAATGTGTCTTATTGATATTTTATGTGACTAACACAATACACAGCTGTGGATTGAAAAACAAACATAACTGATCTTTCATATTTTTAAAACTTAAAATGAGAAAATTCAATATGCATTCTTGTGTCATTGCTGGCAACTACTTTGACTAGACCTTTCTAACATCAGTTTGCTTTAAATTAAACTTTTACATTAAAGTTTAGAGGAGTTGTACTGGAACATGAACATCCAGCCCAGCCTGGAGCCTTTTTCCAGGTTTTCATCCAGGATTTCCTCCTATTTTGCTTAAATGTGTAATTCAGTACATGTATGTCTATGTTTAAAAAAAGAAATGTTTTAAGTAAATTTAACAATGTTTTTCCGTATCGGATTGGTATTGGCCGATACTAAACCTCAGATATCGGTATTGGAAGTGGAATAAGCGGATCTTACTGTCCCCAATTAAGATTTTTTTTTCATTTCTATTTGTATTGTATTCATATCTTTGTCAGCATTCAGTGTTATTAAGCAGTATGGTCTGCTAACAAAATGGTCTTCTGTTCTCACATAAATAAAATGGTGACGTTTTTTGTTGTTGTTTTTTTCCCAGTATGAGCAAATCAAATATTCTTGAAAGAACGGCTGCACAGTGGAATGCAGAAAATCAGATTACTGCTGATCCACAGCAGGAGCCTGCGCTGTGGCTCAGAGATTGTCCAGATTTGTCAAAAGAAAAAACAAAACAGTAGAGTTCACATCTTATGAAAATAGTCTTTGGGTGTACAGTATAAGCTTGTATGGCCAATTTTCCCTCTTTCTTCACCTCTAGAAATGTGCAGAAGCTGCTTATGTTTTGGCACTGTCTCTGAAAATAGCATGATAAATATAACTAGATTGTTGTTGTTTTTTCCATTTCTTAGATTGTGGATTGCAAAGAAGAGGGAACTTCCAAAATAATAATAATAATAAAAAACATTTATTGCAATTATTTGCTTTCATTTCCAGGTCAAACTAGGATATAATTAGGACTCTGATACGTCCTGTCTTTGGGGATTTCAAGCTCACAGAAGCCTAAATTAACTGCATGTCAGTGAGTCACCCATCAGGCTTCCAGAATGGCATGAAGATGTCTGGCATTTGATCATCTCTATAGCCTCAGCATACTTTAAAATGCTTTATGTTCAAGGCTGCTTGTGGGGGGGACAGAAAGATGAAAATAGCAGCTTTCATACAGCAGGTGAATTTATTGCCGCTATCCAGCATAAAATCGTATGAGACTTAAATGAAAGCATATAAACATGCACCCTGACCTTCTGCTGTCATGCTGGTTTAACAGGGCCATTGTTCCAGCTCAGCAAACGCGGCACTCTGCCCTCATTCTGAGTGGTCGTTCTTTATCCATGAATATCCCATGGGTTTTTACAGTAGCCCACTCTGTTCTTGTCCTACTTTCCGACGACATGCCACTCCTCCCTCCTTGTTTGTCTGTTAAACGTGACGTGCTCGCTGCCCTTTCACCGACCTCTCCGAGGTATCAGACGGCAGAGGGAAGCGGAGCAGCTCGGTCTGTGTGCATCCGTCTTCTTTGGCTCTGGGAAATTCAATTGGCTCCTCTCGCGCAAAGACTCCTGACTGACACCGACGCACCTTTCGTTTCCCATAAATCTGAGCTGTCTGGTCAGGCGCTTCAACCATGTCATTTGTTTCACTTAGGTTGCTGTCGCCTAGCCCTCTCTCCCCCATTCTCTGCTCTTAAACAGCTTGTAACTCATAAAGGAGCCCATGACGCAATGTCCCAAGTCTAACAATACAGCAGGGGCGCAGGGAGGGAAGAAGGTTCGACCTTTTTCCCTCCGGCAGTCCTTCGAAACTGATAAACAAGGTGTTGAATTACGTATCGCTGCCACAGGATGCCAGGATGCTGGCGTTGCCTTCAGCCGTATTTCAGGCAACATTTATTGCTAATTCAATTTATCAAACCATCGGCGATGCTTCGGGCGTTCAGTGGGTCATAATTGAATGCGCCCGATTCGGTTACACATGTGAATCTTATGTCTCCCACTGGGGCTTTAAAATTGTCTACTGAGCTTCACCGTGCAATAAAGTCAGCGAAGAGAGCTTAATAAAAGTAATTGCAGTTTAATGGATGCTACCTGCCAGATTAAGAGGGAAACCGGGGTTTCATATTGCGTCGTTATTTTCACTGAGACCCTCTGCCCCCGCTCTCTCTGGCTATATTTATTTAGTGAGGCCCCATCCAGACATGGGAAATAATCTTGTTACCAGTGAGGTCACACTTTCACACGCAGTGGTCAGCCTTATGTGATCGCAAGAAAACCTGTGGCTTACTTGCTTTTATCCATGGGGATACCGAGCAGGCTTGCTGAGTTAAGAGAATGCTTTTGGCGTTCCTGTAACGGCTTTGCTGATGAATTTGTCTTGCTTTTCTTTTCTTTTTTTTACACGGCTTGGCTGGAGGTCTAACCAGGAACTGCGCTGCCGAAGGCACTGAGAAAAGCTGACGTTGCTAGACTGCGCCTAACTCTTTCACAGTACTGGCCTATCTTTCTGCCACAGAAAAGGTTTTAACTGAGGAGATGGGGTTAATGGCCAGTCTGACCTCGGATACAAATGGAAAGCTTTTAAAAAAATAATGCTGTACATTTGAATATTTGTTCTAAGTTAGCTGACTTACAGTGCCTTGCAGTGCTTTACTTCAGCAAGCCTGTCCCACTTGAGGGGACGATGGATGGAGCTAAATACAAGCCAATACTGCAGAGGACTTGAGGCTGCAAAAACTCACATTTCAGTATTTCGGATAACACACTTGAACATAGGGCAAACAAGCAAGAAAAATAATTTCTGCTAAGACAAGACCATACTTAAATGTGTCTGCTTATAGGCAAAATCTTACAAACTGCAGAACGATTGACGACAATCATAGATGTGATGAGACAATCCTAGAAGAGACCATGTGAAAGACCGGAGACTGGGGCTGCAATGTCTTATTTACGTGCGAGGATGACCCAGTCAAAGTCCAGATGTAATTTTAACTGTGAATCTGTGGAAATACACAAAAAGCAATGTTCATAGGTGCTATCTGACTGAGTTATTATGCAAAGGATGAGCAGAAATTTCTGTTTTGATATGAGCAAAGCTGAGACAGACATACATATCTGCAGCAAAAGGTGGTCAAGCAAAATATCGACACAGGGCGGAGATGGTTGAACACCGAATACGTTCCACAATGTCACAACGCTTTTTCTTGCTCGTCAAATCACATGAAATTATAGCAAAATACAAATGTTTCGATTATGCCTGTAACATTTTGTAACGGAACAAAATGTGCGAAGGTTTAGGCAACGTGAATGTTTTTTGAAAGTGAACTTTCTTCTCGCTTCCTGACATTGGATTGTACGTATTTAGATCTCCATCAGATTTGTGACGATAAAATCATGCACCTGCTCTAGATTTTTGGCATGCCTGCCCTGCAGAGGAGTTCTGCTTGATGACACTCATTCCCCTCATATGTGAAAAACAGCCAGCTGTCTGATGTGCCAGAAGAGTCAGCCAGTTTTTGGGGGAGAAAAAAGGCTGTTTGTAGGCAAGTGTGAACCAGTAATAGAGCAGAGGATATCCTTATTAAATACTGGCTGCAGCTCAGACTAATCCCTCATTAAGCATTTCTAAAAAGAAAACAAAAACAAGAAGCGTATAAACTAGATGCAAACACATCCATTCACCAAATACATACAAGTCTTAGAATCTAAGCTGACAATAAACTCTGTATTAAAAACTGTCCACAGTCGCATACTTGTATTGCTTAGCAATACATTTACTTTTAGGATTGACTTCATGACACCTTCAGTCAGTTAATTAAGCAGATATCAAATAACTCACTTACGCACCGAGGCGATTAGAAGACAGCCGTGCAAGATTATATTTCCAGTTCCTCACCCCCGCTCTTTCTATGCTGTGTTCACCCATCTGTCAATGAAGCCCAAGATGGTGGTCATCTATGTTGCTAAGCATGTACATGTGTGTTGCACAAAAAAAAAAAAAAAGAGCTTCAGCTTCCCTCTTTTCCACTTTTCTCCCCTGCGCAGTGGCAGAAGGATAGACAGACAGAGCGACAGGTGTTGTCTGCCTTAACTTCCTGGTCTTCTTTAGTGCCGTGTGTACGTGCAGGTCTATGCAGGTGAATCTCTTAGGGTCCATGTTGTTGTGCATGTATCTGACTGTGTGTGTGTGTTTATTAGTTTAAAGGCAGAGTATTTCCCTTTTGAGCCAGATCCTGCGGAGCTGGCATGTTGCTTTCACAGTCAGTCTGCATTCAGACCAGCAGTCTCCTTTTATACCGTCTGCCACTTGCCTGTTAAAGCTGAAACACATGCAGAATCCCTAACTAAGACAACTATCACAAGATCTGCATTTTGTTTTGTCAAAGTCTCATGCTGGTATTAATAAAAACGCATAGATGGGACAAAGTTGGATGGATACTCACAAGGTTTTCTGGAATCTTATTCTTATGATCTAATAATTTCATAACTGGAGCTTTGCAATGTTATTGGGATATTGCAGATACGGGGACGTCTCACATCCTTTGGTTTAATTAATTCAGCAGCCCACTTTTAAATCTCTAATATTCTAAGAGATTCAAGTGGATATTGCTGCTGTGTAATAATTGACATTGTATGCACGAATTCAGTGTATTGTTAAAAAAGAGAAATTAATATTTTCCTTTCTTTGACAGTTTCCTACCAAAAG
Source organism: Poecilia reticulata (assembly GCF_904066995.2). NCBI lineage: Eukaryota > Metazoa > Chordata > Actinopteri > Cyprinodontiformes > Poeciliidae > Poecilia > Poecilia reticulata. The sequence continues at coordinate 22,548,830 of NC_088834.1, forward strand.
ATCAAATGTTTTGATTTGGAGTTTCTGAAACCAAACTTATTAACATTCAACAAAAGAAACCCACACTCCCCTGAGGGAGTTTTATGTTCAACTTAATTTTGCTGTCTGACTTTTCATGCAAAAATGTACAGCCTGAGTCAGCAGTTTATATGTTATTAACCTTAATCTTAAGATATTCTTTATTGGTTGCAGATATTACAACTCAAATGTGAAAGAGGTATGGAGATGCTGCATCACTCAGAAGTGTTATATAAACATGGATAATTAGTGAGAAGAAAATGTCTGATTAACAGTTTGAGCAATTTTTTATTTTTTTTTGTAATTGCTTGCAAAACAACAACAAACAAGACTGGAGTGGGGGTTTTCAGGATCAGAACATGGGTTTTATCTGGGTGGGTTAGAAGTGATCAGCCTGTCATTTGTATGCTTTTGTTTTAATTTGTTTTGTGGGGTTTTTTTTCTGGTTCCTCGTTTTTTTTCCCCTTGTTTTTTTTTTGTTGTTTGTCCTTAACATCTCTGTATTCTAATAATTTATATGGCTTGTCCAGTTGGCTTTCTGAACCACACATAATTCAATAAAGTGTCCGCTGTGAAACGAGAGCAAAATTAAATTTTTCCCACTTTGGTAGAGTAAGTCTGCCACCAACACTGCAAGCCAACTCAGCCCACCAATACTGTTTGTCTAACTCTGCCAGGACACGACACACAAAGAGGAAAATACCACTTAATTCATTGCTGACAAAGTGGGATCTCATTCAAAGATACCAAATACTGGTGTTACAGTGCAATGGGCTTATGAGATGATTGATTTATTTGGTGCATCAGAGTGAGACGAAGTTATGTTTTAAAATTTTTTTGAAGAACACTAACAATTTCAATAGTTTTGTTTCATGAATCACAAGCTAAGTTTTAAAGAACCTGTAATAATCTAGTGTAGGTGCGACTTCTCCTCTAAATACTGACTTTTACAATATGACCCCATCCAAGGAGGTCCTCATGCTGGAAATATCATTTTTGTTTGTTTTTATGTATAGCAGAATCCGAGGCTGCAAATACCACTTAGACTTTAGTGTTTTCTGAAATGTAACTTTTCTAATGTTTGATGAAAATTCTAACAAATCATAAATTGTGTTTAAACAAATTTCAAATGGTGTAAAACAAAAACAATATAGTCTAGGTTTGGCTAGTAAATTTTGAATTTCAATCTGACAAATGAGTTGCCAACAGAAACTATGAAGTGTGTTGCTGATCAGCTAAATTTGTCTTTTGAATGTTGTCCTCAAAATTATGGAGCCTTTTCTAAAATTAAATCATCCAAACACACATGGCTGTACCTGGATAGCTGCAAAACTCTTATACCCCCATAACTGACTGGTCCATGATGGTGGGAGGGGTAATGTTCTTGGTAAAGCTAGTTAAGAGATCTTGATGAAAGTCTGAATATTCACATATCATTTACCAGACATAAATGAACTGTTTTCTGTAACAAACTGAATTACAGTTGGAAACTATGTTCTCCGCTTTTACTCGCTCTAAGATAAACTGTCACTCAACTTTGTTTATTAGAGGTCAGTATGATTGAAAGGGGTCGTTTTCAAATGAAAACTAGTTAATGAAGGTAACATAACCACATGTTTTGATGTCACGCACACCCAGGCTAGGTTGTTAAAGTAGCCCCTCATGGGAACCGGTTTCTGGGTCTGTTGCCCGCTCCTAAAGTGATCAACATAATTACAGCAGTCAGGGATTCGGGTGAAACGAGTGTGTGGCTTTTTCCAAAGGAGCTGCCTTACTGCTTCACTTCATCTTCAGTCACACTTATAAAGCCTCCCATCTGTTTTCTCAACACTACAACTTGCATAAGCAGGAGAAGTTCTTGTGCTCGTCTTCGTGAAACGGCCCAACAGATTTCCGAAGGGCTCCCACGTCTGCTGGCCTTTTACCAGCCTGTTCCCCATCAGCTTGGTACAGTTTCTACGACGCCTAATAAGCCCTTTCGGACCATTTACATGCTGAGCTGTTTAATAATCATTACGTGCTTGATGATTCCTCATATAATTGGATTTCATAACCAAATCAAAAATCATTCAGTCTCATTTTCTCAAAATCATTCTGAAAGACGAACTTTGGCCTTTTCTCATTGTCAGAGATGAAAGGAACATCGTACTGTATTGTACCGTCGCAGGGTCCAGATCTGCTTAAGCTTTACTCTTTTACAGATGTAGATGGTCACAATGTAAAACTTGTTAGGCTTAGTTGCTGAAGGTGTTTTCATTAATTATGCTTAAAACAATTCCTAAAATAGGTGTCAGCAGTGAATGTCCAAGGAAATTTTTGTCTTGAGCCCAGTGAACAACAGCTCAAGACAACTTTTTTTTTTTCGTCCAATGTCAAAAAAGGTCATGGACTTTCAAGAAAAATCTACAGGAATCAAAGGTGGCTCAAAAGAGCCAACTTTTGTGTAGGTCAACATTTGGCGACAGGGACACTTTAATTTCTCAGCAGAACTTGCAGATGCTGTCCACAGCATTCGAACAGAGAGAGAGATATTTCCTCTAGGCTCTGAGCCGACATCTATAATGCATTCCCTACATAAAGAGCCCAATCAGCAGATCCCCAGCCTGATACCTCAATCAGTTTCCCAATCTCATTTCTAATTTATTTTTACTTTACCCCAACAAACCCAGCACCGCAAAGTGCAGTTCAACATTAATCTCTCAAATCTGCAGTAGGCACTGAAGCCATTCAGGAGTAGTTTGGCATGAATCCCATTCACAATTCATTCCCTGAAAACTCCATGAAGTGCCTTTCATTTGTCTTTTATTCAAGTTCACCTAAGCTTTATGAAGGGGCTTAAAATGGTGAATCTGTTCTGCGAGTAGGTGATGGGAATCTTAATGCCTCCCTGGTGCGGCTTATGCTGCACATAGAAAAGGGAATGATGGATTGGCTTTATCCATAAAGGTTTATTGTATTTGTCAGTGGCCGTCCTGCTTTCTTTACAGCTACTTTTACCATGTCAAATAAATTCATTCTTTATTGATATGTCTACGCTGGGTTATTTTTTCGTTCTCGTTATTCAGACCCTTTTGAGCAACGCTTTGACGCCAATAGCAGACAGCATTTCACACTGTTAGGGCGTGCGTGTATGTGTGGCAGCTTGTTTTTGCAATTTTCTTGACATTTTATTGTAAAGGTCACAGCGCTTTTGAGTTTTGCGTTTGTTGATTCTGTACCCCCACCAAAAAAAAGAAAATATTCAAAGGTAACAACCATTGTGCAACTATTTTAAACTGTTTTACAGATGTGGCGTACGATCAGGGCAGACATGTCATCTCTTGACTTCTCAGAATCATGTAACTGAGAAACTTGACATTTTGTAATGAGTTTTCTACCATATGTGGCTTACCTCCAGGCAACAGCTTTATATTGTTAAAGGGCTAGAAATGAAGAATTTCAAATTGTCGAGCTCTTTCTATACACGTGGCATGAGTGTCAGAAATTAGAACCACCTTATGTTCCACAATTAAGCAACAATACGATGAATTTATTACTCAAATGTTGCTGCAATAATGGTAAGAACATTCTTTAGTCTTTTGCGATGTTACACAGGTGCTTTATCTGCACTCATGAAGATTTTCTCACCTTCATGCGTAATGCATGTAGTTGCTTCAAAACTATGAAGTATTTTCTGGTTATCTCAATTTATTTGACTACTTGGGATCACTTACAGACCATGTTTAGACGTTAACACTCGCGCTATGTGAGGGTCCAGTGGACCCTGCGTGAGGTTTTGACCCTGTGTGTGGTGGGGCTGGTGTAAAAGAATATTTTAATAATCGAGCACTCTAATGATTATTCTTACAATCAGAATCTTTCTCTCCCTCTCTCTTGTATAAATACACCGGTAGTGACCTTCCCACCGTTCGCCATGAAACGGTAATTGCGCAGTTCCGGGAGGAGTAAAGCTGTCGTACTCCAACCATTTCGTCCGTCATTTTCAAAATGCTTATTGGTCCCCCCAAAAACCAACACAAACCAGTAGACTTTGCTGTTATGCTGCTAGCACATAGCAACAACTCATATGCAGAAGAGAGAGTGCTGCCCAACACAAATAATGATCCCAGAACACAGTGCGCTAAATAATAAAACATAATTTTACCACATTTGGAGGCAGATACATTTTCCTCGAGGAATTTTAATAATCAAGGTACTCGAATCATTTGAGGAATCGTTTCACCCCTAGTGTGCAGTTCCGGTGGTGTCACACTGATCCCACATGCATTTTTACAAGTTTTATTATTTTTGGTAGTTTTGGGGACTGACAGACTGATGAAACACCCTGACCTCTTTCTTGTTGTCCTACCATGACATCTGCTGCGCTCTTCCCGAGCATGGTGCTAAGGTTGCGGGAGGATCAAGTTGCCATTACCAAATGATTGGTAGATCATTAAATATGGAAAAAATACATTAATACTGACTATTTATGATTACAGCCATGTGGCCGATTCAGTCTCCTTAAATAGGTGTTGTCTTAGACACTTTAATCTGCATCAGCTAGGTTTTATAGTATAGAGAAGATGTTAAGGCTCTAAATATGATAGACAGCTGAGTTTCTCACAGAGTCTATGACCTTGATCTATTTTCTAACAGATGGGAATTATTTGGTGGTAATTTTTCCTTTTACTGCACTCAAGTTGTCTGTTTTGGTTGCACACAGATCTTGCAAACCTTCAACCGTGGCATTATTTCAAATACTAAAGAGATTATGGATGAGTTTTAAATATATGACATAAAGGAATGAAATGATGAATTTTAGCAGTTTGTGCCTCACAACATGCTGAATGTATTAATACTTGTGAGGCTGCGAGAACAAAGGGCTTTTACTGAATCATGAGGAAAAGACGAATCCATAATACAAAAGAAGAGTTCTTTGATGCACGACTCCAGAGATTTGTTCCCTCGCAAATTTTGTATGGCACTTGTCAAAGTGGTGCCAAGAAGCTCAGACTCTATCTACCCTCCACTTGACATCAGCAGCAGGAGATAAAGAGAAGCTGTTGAAAGGCACTTTGGTGCACACTCTCCATCTTGTGTCCAAGTATTGTTCCATCCAACGTCTGCAGCTATATCACTCGGCTGGGTGAGTGAACACCTGCCTGCAGAGATGAAAGGCGCCCCTAGTCGAGCGTTGTCTTGGCTTCCCTAACACCGCAGACATTTTCTATCCGCCCAAGTTGCAGATGAGTGGGAGACTGCGGCGACCGAAACTTGTTAAAGCGTGCTAATGCTTTTGTTTTTCCCCTCTGAGGTGCAGCAGGAGGCAGGAACCAGAGAAGAAGTAGGGCACAGTAAAGCAGACATCAAGGTGGAGCTGCTTGCTCCTTTGCGGCCCAGTGCTTGCATACGAGTAGCCCTCGGGCAGTTTTTTCAGAATCTGATTGTTGTAAACTAATTTTCGACACTACACGACACAGATTCATCGTCGGCTCTCTGAGTTTGCAAAATTTACATCGGTTTACGTGTGTGGGTGTTTGTGTGCGTCTTAAAACGGCCTAGGTCGTCCTTAATTTAACGAATAAAGCATGACATGTCTGACACAGTTTCCCTTGCATTTCTTCTAGGAACCGTCTTCTTCTGAGGTCGAGACTTCTGAGAAATGAGCTGCCAATGTAAGTCCCTTGGCTGACCTCAGGACTTAGCTGGTAATGTTGCTTTTAATTTAATTAAACTGACTAAGAGGTATAATTGAGTACACAAATGCGTACGTGTGCAGTGGAGACGCAAATTTTGAACCTCTAACCTTTATTTTACTTCACTTCACCACCCTCCAGGGACAGCATTCATCTCCGACACAATTCATCAGGAGCTAATTTTTATTCCCGGCAAACGCCAGCGCTCTGTCAAAGCAGGACTCAATCATGAAGACGTATAATTCATATTTCAAACACAGGTCTTTCCACTCTATGTTATTCTACAGACGCCTTGCGACTGCCTGGTTTAGGTTTGTCATTCCGAGTGCAACCAAGGCTTAGGGTGTTATCAATAATGAATGAGGATGTGGAAGTTTTCGCTGGATTTTTTCCAAACTCTGATATGCTTCCATTAAAAGCTTGGGTAGAGCGGTTCCCCAAATGTCTAGAAAGTGGTGCAGTCCCGCTCATCCTAATGATAAGATGATGCAATCCTCAGAGATAACTGTACAAGAAAGTTTTGTGAGGATTTATTTTTCTCTTCGTACTTTTTCGACTAAGGTTTTTTTTGAGTAATAGAAACTACAGTTTCGAAAGTGCACAGCAAAAAAATAAATAGAAAATCCTATTTGCTTGATGTTTATCTGTACATGAATTATTTAGAATACATTAGCTAGACTTTTTAGCACAATTTGCAATTTAGCACTATTTGTAAAATAACTTTCTGGCCTAACGCTACACGACATAAATACTAAGCAATTCATTTCTTTAGTCAAAGATAGGGTTATGAAAAAATGTTGTTTTTGACCTTTATTTGGTAGTGAATTCTTTAATCCGACACGATCTGTGCAAAAGGTTTAGCTTGAATAACTAAGAAATGTCGTATGGTAATTGAAGACATTCATTGGAAACAACGCCTTTAAAATAAGTGGTGATAGGAATTTCATCAGGTGTTGATATGTGTGTTTGTTTTCTGTGGGTACGCTTTGTCAGCAAAGGCAGGAATTTTCACTCAAATCCACTCCAGCTGGGACTACTGAGCTGCACTCTACACATTGCTAAATTAAAAAAAAAAGCAACATCCTATTTTGAGATGTTTTGATAACTCAGTCCTGAGTCATACACCCCCATTGAGTTTGATTATGGGTTTGACCTAGCATCCTGAGTAAGTCTGCTACCCAAAAGATGATTTAAAGTGTCTAATATCTGAAATTTATAGGATTTATATTTTGGATTTTATGAATTGAAGGTGTAGTAACGCTATTGCTAGTAATAATTCTCATTCCTTTAAATAAATACAGTTTTGTCAAAAATAATTCTTACCCCTTATAGATTTAAAATGATTATTTACCCAATAGGTTTATGTGTGTTTATTACACTTTTAAAAATGTTGACTGTCAATACTGACTTTATGTTCAGTTCTTTGATCAAAGTGTGAATGTTGACTATGGCTAGCATTAATTCATGCTGACTATTCACCATATATGAGGACTTTCTGTTGTCATCCTCAAAGTAGGCATGTGTGCTCCTTGGCTCATCCAATTATTGCCAGGTCCTGCTTCTCTGTTACAGATATTACAGAAGCATATAGAGAAAGTTTGCAGCTTTGCAACAATTTGGAGAATTCTCTTTGATGCTTTATTTCCCCAGACAGCAAAATGATCTGGGCCAAACATCAGTGAGCATTTGGCCCAGACCCATCAGCAGCCCTGGACCTGAGTCTTTTTTTTCTTTCTCTTCCAATTCCCCAGTTACCAGTGGAGGTTAGGTTGATGTGGTGGAGATAAATAGCAATATGTTTCTTTCAAACTTTCATCTTATTAGCTGAAATCTATAAGGAATGTGTGTTAATGCCCAATGAAGCCCGGCATATTAATTAGCTGTGAGTTTTTACTCCATCCCTTGAAACGCCTCCGATTTTCTGTGTAAATAAGCTGACTTTAAATGCAAAGTTTGCCTTTTTTAAAACCTCAGAAACTATTGAGAGCATGTGCTGATTTATTTATGATTTCTTCTATATTTTGGGGGGGGGAGAAAGAAAATCTGCATTTTCTTATGTTTTTTTTTTTTTTTACTTTTTTCTCCATTTTTGCTTTTGTGACTTGTTCATAATTTTCTTGTGGTGCATTGCTCTGGCTTGTTCCAACTTTTCAACTCTTGTATAAAAAACTTTTTTTTTTATCGTGTTGTGTACACTTCTTATGTTCACTGTGCACTTACTCCTCCTATATCACATATACAAATGGAGGCATTAGTATACAAATGAAGCTGACATTCGTACGCTCTTCGGTTTGAACAGAAACTACTGCCCACTCGTGTGCTCGGGTTCCCTGTTTTTCTCTCGGCAATCAGAGGCACTACCAGCTGTGATGCTGCAGTTTGGAGATAACAGGAAGCTCCAGTAACTGGTCTCCAGTTCTTCCCCCCGGGTGGAAGATGAGAGCAGCCGTCACGCTCACAATAGGACATCCTAGAGGTGTTAGAATTGGATCTGGGGGTTTCATTTGATTTTTGTTTTTGTACACTTGGCTCTGCACAAAGGCAGCCTGATAACGCATTAATCATACAATATCCTGTGCTGCAGGTTAATTTCATACTTTACTTTTCTGGTCAAAGTGAGACAAGTAGCATTTGCCTGGGGTTGATCGGATCAACGAAGGCACAGGCGGAAAGGAAGCTTCCTCAATAATGATGAAACATTACAATCAAAGCTGAGGTCTTTCTGAATCAGAGTGCTGAAAAGAGAGTTGGGAAAAGGCGGATGGCTGTGATTGATTCATTCTTCTCTTGCTGTCTTCACACTAAGAGGATGAGACCTGGGCAATTCCCCTGAATCACAGTGGACAGCATCTTCTGTTTCCTCCCGTTTTGTCTGATACGGTATAAAGTGTTTTTCCTGTTACGTTACAAAAAGCTGTCAAAGAGTGAAGCGGTAAGAAGTGAAACTGAAAACATGCTTTGTGTTAGAGTGCACTAATAATCCAAACAATTACTCATGGTGGTGAACATGGTGGTTTATCGTTGTATTCTCTGTATTAAAATTAAAATGAGAGTTTGACGCTACGTGATCCTAAACCATCACTAAGCTGCATAAATCATTTAAGGGTTTATTCACACCAGCTCCTTTTTACATCACTTTAATTGAATTCTGACTTGTTTGCCAATAAAGTCTGGTTTGTTTGCGGAGGGGTTAATGTGCAGGCAAACTCTGAGGCGGAGCAAAAAAAATAAACCACAAACTCTGGCTCAACTACAAAACCAGGTCTCAGTTTGGTTGAAGTGAACTCTAGCGCAGTTTGAATGCCAAGTGGACCGGAGGCTGCTCCAAAAGCAGGAAGTGAACAATAGCGCAGGGCATTCTGGATAAATACAACCTAATTAAACGCGTGAGTCTAACGGTAGCGGGCTTGCTTGTGTTTTTGTTGTTGTTTTTTTTTGCCAAAGACAAAAGAGAAATTCTACAACCTCTAATATCTGACGCCGTTCCATTGTTTGGGTTTTCTGCGAAGAAGAACCTCTACAGAAGTTTTTGTGTCGTTTCCTTTTGGAGATTCTTGGTGCAGCGTCACAACAGGCAACCAGGGTGAACAAGTTTTCTGATTAGTTTGAATTGTTTGACGGTTCAGTGTGAAAGCGAACCACACCGGCTGAAAATAACAGATGTTGAAATTTTGACTCCCCCCAATGGTACAGAGTCTTCTGAACTGTCAGTGGGTCTCTGCTTCTCCTCCAGAATTACTTTGGGCCTATTGGCTGACGTGTTTATTAAAATGTCTTTCTTTTGCCCAGATCATCAGTGGTTGGAGCCTTTGCATTTTTAGTGCATAGTGCTGATGTTTGGCCCTTTGGACATGGTTTTCATAACATAACCCCTCTTTAAACTTCTCCGCAGCTTTACTCCTGAGCTGCCTGCTGTGTTAGCGATGCTGTTAGATCTTCTGTTGCCTTCACATGGGTGCATAGATTCTATTTACTACTCAGCTCTTTGAACAAAGTTATAAAAAAAAATACTGTGCAGGAGATATTGATCACAACAGATAAGGAGCATCAAAACATGCACATAATAGCTAAATAGATATAAAAGGAAAAATAAGGACGAGTACAAGACGACAGACATGGGTAAGCACTGATGCCACAATAAAAAAAAAAGTGAAATGCCAGACTAAATACATAGGTTAGTCATCTTAATATATTGAATAGATTTAACTGTTTAAAAAAAAGTTGAACAAGTCAAACAAGGGTGAAGAAAAAGATCCCCAGAGTCAGAGGCAGAAAGGTTTGATCTGCTTTAGATATGAGTGTTTTATTCCCCTGCACAGGGAGATAGAGCACTTTTCATGCAGCAGCCTTGGCGATGTTAAATTAAAAAATCTCTGAGAAAGTTCATCAGCACTGAGTTAGGATCTCTCTAAGGCTAGCTTCCCAAAATGTAGCTTCTCATTTTTTTATTTTTTTTTATTTTGCCAATCTAAATAAGCCAGGTCTGCGCTCCTGTTACAGAGTCTACCTCCTCTTTGCCCAATGCACACGTTTGACAGTCAACGAAACAAGTTGCAGTAGCAAAACTTGCACAGCTTCAATAACTTATTTTGCTTGCAACGCAAAGGATTATGTGTCTGAAAAGTAGATACAACACTGCAAAATGCACATTGAGCGATGGCGACTTTAAACTGGACGTGCCTGTGGCTTTACTCGGGTTAAAGACAGCAAGTTAGATATAGAATAATTGGCCTATTTTTGTGTTTTTCTTCTGCGTATTGAGTCAGTAACATTCAAGCCCTGGGGGAGTGTGTCAAATCCACAATTCCACGGGTACTGACACATAAACAGACCCTCTTCACCTACCCAGAAGGGAGTAGCAGCTATTATGATGCTCTACTTTCAGATTGTTTACTTTGTCGTGAAGAAGGATCGAAAATGTATGCATTTTAAAGAATGGGAAAACAGATGGTTAGGAAAGCAAGTTACAATTTAACCAAAGTATCCTGAGTGTTACTTTGTGATAATGTCGGGTCTAATGGCATTTTCAACATGTAGACCGAGGCACACAAGTCCAAAGTTGCGCTGCGATATCTGAGCCTTGTGACAATTTGATAACCGACTGAAAGATGTGGATGACAGACTTTTGTCCCCTCTGGTTGAACTGCAATTGCTGTGGTAACTCATTTCAGTTTCTATCTAAAGACAACATTGTCTAGAAATGTCACTAGGTTACTTTGGGTCATTATAAAATATCTGCAAAACAACAGCTTCCCTTTCAGCGCGGCTCTCATTAGCCTACATATATTCTAAAGCTGCAGACATTGACATTTTTACAGTGAGCAATTTGGCATTTTGAAGTTCACCTCCACATCAGCAGCAGCTCTCGTTTTTGGCATTACTTTCCAGTTGTTATTGCTTTATCGCTTGCAAGCAGACTAGATTAGGACCTAATCTAGTCTGCTTCTAGTCAAAATAAATCACTGTTTATGCCCTAAGTGGTTGATCGTATCTTTTCAAACCAAGATTTTGACAGACATGCTTTAAAGCTTGATATACTTTAATTCTTTATAACAGATTCTGGTTTTTGTAGAGTTAAGCTCTGGTCATATGACAGACAAAAAGCTGCAGCAGCCAATGCAGTCTCTCTTTCACAGTGAATGCAGTCGCATGGGGTGAACCACTATGATGCAGATTTACAAGTCGTAGAAGAGGCGATGATTGCAGCTTGTTGGGGTTGCCGTTGACGGATAGAAAAACAACAATAGGTGTCTGAGGCCGAGTTAGTAAGGACCTCAGAAACATATTCTTTCAAAATACCTCACTCTGCTTACTCTTCTTGGAACTGGGTCGGGACACCCCAAACATGTTGTTGTAAGTAACCATGACAACAGCTATCAAATCTCAGAACTAAATGTATTGCCACTAGCATATTCAGTCCCCCTGAATATGGTTTTCATGAGACGGCTACATGTCTCTTTGCTACATGTATGTTAAGTTAGGATTTTGTCACATGAATGCATCTCTGACCTACACGGCATCCACTGAGAACCCTTTTTCTACATGCCTCACCCTCTAGTGACCCTTCCCGTTCCAACAGGAAGGAAGTGACTTGTCTTAGACCGAGGGGGGCTAGCGGCCGATTTGTGTGTCAAGCCAAGGACGTGTTTGAGTTGGAAGGGTTTAAAGCTTATCCTGGCGGGATTTACGTCTGTGCAGCAGTTGATCATGAAAGACCGCAGCTCTATGCCGACACATGTGCTGTGCAGCAGCTGTCAGGCAGAACGGGCTTCCACAAAGATAATTAAATAATTTTTGTCAAGGTTTTATTTTTATTGAATAAAAATACGCCCAAAACATTTAAGCAAACACCAAGCAAAATTTCCATGTAGATTTTTTCTTTTTTTTTTTTTTTCTGTTTTCTTTGACCTTGTATTAGCAGCACTTTCTAAATAAACTTTCAGCTCACAGCTCACAAATCAAAGAGACGTTTCAAGCGAAGGCTGCAGTATGTCTGATAATGCTCGGATTGTTTGGTCTCTGAAGTGGATCCTTGATTTGTGTGGAGGAGAGAGGTATCTCTGTGAGAACAATGTCCATAAGCTGTCTTTGTGCTGGAAAAATAATCTTAATATACATGCATTAACATAAAGCAGGCTTTTGCCTGAGTGTGGGCACGTACGTCTCTCATGTCTGCTTGCATTAGTCATTTGGATTTGCCCGGAAACTACAGACAGTGGCCACAGCTGTAGCACACAACCCTCCCTGCCCCTCGCTGTGCACAGCAGTCAGTGAGAGACGCCCTTTTTCTTATTCCCACATGTGAAATCGTCATAAAACACGGAGTTACTGGGCATAAAGCTTCCATTCAGTCCATGTGGCATCAAGTTGATCATTAATCTTTGGTATTTTAGTGCAAAACGTCTTACCAGGAGATAATTTTTTGCAATACTTTGCATAGACCTGCATATGGAAGTGAACAAATGGATCAGCCAAACTGAAGGGATCCCCCTATAAAAATGAACACAGCATAAATCTACATCCTTTTTTTCCAGTTATCTATAGTGTTAGCAGGATTGCTTAGAGCCTAGACTTTCAGTCATATAACCTGCATTAAAAGTAAATGCAGTAGATCAAATGTCACCACATGAAAATTCATCTGCATGAGTGAAAATTTCTACTTGGGACAGTCGAATTAGATTAGAGCTGAATTTAGTCCACAAACTATTGCAGTGTCAAAGTCCAGATTGCAACCTGTAATTGGACCATTTTTGTGGAATCTTTTCAGAAACAAATGTCTCCAATCCTCATGTAATTAAGCCAACATTAAAAAGATGCTGTACTTAGTTTTTGTCTTTTCACTTTGACTTCATGTTTGTTCAGTAAATGGTGACAATGCCGAACCAGTTGTACTCTTGTGCACTATGTTAGATAAAAGTAAACTGGATGGATTTTTTTAAACTTCCCCCCATGAAAACCTAGAATGAAAATCTCTTATTACTATTGTTGACAGTTGTACTGAATTAAAGTAGCAGGCCATTGACATTACAACAACATACTTTGTTCTTCTCCCTTTTACTAATCCATGCATAAGAAACAGTTAAAAAGGCACAATTATCCACTGGTAGTTCATGTTTAGCTCAAAAACAGTTTCTTATTTTATCCACAGCTTTAATATCTCAGGCTACATCTATCTTATCAGTTTTTTTCAATGTAAGGACCGCAGCTGGAAAACAATTACTTTACTGCCTGTAAAATGCCTGCATCGTTTAAGTACTATCCAGCTGACGCTTTCATCTACACAGAAAAAGTTAACTTGTTTCCTTTTTCAGACAAGTCAGAATTTGCTCATTGAACGGAGCACAAAAACAGTGACGAAAGCGCACCGTGTTTTCTTTAATATGCAGATTTGGAATCCAGGAATAGTTTGGAGGACATGGAAAGTTCCATCATCGCCTTCCTTTGTGAGCAGTGAAGTGGTGCCACTGTCTTCCACCGACTTCCTATCTGGCTCACAGTCTTCAGAGATGGGCTAAAATGAGTGGGTCATCTATCACAACAGAGGGGAGAGTGATAAATTTATAGCTGTGAAAATAGGCCAGAGCACAGCACTGATGGAATAGAGAGAGTGAAATTAGGACAAGGTTAGGCTGCGTTACACATACACACACACACACACACACACGCACACATATGCAGTTCCGTATGGTGATGTGGCACACATGCATTTAGGTTTCCACTTATAGGCCACTGTCACCTGAAGACACTCGGCTCTTAGTGCCATTCAGTGGATGGTTTTATTTCACCCAGGATGCTTAACTCCCTTCATTTAGTCCCTCAAACTACTTCTGAGTTGAAAATATAGGATCAAACTGAATGAAAGCTTAATTTAACCCACCCTTGTTAGCAAAAATATGCAAAAGAAAAAAAAAATTCCACTCATCACTGTTGAACTCTTCCCTGCTGTCCTCTTTTCCTCCTCTTTCTGTCTTTGCTCTCCTCCATTATGTTTCTGCAGCTTCACCTCGGTGCACAGTTTACAACACATTTACTCATTTTCACACCTCTTCCCTCCTCTCAGATCTGTTTCATTTCCGCTGCCGTCAAACACCACACCTTACAAGCTTTTTTTTTTCCCCTCCCCTCCTGATTCTTCTTTCCCTATCCTTCTTTCCCATAGTGTGCAAGCATTCATTGTGCATGCATCACACCCAGCCTTTCAACACAGCACACAGGCACATGCGGAGCCACCCCTTGCCTTCTAGGGCAGAGCTGTAAGCCTTTGGACCAGATGGACTCGGGACTGACTGGCTGAGCCGTGCTGCCTCTCTCCGACAAATTGCCTCAATGTATACCGTTGCTCAGATGAGAGGACGACGTCCTTTTGCACAGTCTCTTATCTAATTCTAGCCACCCACTGGTGTGCCAATATAGAAGCTGGCAGCTGGTTTGAAAATCTGTACGCTTAAGCAGTGGCAACACGGAAGCGTCTGGTACAAAATCTAAGAATGAGTCGTAATATACCCCGGGATGGATCCGTTTGGAAATAATGACTCTCATTTTGTCTTGGAACAGAAAATCAAGCTGAATTCCAATTTAAGCTGTGCTGTGAAAAATGTAACATGACAAAATATCCTGTATCATATCTGATTGGAAGTTAACCGCAAGGAAGACTCCCTGTAATGACGACGAGTTAATAAATGCGAGATACCAACATTGTTATTGAGGATTTTGAACATTTAACTACACAATTGTATTGTGTGCTAATGTTCAACGTCGCAGTAGCTTTGTAGTTTTCTGAATAAGTTAGCGCTTGAATTTGCTGCTACATTTAGGTTTCTGATGCGGTGTTTGCCAAAGCATCGTAGAAACTTTCTAAAAGAAAACATAGAAGTGTTCTGATATAAACCCATATAATGGCCAGGGAATATTTGCCGTTAATTATCATCAAAACATTTCTGGCATCACTGCAGAACATTTCATTATCTGCATTGCTCTCACTTTGTCATAGATGTTTTTTGGAGCTTGTACTTTGACAAGTTAATTGCCAGAATTAAATAAATAAAAAAAATGTCGAGCAAAATGACAATTTAGCTTGTCTAGAGTGTGTCGCCCTCTTCTGGTGACTTGTGTGAACTCCTTGCATCTCTGACAGAGATTGAGGTAAGGGCATGAATCTGACTTCGTGCCAAAATCTCCTTTTCTCACTGAGGAGCAGGTGGCTGCTCCTCAGTGCACAAGGTAAGGAGATACAATCACCAAATGCTTCACAAAGCGTGATATAACGAACTCAAAGAGATTTATTTCAAAGTTTTGACATTGTTTTATTTGTGAAATATTGTATGAGTGATGTGTGCATACAGTTTTACATATCCTGGGAATAGGAGATAGTTCTATTTCCTGGCATTTTTTCCTAGTATGAGTCAAGGAGCATAAGAAAACATGACAAACTGATCAGCTGTCTTTCTGTGCTTTTGTTGTTGTTGTTTTTTTGTTTTGGTTTTTTGCACCAACTAGGACTGATACGTTTTTTTTGTTCCACTCTATTTTGTATATTTAGAGGCTAAATATATATATATGTTTTTTTATCATCCTTCTTTGCAAAATAGCTGAAGTTCAGTCTGATGAGACAGAGAGTTTCTGTGAACAGCTACTGCCTCCATCATGTTTCACGATGGGGGTTGCATGTTCAAGGTTAGTTATGCTAGCTTTCCTTTTACATCAGATGTTTTCTAGTCCAGTCCTCTAGGACAAGCGTCTCCCACTTTAGGTGGACAGCTATAGCTTGGTAAGTTTTTATTATTTTTATTCTGCCCTACTCTTAACTGTTTTTGGATGATGGATTGCACTGGATTTATCTTTGCCGTATCAGTAGAGGGGGCGGAACGTAAAAGCAAGTTAGACATTTTAGTTTCATTTGTGAAGACGGGTATTGAAAACCATTCATCATTTCACTTCCAAGTCTAGACTGCTTTGTGTTGCTCTTATCAGTTACAGTAAAACACAAAGATGTTTGTGGTTGTGACGTGATATTGAATATTTTTGCAGGGCACTGTATAAGCTTGACACTATATGAGCTGCCCTGATTAAGATGTTATCAGAATGTATATCAGGGATAAATCACAAACTGCGTTAAAGAACTGCAGGTTGTGTTTTTGCGGGGGGGGGTTCCAAGTTGTGCTTAATTGCTTTGGTTAATCGCTCTGTATCTTCCACTGGTCCTTTCAGAAAACACTAGCATTATCGTTCTCACTTAATTGAAGATATACTCCCAGCTCCACCCCCCCACCCCCCGTTGTGTTCGATATAAAAGGAAAAAGTGAGTGGATTTAGGCCCACAGTCTGGTTCTTGAGAAAATCCAATTAATTTAACTCTAAGAACCTTTAAATTGGCACTCCCACCTAATTGGCTCTAAAATTGCCTTCCTACAGTGCTGGTGTTTGAGTTAACACATAGAGAATATTTAGGAAATAAACATACACAATAACTTGTGTTTAATATTGAATGCTGTTAAAATGATCTCCCAATACCTTTTACACAACTATCTCACCCTGTTCTCTCTATTTTCGAACGCAATCTACCGCCAACGAGAAAAGATGGAAAGATCAAAACATCTTCCAAGTGGCAGTCGGCTCCTCTAGTTTGACGAGCCTCCCCTCACCAAAGCTATCGCTGTCATTTAAAGTCGGGGTTGTTGACATGTCGAGGAGGCCATGCCAAGCTTAGCTGAGTGGCGTGTCATGATGGGATGTGAGGCAGTTAGTTAATGTTGTGTAAAAGGATTTAGAGGATTTGACCCTATCAGCAGAGAGGGCATTCAGAAAGGCGGCGTTAATGACGCTAAATGAGTCTGTGCCTGAGGCATGCTAATAATGGAGACATGAAAGACTGAATTTCATGAGGAGATTTTATTCCTGTAAACACACTACTTAAACTTGGAAGAAGGGTGTAAAAGATGGCTGAGTGTACTTTTTTTTTTTTGACACGCCTGGTAATTCACAAAATGTTTTGTTAGTTTCTCTGAACTGTAGGCCCATAAAATTGGTTTGTGACCTAAGTGTAATTTTAAATGTCCTGTATTTGTTTTCGCATGGCTCCTTCTGCTTCCCTTCAACCAATTCAAAATGCAGAAAATAATCTGAGAATCTGGTTTGGGATAAGGTGCTGTGCAGTCACAAAGCATGTGTTCCATGTCTCCCTGTTTTCAGCAACAAACTTGACACACCAACTCGGGACACCAACTCTACAAAACCTAAGTTTTGCATCAGTCTCACAATGCTTTAAAAGTGATGGCAATTAAAAACATAACAGCTCAAATTCCAGTTTGAATTACAGACCATTTGGTGCTTTCAGAAAACATTTATAGTAAATTCAGTCACACTAAGATATAGTTTGTATTGACTAAAACAAGATTGAAAGAAATAGATTTAAATAAGTTTGCTACACATGTGATCAATAAGATAAATGTAAAGGATTTCCTGAAAGGAAAAAATAAGACTTTTGAAATAGTGGTGAGTTTAAGCTGTGAGTTTGTAGTAAACGTCTCCTGGTCACAACATGGAGCTAAATGCTTTGCAGTGATGGTTCACCTCACTGATGAAGCCCATTCTCGCAAAAACAGTAACTTTTTCTTTTGTTGCTCATCAGAATCTCACATAAATAAAACATGTTGGTCTGGATAACATTAGGTATTTTCAACATAAATAAAACTGAATGAGACTGTATGTAATCACATCTACATGTGACTGTACTATCGTATTAAATTGGGAAATAAACGGGACCGATTTAATCTGAATCTACACTGAACTTGTTTGTCTTATTTATTTGCATATATACTTATGGATACAAGGATTAATAATTTCAGTGTCAAAGTTGGATTGAAAATGCTCTGTCTAGTGTGTTTTCAAAAATAGTAAAATGGTTAGATAGATATATATTCAAAACCCAGAATGTTGATTTTAAAACATCAGTTTAACTGTTTCACTATTGAGAAAAGTGATTACATTTCATTGCATATTGTTAATTGCTTATAGAGTTGATCAAATACCCTCTTCTTTAAAATGATGACCTTTGACCACCATGTGTCATGGTGCATGACAGGAAGTCCTGTCCTTGCTGCCACACCAGGCAGGACACTGGCACAGCTTGACCAGGAAGTATGGGAGAGTTACCTGCCAAGGGCTGCTATCTACCACCCACTGGTCAAATCCTCTTTGCTGGTTTCACCATTCGGTCTGCTCATCATCCTTGGCTCACTATGCAAAGATATGACAGGAGATTGGTCACTATGCCAGGGATGCCTATCAGATATGTAGAAGAAAAACGAAATAACGGGGAAAACATACGTGGCACAAACCGAGTAGGAATAATTTTAAGTTATCAAATAATTTGATAAAACATCTTGTTTTTATGTTTGTGCAATATTTGAGCCCATGTAGCTGACACTGTTGTCATCTAGCATGTTTGTAGGAATGGAAGTATTGTGAAACAATAAGCATTCCACTCATATTTCTTGTATTTCTGAATGTGATTAGCTGGAGAAAAGAAGGCATTTGTTCTCTGGCTGCTGCTACGGTCTGCATAAATACGGAGGAGTGTCTGTCAGCAATTGTTCTCTTAGCAGTAATATATTCAGTGACCCACTGGTTACAGCCTGTCCTTGTTCCACATGTTTTTTTCATATATTTACAGCATATTAGTGCAAGGGTTTGCTGTGGGAGGCTGTAAAAACTTGATCATTTGCCTGTGTTTGTGTTGCATAGTCTGGTTTAGGTGGTAAGTAGACGCGGCTGTGTGTGTGTGCGTGTGATTTTACATGCGTGTATGGTGATGTTTTTGTGCGTGTGTAACTGACTCTTCTTCCTTGTTTGTCTGTTGTAGGAAACACCTTGAACATCTCTTCTCCTCACTTGGCTTGGAGGTCTTCTAGAGGGTCGGGGCCTCCTTGCCATCATGAAGGGGTTGGGAACCAACCGTAACAGACATCTGTCTGATTCTTGTGATCCCTCTCTTAATCATCCAGAGGCACTCTACCACCAGAAGACCAGCACATTGCCACGCAGCCCTTATCTGCTCAGCCCCACAATGGACCACTATGGCACCATGGATCCCCACCTTTACCCTTCCGCCAATCCAGGCTCCCTTCCAGCAGACTGCATGCTGCCCCTCAACAATCAGCTTTCCAATAGCAGCACTTTCCCCAGTATCCACTACAACTCCTACGACCAGTCCGATTTTTCTCCTCCTGGGGACAGTATCGGAGGGATAGGCACGGGCACCATGGGGACATCTCTGTCGATGGGCATGGCATCAGGTATGGCCATGTCAGGGTTGAGTGGAAGAACGCCTATGATTACAAGTGGCTCTGCAACAATATCACACCATATGACCAAGAATCAAACTCCGCCCAGTCTGTTGGATTTTGAGAAGCAGCTACCAGGAGGTCGCGACGGATTCAGCACTTTGCAGTTTCATCGATCGTCTGCTGCTGTTGCTGCCAAGCAGCGGACAGACAGTCCCGGCCGCATTCGTTACATGCTACACTCGGTGCAGAAACTGTTTGCAAAGTCCCAGTCACTGGAGAGCCACAACATGAAGGGGAACGTGAACGGAAGATCTACTGGCAGTGGTGGAGGCACTTCTTCTGGCACCGAGGACGGAGGGAAGCATACTCGCAGATCCAAAAGTAAGGATCGTATTACAAAGTCCGAGGCAACCGCTAAGAGACGGCCAAGATCCAACATGTCGGGTTACTGGAGCTCAGATGATTTGGACAGTAGTGATTTGAGCAGCTACCATAATACTATGACCATGATGACCCTGGGGCGTCCGAGTGGCCATGAAAGCCATAGTGGTCAGAGTAAATACATACACAGTGGCTACAACACAATCAGTTCCTCTAAAAGCAGCAATGACATGAAGTATCCAGCACTTCCTGGTCCAGGGGATATAGGAGGTGGTGGAATAAGTGGACCAGTAGGCATGCTGATGAATGATACCGAGTATGTGAAAGGAGGGTCTTGGTCCACATTGACCATGGGCCAACCGAGACAGGTACTTCAGAAGGGCTCAACTACTCTGGACAGGTCGATGCTCAAGTCCAAGTCCTGCCAACAGGAGTTAACTTGTAACTATCTGCAGGTTGGACGCAGGGTGAGTATGCGATTTCACATAAAGATCTTTAAACTGTAGACATTTTTTTTTCACATTTTGTGGCATTCCAACTACAAATTTTCATGTATTTTATTGGGATTTTATGTGATAGACTAATGATCACTGATACACAAACACAGGGATACTGAGCAGTCCATACCTCTCATACATTTCATTGTGAATTTTCTTTTAAAGAATTACTCTGTAATCCTTCCATATCTCTGCACAATTATGCTAACGTTGTTCTAACACAAGAAAATCCCATAAAAATACACCATGATTGTTGTAAAAAAACAAAATTGAGAAAAGGTTTGATGGGTGTAAATACTTAAGCACTTTATGCTAATATTTATCACCCTTTTAAGGCTCTACTATGTACGTGTTATGTCTCAAAAAGTGAATATGTGAATCACATAGTTCCAAAAGCTAACCCGTGACTTGTTTTATTCCCTGTAATGATCCCTGTAGGGGGATTGGAGCAGCTCATTAGGTCGCAGTCCAGGTTTCAATGAGATTCCATGTCGGCGGATGCGCAGCGGTAGCTATGTGAAGGCAATGGGAGACATGGAAGACAGTGACGACTCCGAGGGAAGCCCTAAACCCTCGCCCAAAAGTGCTGCTCGCCGTCAGAGCTACCTCAGGGCCACCCAGCAGTCTCTAAGTGACCAGCTCCCCCCACGCAAGTAAGAAAACAAACAAACACATTGTCAGTTATCAGATAGCATGAAATGGGCAAATCGTTTTGTTTATTCTGGGCTAGATTGTATCTTTTATTTAGAGTTTCCTAAATTAAAATTTTATGATTGACTGTTTAAACCCGACAGCACAGGGAAAGTTATTTTCTCTCTCAAAAAAAAAAAAAAACACACACATAGGGAGTCCTTAAAGTGCACTGCTTTAAAAATTGAATGGTGAGCCTCTCAGGAATCAAAAGTAAAATAAATAGTCCAGCCAGTTTTCACTTGCACAGAAAGAAAATCTTTATGTCCTCTCTGGTCTTGGATACGTTTACACAAAGTTCAAAGAGAGATTACTTGCACATGAAATGCTTAGTTAGCCTCCTGTTCACATGGTAGTTATTACTACAACAATTATTCTTCTTCATAAACTACACAAACCACCAACTTTACAATTATCATCTAGTCAATCAGCCACATTAATTTCTTTGACTTGGAATTCAGCTTATTCGTTCTCAGCTTGGACAAATATGGGGAATTTATGGAGGGTTGAGGTCTACTTTATGATTTTCTCATTTACAATAATTGGCTTTTAAAACTCTGAAGAAATAATGGAAATATGTGTTATTTATTCAAAAGTAACCTGCAAGATAATATAATAACAGTAATTATAAAAAAATATATATCAGTTTTATTTTTGATTAAGAACAAAAGTGGTGCTCTTTATGTATTTTTAGAATATCCATTAGACTGAAGATCCATAAAACATTAACTAATATGTTAGATTTTGATGCTAAGATACATGCCATGACAATGAGAAACTACAAGTGTGTTAGCACTTTCCATTTCGAAACTGGCATTTCTTTTTTAAAGTCTCGTTGAGAAATCCTTTTCAGCTTGGTTATCTTTGTTGATTGCTAGCCTGTGTTGGGCTGTTTGTCTTATTGACAGACATACACACACGACTGTCACTTGTTACAGATGTTTGTTTCTGAACAGTGACTTGCTGAAAAGAGGGCCTGGAGCTGCTTCTGTCATATGCAAGAGAAACATTAAGTGGTTTTTTTTCCCCCCCATTTTTTTGGCCCTCAATGCACCTTTTACCGAGAATTTACAGTAAAGTATCAGGGAGGGGGATGCTACTATACAATAAAACTGGAAACTGGGGGGGGGGGTTTGTGGTAATTTGTGTTTTTTTACAAACCTTTCCAATTTGACTCCGGCTTTGATTAATATTGACATGGAATTTGCTCTCTGGGGTTTTGAACACTTCAGGAGAGAATTGTACTGCTGTTGTACCATGATTGGATGCTACCATTAAATTTTCTTCAAAATATAAGAGTGTGGGCTGGCATATTTTGGTGTCACCCATTGATGTTGGCCTTCTTGTCCAACATCAATGTCTGACCTCACAAGTACACTTTTGGAGGATTTGTATTCCTTTTGTATTCCTATAAACACAGATGGAAATCCTTCCCAGAGTTGAAGCCGTTAAAGGTTAAACCTTGGGATGTCACACAAGCCATGTGAGCAAATACTTGTGGCAATACAGTGCATTTTGAAAATTGGTAAACATTTTTTCAGTGTTGCATTATTTTATTAATGAGCAGTAGATATATGGTACCCTCACACAACATACAAACCGAGCTGTAACACTCGAAGAAACTAAGGTGTTGGCTCTTCAAACACAACACTCTCTATCACAAACTCATAAAATACATCCCTTGAATGACTGATCCTGATACAACAATCCATCTCTGATTATCCAATCCTGCTCTCTTTCGTTCTGCACCTACCCGATTGGTGCTAGCAGCAGAACCTTGGATTTCACATTGTTGCAGGGGGAGCTGGATGCCCTGTGGTCTCCACTCCACAGTGTGTCCTCTCTGCACCAACTGGGCAGGTCAATGAGCAGGTCAGTGGTAGGCCTGTAAACCTTTCCTCTGGGTTGCAGTGCAAAACACTTGCGATTGATTATTTGTGATCAGTGACTTTGCGCTGCCCCCCTCGGGAAAGTTTGTGGAGTTAAAACTCCCAACTGCAAAAGTCATCTCCTGCTTCAAACAACTGCTAGCTTATTGTTAGCTTGTAGCTGCCATCTGCTTTTGGATCAAAAGTAGCGTCATTTGTGTTTTAAAATAAAGCGGTAAGCATCATTTGTCTTCTTGCGTCGTACCATCAAGCTTCATAGCTATTCCATTATCTCAATTTAGACAAAAAGTAAGTCTGTAGACGTTATTAAACATTTTTGATTACTTTCATCTTGCTGCATTATTCTTTCTTTGACTGCACTTGCATGCTCAAATTATGTACTGGGTGACTCAAGATAACTGATATTGAAATAGAGACTATTTTAGGGTTTGTGAGACAATCACGGAGGAAATGAAAGAAGCGCCTTGAGTAAAATACATCTCTGCTTTTTTTCTCTTTCTCAATTCCTGGTTTGGTGATCAATTATTTAGCTAATGTTTCCTTGCTGCCTTTCAGGTCATGATCTGAAAACATCAGCTTTTTGTCCACGTCTCTTTTACTTCCTCTTATTCAGATTCCTAACAATTTGTTCTATGCTTTTTTTTTTATTTATCTGATTTCACTCTTCTTTTTCCAGCTGTCTTCCATCTCTCAGAGAACTCTCAAATAATCGCAGCCTGGATAATCTGGACTGTATCGGAGGACCAGGAGCTTTGGCACCGTGGGACGAAGACAGCTTCAGCCAGGCCTGCAGCACTTTGGGCAGACGCAGTGGCATAGGACAGGTTAGGAATGCTTCATTTATTATTTACAAAAACCATTAAAAAAAGAAATTGTTTAGGGATACAAAAATAACTTTTTTTTTCTTTTTACTTCATTATGTCATGTCTCTTATACACAATGTCACTCTGACAAAATAACTCAATTATTTAACATTTTCACATTTTGACACTAGACAACCACAAACCTCGATGTGTTTTTTGAAATGTTTGGGTGATCTGCATTTTTCTTGTTAAAAAAAAAAAAAAGCTACTTTTTTGTCTGTTAAATGAGGCGTTCAAAGTAGAGCTGTGTGTATTCCAAAATTAAATAGCACACAGGTGAATACGGTTTACTAATTACTTACCTGATTTTATGTAGGGTGTCACAGTACAATTGGATACAATTGCATACCACTCTTTTCGAAAAATGTGAAAACATCAGCGTGCTTTGTCTTTACTTTTCATAGTCATGCAGTAGTTTGTGTTTATCTTATCGCACAAAACCCCGCTTTGTGTGAACATTCGAATGGCTAGTCATTCTTAAACCGTGCTATTTCTACTTTGATCTGCACTCTTATTTCCATTTTCACTGTTTCCATTGTGATGACTGATATAATGAGATTCCAGAGAACATTTCCAGCTGTCTTGTATTAATGTTAGTACCCCAAAAGACAAATGAGGTGACGGTGATTGTTAGAGGTCTAATTTGTCCACTAACAGAGGGGCCATTAGCTTGGCGATGAGAAGGTCACCGAGATGAAGATCGGCCGTGGAGTCTTTTTCTAATCACCGAATTTTTGCCTCCGAGTTCTTACAACACGCGTGTATTACAGCAGTTTCCTGTGAAGAGACGTATCGCATTTAGTGAGTGTGCATAAGCAGCAGCAGCAGGACAGAAAGCAAGCGCTTCCTGTCGGGGTTGTCCAACATTCACTCTTTTTAAACAAGGATTACATAACAATAAGAAAATAAATGACTGCTGAAAACCTTTTTTTCTGGTTTGCATTCGATAGGGCTGGGCATAACCGCTACATTCTCTGCTTCGTTTTCGCCTCTCTGGTGCCGACTCGCTCGTATTTACTCCACATGTTCTTCCATTTACAGTCAGTGAGTCATTAAAATGCCATCACTTTGTCTCATTTATGTCAGTGAAGAGACGTCTGTAAAGCTGGCCTGCTGAAATTTCAAACTATCCTTGCCAAACACTGACAAGTCCACATTTGTTGCACATTGCAGATTAAAAATAGACAGCCATTTCTTTTACTTTAAAATGTTCTTTTTTTTAAATTTTTATTGCATCTAGAGTTTCTTGATGGGAAACAAAATCAGAAAAAAAACAAAAACATATTTGTTGGGTTAAATAGTCCCATGCCTTTATAATGTCTTTGTCCAGCTGCGAGACCTGGAAAAAAGTCATCATTACGAAGACAGAACCTCAGAGTCCGCATTCAGAGATTCCCATTGTCAGGACATCTCGGAGCCTCCGGACATGCCCATGCCGACATGCTTCCGATCCCGCAGCCACAGCTACCTGAGAGCTATTCAGGCTGGCTGTTCCCAAGACGACGACACCGCTTCCATAGACTCGGGCTGCTCTCCACCTCCAACCGACTCCTCTGTTCGCACATACAGCACCAGCACTGGTAAGTCATCTTGTAAAAAAACAAACAAACTACAAAACAATGAAAAATAAGGTTTTGATCTCATCAAATCTTTTAAAATACCAGGTTTTTTTCTTGCACTTTGTTTTGTCACCCCTTTCCTTTGATAAACAATCACTTGGTCCAAGTTCCTGCTGTCCTTTGTATTTCACTTTGCATCCTTTTAATTCTTGGTCCTTAGCAAGACCCTGATCATCCAGCTTTTCCCAAAGTAGCATATTTAGCTTAAATGCAGCCTCTTTTGCCCACACTAGACGACCTTTCTACACAATGGAAGACATGGAAAGAACAGTTTGCCTCTTACCTGATAGCCACTGGCTTGGACAAAGCCCCAAAGGAGAAACAACTTGCAATTTTTCTTCAGCGTTTCGGGACAGACAGACCACGCATCCTACCCACACACACAGGTAACAACTCAAAACCTCTTCCCCTGAAATGATCCAATCAGTTTAACTCTCGTGAATTTTCATGTTATAAACAAAAAACATAAAACTAATTTGAACGTTATCTCAAAGTGTTGGTTTCATCTCAGTGAATACATAAATACATGTCGTGCTGACAAACATTTTAAAACGGGATTGACACGGAGATTGATTGATTGATTGATTGATTGATTGATTGATTGATTGATTGATTGATTGATTGATTGATTGAGCTTGAACAATTCAACATTTTGCCTGTTGGTAAGCTTATTTGCCTTTTTGATGGCTGACTCAAAGAGTACAATTAAAGGCAGCCCACGTACCACCAGTGATACATGTACCGCAGTTTGAGAAGCCTTGGCTTAAAAGATTGTTTGGGAAGTGACACCCAACTGTTGGACAGCAGTCTAAAACATCAAATCAGATTTCTAGTCGTCTGTGACTTTAGTTCACTGAGTTGAGGACAATGTCAAAAACAACAACAACAACAACAAAAAACATAAGTGTTCACTTTAATGTTAAAATCACGGAGGCAGAATGATAACGAATGAGACATGACATATTATTGAGTGCGGCTTTTCCTGTCTCCTGACTGCTCCCTCGATACAGAATGACGTTGTCAGTAGTTTGGCATTGACTTAAATTTTCATATCACCAGTATCCACCATGTGGCGCTCTTTACTGTTATTTTCAAGGGAAGCCATATGCTGCATTCATGGGAATTTTTCGTGTGGAAATGTTCAGTTTTGATGTGGCAAAGCTGAGGACATCCTAGTAAAGAGTTTATTTATTTATTTATTTATTTATTTATTTATTTATTTATTTATTTATTTATTTGTTGTTGTAATTAGACCACATTACAATTACTTCTAGGATTATTATAGCTGTTCTTTTAACATATTTTCAGTTGGATCTTTATAGAGTAATCTTTAGCAAATGGCTTCTCATATTCAAGTCGAATTACCAACGGTGCAGTTTAGAGTCTCAAATGAGTTGTTCACGAAATATTCAGAATTATGACTCAGAAAGGAAAAACAAAAACTAACTTCACATAAGTGCTTGGTTGGATAAATTATAAACAGAAAGTTTTCGGTGTGGAAAATTCTCAGAATCCGCCAAGGTGAAGTTCTAATGTCAGAGGCGTCCTTGAAAGCACCACACAAAGCCTCTTCCCGTGGAGCTGGGAGAAACTCCTCAAACAAGAGCCAAATATATGTCCTTGCGACTGCTTTACTGGAGTTAAATGAATGACTGAGCTGCAAACAGCTACTCTTTTGTGTTTTTCTGTTTTAATAATTACACACGACGTTTATCTCCGTCATAGGCGAGGGTAAGTAGCCCATTTAGTCCTACGTTTTTAGCACTTTCTACTAATTTCATTCGTTTCCAGTTGCCACTAACTTTAATGTCACAGATAATTTTTCTGATTTAGACCAGACTTACCATTCGGCAATGAAATTTGAATGTAGGATTTTATTCTAAAAGTATTTAGGGCTGCTTGCAGCAACCCTACACGCAGCAAGGTAGGGTTGCTGCACATTTTAAGTCATCCCATCACTGACTGGCTGGGTTACATTATGACATTATGAATCTAATGTCAGCATCAAAGTTGATTTATTTTTTTTATATTTTCAAGGTAGGAAAATTTCCAAAGACATTATATCAAGCCTGTCCTCATTTTGATCCGCATGGTGGTTTGTTTGTTGGATCACTAATGGAAATCATTTTTCAGGTGAGACAGTTTATCAGTTTATATTGATAAACTGTCTAAATAAGTTATGTAGGGTTCTATGTTTATGTGGCCAATTGACCTAAAACTCGTGTTTTTCAAACCCTTGCTGCAAGGCAACAGTGCGTGCAGTCATAATTAGCATATAATATTAGTTATTAGCTTAAATATAGCATTTTTCATGGCTAACAGCTGATGTGTGCAAGGTCTTCAGAACAAGGATCTTATTTCTTTTCTGAGATTTCTAAACACCTACCAGCGTTTCAAAATCAGGCATGAAAGGTTGACAGCTCATAAAAAATCAGAAAAGAGCACCTATGTGCCTACTTAGCTTAGGACACAGCCTGGATTAGGGACCTGAAGACCTTTGAAAATAACAACAACTACCTTTCTAGAAGCTTCTTCTGATTGAAAATACCAAGCTTTGAGTTTTCTTCTCTCTGTAGCAACTTCAACATTGAAGATTGCTATTTCAACCTGTTAAGAGTTCAAGTATGGTGCATTCACTGATTTGATAGAAGTTCCCAAGTTTTTAGTTTTAAATCGGTTGGTCATTGTTCAGTGCCGGTCGAGCACAAAATTGTAGCTAGACTCTTCTCTACATCCCAGAAATATGGAGAAAGGTTTTCAGGAATGTGTTGGTACTTCTAAAGTTGTAGCTGTTTTGTCACGACGCTGATTACATAGCAGCAGTATAACATAGTAGTACTCCTGGAACATCTTGAAGCAAATTGTTTTCTTGGCTGGGAAAAAAAAAATTTTTGTGATCCAGCAATCACAGTGGACAACAGAACGTGGTTTCTAATGACACTAAAGCAGCAGCTCTCAGTGCCCACTCTAGATCCCACACTGACAATTTTGGCACATAAGCAAAGTGGCTATTTTTCTTGCTAAAATTCACCTCTAATGAGAAACCATAGTTAGTTTTTGTTGAGCTTCTGTATTGATATGTCCAATTAAAGCTCCATAGTGCTTGGCTTAATGTCCAATTTTATAGTTCTTCATCTCAATGAAAGTCAGTCTTTAGAAACACTGGGTCTGGCACGAGCACTATTGCTTAGTAGTTGATGCTCATGCAGAGAGGAGCGTTATGCTTATACAGCTGTGCTAGAGAGGCGGGGATCTGTAACGTAAGCAAATATATCACAGGAAACTGGCTGATGATAAAACATGCCACTTACACTGTTTGTCTGAGGAGCGATTCTGATGTGGTTGCATTTTTTTTTTGAGTGGGTTTGGCAGAAAATCATCATGAATCAGACGTATTTAGGTTGCTTCCTCCTTGACTCTTTTGTGTAGTTACTCTGTGTGAACAATGGGGGCCTGTGGTTGAACTCCAACCGTCTGTATAACCGGTCTGATCTCTAATGTGGTCGATCTCGTTAGTCTCCGGTTAGACGGACTGCCTCACCATCAAGCTCACAAGGACAACGCACCAAACAACAGCAAAGAGCATTTCCTAACAGTCTAAGGTCAATATTAGTTGTGTTCATCATTGAAATGCTGACATTTATATGTTAACCTCCATCTGCATCATCTTTGATATTGAGTACCCGATAAAGCTTTAGTGCATCTATAAATTAGCATTTTATTTAGCTATACATAAAAAGTTTTTTTCTAATTAAGTGCTTAGATAATCAAATGTCTTTCAGGGATGCTGTAAAAATTGGAACACATAGATTGCCATGTTAATTATAATATGTTTCCCACAATGCACCTTAGACGTGAGACTTTTGTGTTACTTGTTCTAGCCTTTTCCTGTTTAATGACCATTATTGTAAGCGCCTATTGTTTTGATTGTTTTGAATAGTCTATTTATTTAGATAAGGCTTTGCTTCTCCATTTAATATTTAATCTCATGGGCTTATGTCAAATATTAGTTTAGGGCTTATTTCTGTGGGTAAAGGAGGAACTGGTTGCGAAAGCAGACTGAGATATTATTTTACAGTCAATCAGAGAATCTCCTCTGCACAATAGGAGAGCACCAAGCCTCTGCCACTAATTTGCCTCCTGTGGACTGTTGATAAAGGAGGACATCACTGAAATGTTATTTTATGGCGGCTTTAATCCATTTGTGGTGTGCACAAAGCTGCTGGAAGTTGTCACTCTACAAAATGTCTTGCTAAATGAAATGACTGTATGCCTTTTTCTCACAGAGACAAAACAAATAAAAGAAAAAAGGACAGTGCCTTGGCACAAACTTTGCGCTAGTTGCAGTAAAATCTCCAATGTCAGTAAGTAACAAGGTTTGCCATATTGTTCATTGTCCTACAACAAACGTGGATAGTCACAGCAGGGAAACCAGTCACTAATGTAGGCTTGCCTTTTTTTTTGCTTACGAGTAGTTATCAGTTTTTAAAGAAGAAACAATTGTGCTTTTATCTTGAATTAATGTGTTAAAAGTAATTAGATCCAAAGTTTAATATCTGGTTTTATCACACTGGATGGTAACATCTGTGATTAATGTTTGCAAGAACTGTTGTGAAAGCCCATTCTTGTTGGCAGAATTCAGTAACAAAAGAGGGTTTTGTGGTCTGTTTAAGACCATGGCATTGTGGGTATTTAAAAAAGAGGAATTTGCTGGACAGAGTTTATTTGTGGCTAAGGGTGCACACCTTTTTATTTTTCTTAAACTACTGCTATAAAAAAAAAAATCTGTGAGCATTTCAGTGCCTTCATCCTAGACGTATAAAATAGAAAACCAGATGTTCTCCAGAATTTCACTTGGAAAGTTGGTTGCAAGGTGCTGCATGTTCATAAAGTCTTGTTTGTCCTGTCAGCTCAGCGTCTTCAATACGTTTGGGTTTTGGAATGAAGACAGTCCTGCAGTGTGGAGATGGGCCAACTCGGGTGTGGTTTGGGTGTCGTCTCGGGTGTCGAGGAATGATGTCAATGGTGTTGCTTTGCTGGAATGTGACGTAGAGTATGCTGTAACCTGCTTAGTGTTTGCACTTGCTAAGTCATGTAGCGCTCCGACATGTGTTTCACAAACGCTGCAGTGGTGTGTCAGTGGGAAATGTTTTGCTCTGGATTCCCGGGACCTTTTTTTTTTTTTCTTTCTGTTTTTTTGCCTGTCTCCAACAACTGTAAGCATGCAGGCTAAATCAATATCATTTGCTGGAGCAGAAGCAATTTTGTCAGAGAAATAAATCTCAGTGAGGGAGGGTGACGATGAAACACAACACAACACACGAGTGAGACATCTCGCAACACAAAGAAGCATTTCATTTTACTATATTATTGCCTGTTATGCTGACAGGGAAGAAAGAAAACTTTCCAAAATATTATTTCACGGTTAATGAAAACTTTCAGACATGCTTGAGATCATACGAGTACAGTTGCATACTCTGTATGGAGAAAGCTGAGCAAAGAATTGTGTTGAACAGTTCATGGCAGACCTGTACTCTGGTTACTGGGCATTTTTATCTGTTAATTTGAAAAACTGGTTTCTATATTGATGCTGCAGACTAACATTAAGCTTCTGGAATGTCCCCCCCTCTGTCGCTCAAAAGTTTCGTAAAATAAACAATGGGCTTGGTTATGAAGTTAATTATCAAAGAGTGGGTCAAGCTCTTTATGCACAAACTACTTATTTGTACTCCTGTGTCAACTCTTGTTTCGGGTCCAGAAACCCTAGATGTAGCTACTTCACAACTTTATCCTTGCTAATCCTTTTATCCTAATCCCGCCGTTTTTGTTTGCAGTCTCCACATGCATAACAAGCTGTAAGAAGGCCGCTCCTCCACCGGTGCCTCCACGCACAACCTCCAAGCCCTACATATCAGTGACGGTGCAGAGCAGCACCGAGTCAGCGCAGGACAACTACTTGGACCAACAGGACAGGAGGTCAGAGGTCAACAGCCAGTCGAGCCACGCTCACAGCAACTCCTCTGACAGCCTTGACAGCACCCGGGCCAACAGCCTGGCCCGTGGTATTCCTCGTCCTCCGCATATCATCCCTATTCCCATCGCTACGCCGAGGGAGCCAATCATCCCTAGCACCGCCAATGCTTCCACAGAGACGAGTGACTCGGCAGTCCACAATGAATCCCTGAAATCAGGATCTAGTAAAGGGAATTTAGCAGCAGAGGAGCTGTTTTTAGCCCCAGTACCAAGGCGGAAACTCTCTTCTATTGGGATACAGGTAGGCAATTACAGTTTATTTAAGTGAGCGACAAATGAGAAGGTACATAAAGGACCCTAGTTTATCGAATATAGTGTGGAACTATGGCTGAAAGGACATTAATTCAGTAGGTTTCAAGGGTGTAGTTGTAGTTTTGGCAGAAGAGACGCCAAGTCCCAACGAGATACCATGTTAAAGCTCATAGAATTGGTTCTTTGTATGTGTTTACATTTTGTCCCAATGAGAGCTTCTGCAGGACAGCCTTCACATGCTGCTCCAGCATTTAGTTAATTTCCTTAAGAAATTTTGGGGAGCGCTATTTGCACCCTGGACGGGTCACTTCTTTTAAATATGACCTGAAGAGAAATGTAAATTATGGACCAGTGTCTTGCAAATGCTGTTGTATTAGTAAATAAAGTATTGTGGCGCTTGCAAACTGAGCCGGCCTGTGCAAGATCTGGCTTAAATCTGGTCCAATATCCAAAATTAAGTGTAGAAAGAAGGCCCAGATGAGGTAACATATACTACTTGAAGCTAATAACCCGGCTAGGTTGCTTCAGTAAACCGGATACTATCAGTATCAACCCAATGCAGGTGGCTGGATCCATCGAAATGAAATTGTTTTGTCATCTGGTTTGTTAATAATTCATCTCATAAGAAATTCAAGGCGTTCCAGTTAGTAGTGTGCAAACAAAACTTGCCTGAATGTTTGTCTCTCACTTCATAAATGTAATGCTTTGCTTTTCACATAATGAAATTTAATAACTAGTGTTTCAGCTGCTCTCTATTTAGATGTCCCTAATACAAACAATTGTGCATATACGTTGCACACAGCAGGTTACGTGGCACAGACAGGGCTCTTCAGCAGCCACTGCAGTCTTTCAATGTATGCATCATTGGATGACAACACATCTCTTGCTTATCTGGAGAAACCTAGATTAGTTATATCAATAAAATGACAGTCTCTGATACCACTTTGCAGAGTGACTCATGTTGCGGCTCACATTGCAGACATTAAAGCAACAACAGGGATCGTGGATTTGACTTTAGTCAGACACTTCAATACCAATCAATTAAAACCAACTTGATTCAAAGCCCAATTCAATATCTGGGCTCCCTACTGTCTGTGTATCTTCTGAGATGTTTTTTTTTTTTTTTTTTTTTTATTGACTCAAACTTTAAAGACTTCACAGGTCCAGTGATATAAAATATGCATGACCATAGTTCTAAGCCAGCATTGTTTCCCTCTTGGTTTGGGTTTCTGCTTTTTTTTCCTTTTTAGGTTGACTGCATTCAGGAAGTTCCAAGAGAGGAGACTCCGCCCCTGGCCAGATTTCAGTCAATAGGAGTACAGGTGGAGGACGGGTGGCAGTAAGTCCTCTTCCTGTCCTTTTAACAACGTGAGGAATTTATATTATAGCCACACACACATTCTTCTGACTGTTCTACTCCCTCCAACACAGGGCCTTTGTATATGTGAAACCATCCCGGGTGTTTTTGTGCGTGTGGTGTTTGTGATTGTTGAAGCACATTCCTCCTATGAGCATTTACTATTTAAAGATCTCCTCCAAGCCATTTTGAAAATTTTAATTGCTATAAAGTTGTTGTTTTTTTTATGCAGTATTTAAGTTTTATACATTTATTCACTTCATCAATTCTTTCTTTGAAATCTAGACTTTCAAAACTCCTAAATGCATTTATTTAGAAACAATTCTTTTGGATGCTATCTGTCTTCTTACTTCTCTTTCTATTCAGTGTCATGTTAGAAATGGCTTCTACATAGAAACACTAGATCAGAATGGCTTTCCAAATAAATGCCATGATTTTTGTTTTAGCTGTACGCAAAGAAACCCTCAATATGCAGAAGCTACACCTTTCAAATGAGTCTTGCTGTGCCTGGATTAAAAAGAACTGCACTGACCAAGTTTACCAAGGAGGGAGGCTTTAAATACGTCTCTGCTTGTTGTTGAGACCCATGTCCTGTTTGCTGTTCTTTTGTTCTTAAGTGCTTTTGGCATATTGTCTGAACTGCATCTGATATGCGTTTCCTGGAAATGGAGACAATTAGACAGAATTCACATCAAGTCCATTTATTTATTTGCTCGGTTCAGGCGAGAAGCTCGCAGGATGCCTCGCTCTCAAGTTTCTTGTATCTGCATTGACCGAGAGAGCTGGCTCTGCTTTTAAATTCAACAGGTCCTATTTGTTCCCGGAAAGGAAAATAATTGAATGAGTTCTCAAAAGTAATTTCCACAGTTAGTCATGTTAATAAAAGTTCAATGTATTTTATTAACGTTTTATGTATTTGCATCGTGGCAGGAAAATGGCAAACATTTACAAATAGAAATATGAAAAGTATTTTGTGCATTTTTACTCAGTCTTCCCGAGTGAACAGTTTGCAGAACCACCTTTTGGGATATGAATCTCTACCAACTTTGCATTTTTAGAGACCATTTCTGACCATTCTCAAAGTAACCTACGCTCAATTAAATGTACAGCTCTTCTATTGACCGAGTCAAAGTCCAAACTTTAATTTTGCTATAACACCTGAATCTGTTTTGATCAAAATCAATCCATTGTAGTTCCAGTTTTAAATTCAGGATTATTGTTCATCTGGAATGTAACCCTCCATTTATTTAGCAGTGTTTACCAGTTTTTTCCCTCAGCATGATTCAGCTACGCTATGCGTCAGAGTGAAGGAGTCTTTGTACATGTGCATGCTACCCTTTTCAGATTTTCCTATTTAAAAAATACTGTATTGATTTTCTTCTTCTTGACAGTTGTGGACCTCTTTGTGTTGGTCTATCTCATAAACTCCTAATCACATACAGTGAAGTTTTTGGTGGTAATCTGATGAGTTTTGAAGCAGATTGTTTGGTGAGAAACGGTAAAATATATTTTGCTCTCTGCTCTGTTGGAATTGAATTGTAACGTTGTCTCTTTGCTTTATTCCAGACTCAGTCGCTCCAGCAGTATGGCCGCAAAACAAGAAACGGACTCAGACACACAGGACATCTCTGCCATTTCTCATATCAGCATTGCCAAAACCTTTGAGAAGAAAGTCATGGTCAACAGTGCCAGTCAGTCAATGAGCTCCCCCCCTGGGCAAAACTCTTTAGACAATGGAGACCAGACTGGCGACACCTCCTCCCCACCGCCTCCCAGGCAGATCCTCAATCGCTCCACCACGCGGAGCAGCTCCTCGTCTTTCTCCGAAAGCCTGGATCCAGCGCTGGATCCCTCGTCTCTGCCGCCCCCGGATCCCTGGCTGGACAGCGGAAACGGCAGCAGTGGCGGCGGCGTCTCCCAGAGCGGAGGAGGCGGAACGCTGTGCAGAAGAGACGGCCATTGGTTCCTGAAGCTGCTGCAGGCCGAAACGGCACGCATGGAAGGCTGGTGCCAACAGATGGAGCAGGAAACCAAAGACAACCAGCTCTCAGAGGAGGGTAAGGTCCACACGGTCCTCACTGGACTGTATGTAGCCGTGAGGAAATACAGCGTCAAAAACCATCGCTCATCTGCTGTCACATACACATGTGCATGTAGAAAGTTGTTTTACATCCCATTCATGTTCAAAAGTTTTTAATACGTCATCAACCCACACTTTGCATCAATAAGAGCTTAAGTTCACTCCACAGACGTCTCTGCAAACCGTTCCTGAGCTAATGTGAAGGCCACGTGAATCTTTGAGGTGTGTAGCTATTGTTTCTCCAGAGAGTCTGCTAACTATTCGCCTCAGCATCCAGTGACACCGCTCTGGGTTTTTTTAAGAGGCTTGCCTCTTCATGGCTGATTTGCTATTGTTGCCCAGATGGAAGGCAGCTGGATGGGCTTCAAGAAGACCTTACACTCTCTCATTTAGAAAGGCTGTTCCAGGCCTTCTGGATGAGACACACTGACCTTAGATTTTTGTACATAACTCATTTCTCTCTCCCTCTAATCAATCTGTTGCACAAACACAGCATGGAAAGGATGATGCTGTAATACCTGGGGTTAACACACACAAGCAGGCCTGTAATCTCCAGAATTACACAAATCTAGTCTGGAACTGATTAAACCCTCAGATTAGATTAGTGCCTTGCCATCGGCCTGGGACACACAGCAGCAGTGGGCAGACATGCAAAGCACACCATAAATGCAAACCGTGCAAGGTGGTTATCATGAAGGCCTTGTTCAGATAAGTGCCTGCTTGTCCTAAGCAAGGGAGTTTGCATTTTTAAAACTCAGTGTTTTGAAATGGTGTGTGCATGTGGCCTGACTTGGTTAAGTAGTTTGCATCAAATCTGATGTAGATCTGCAAGTGCAGAAGTGGGATCTCGCCCGCCACACAGCAGTCCCACGCCTACATCTTTAAAATCCACCAATCGGGGAGGATTCTGAGTTTTGTCAAGGCAGATGTTTGTCCTAATTTGACTCTGCAAACAGACTAATGTTGTAATAAGTCACAAGTTGCGTTTAAGTCAACTGGGAAGATGTAGTGTCCAAAAAGAGGATTTCCACTTTTTATCGCATTCATGCCATCCAGCTGGTGACCCATTTTTCAGGTGGGAGTGTTGCAAAGTATAACATAATTCCTAATTATGCACTTGAAAAAGTTTTAAAACCGTGCTGTGTTTAGTTCTGCTTTCTTTTCACTACAGTGCTCGGGAAAGTCCGCAGTGCGGTGGGAAGTGCTCAGCTCCTAATGTCTCAGAAGTTCCAGCAGTTCCGGGGACTGTGTGAACAAAACCTGGTGTGTATGTTGTCACACTTTGCTCACAAGCTCAAACTCAAAATGCACAGTTTGTGTCCCTTTGTCAGCTGCTTACCCTGCAATGCATAAAAATAGCTTTCATCTACTTGAAAGCTGACTAATATGAAAGCAGCCATGATACGCAGCACATTAAGCATGCACAGACTCCATCATGAGGACCCTGCAGCACAAAACACAAGGAGCTTATATTAAACCAATAAGCCCTTCCACCCAGATGACGTCTTTTTGTGAAAATGCCATTATACAAATTGTAGCCAACAACCAGCACATGATATGTACCATAGTGAGTGATAAGCGGCACTCTAATGTGATTTGCCCTGAGATGAGAGCAGGAAGCGCTGAAGCATTAGAATGGTGAGCAATGTGGAGCCAATGCAGACAGAGGTCAGCATGTTTAAAGCACTGCAGACTTTGAACGGGAGCGTGCAAGATTTCAGCTTTGGTCTTCCAGTGCCTTAAAAATTGATTTATACCTCTTTAGATATTGTGCCATATGTACATTTTAATGTAAAAGATCAACAGGATCATTCTAAGGAGGAAGTTTTTTTCTTTTTTCTTTTTTTCTTCGTGTGTGAGTATTTGGAAAATGCAGTACACATCTGTATGTCTCTACATGTTAGTTCATCACATACAATTAAACAATACAATAATGCTTGTGGTTGAACTGTTACAAGTGGTACTTAGCAATTGCACTGTACCTTTTCTGACATCTCTTCACGTCTGGAAGCTTTTCAGAAATACGATTACTTCAGTTAAACCATTTTGCACAGAAGATATGGACGCTTTATATTTTGTAATTTGATAGTAAATCACTTGGTTCTCAATGTAGTTTGGTAATTCTATGTAACGAAAGTAGCAGCATAAGTGTTTCACAAAAACATTCAGCTAATTGAGACTGTTGCATTGCACCATCTAGTGGCGAACATAAAAACTGCATCAATATCACATTGCTCTCTGAGCTTGAATAGGAAAAACTTTCAAGTCAACCACACACCTTGTTTTTTATTGAAGGATAACTATATCCATTACATTTTTCTTTCCACCAAAAGCTAACGAGAGCCCCATCAGGACCGCTAAAGTGAAGTCCTACACTTCACATTAAACAATGTGTACATTAAACATATCAAAATTAGTTTTCTCTATTAGATTGTGACTTTCAATAACTGCAACTTAAGGAATTTGAAATTCACACCTCAGAAGCAAAATAAAAAATACAGCCCACTTCTGTCCAGTCAAATCAGGTTTATCAGGAAATGTATAAAAAGTCACGACTTTCAACTCATTGCTGCGTCCACTTCAGATATTTTTAGCAATTTGTGCAGTAGATGCACAAATCTACTATTATTTAAAGCCTACTTTTTTTTTTCTAAACGCAGCCTTATTTAATACAAGGAGTTACTGTTTACAGCCTTTGTATGTACTCCTATTTAAAATACAACATTTCTATCAGTCATTCTTAATTTATAAGGCACTTTTAATTCACAGAAAAGTCAACAGAAAGTGATTTACATTAGATTAAAACAAGAGGTAATGAAAAGCAAAGAGTAAAATAAATTAAGAGTGTAATAGGTCTTGCAAACATACACCAATGTTTAGCTGCGGTCCTCCTTGCCGTTCGTTCCGTTTCACCATGTTCATTTTTCTCTGGTCAGAATGTGACTGCCAACCCACGGCCAACAGCCCAGGACCTGGCTGGCTTCTGGGACCTGCTGCAGCTATCTATCGAGGACATTAGCCTCAAGTTTGATGAGCTCTACCATCTCAAGTCCAATGACTGGCAGCCTGTGCCGTCTGGGGCCGCCCAGTCGTCCCCTGAGCGGAAGGTACTTCCCACCCATGCTGCCCAGTGCCCTGGCTGGGGTAGGAAAGCCGCCGAAACCGGCCTCTCTCCTCCCACCACCACCACCATTTCTCTCCCACTCTTTTTAAACCCTGTCCCTGCGTGGGATGAACTCTTAACAAGGCCTCCCTGTCCAACGCAGAGGGGCCCCGAGAGATCCCCTCTAGGCATGCATGGGAAAAGAGCCATCTCAAAGAGGGCTGGGGCTGCTGTGTTTTTAAAGTGTAAAGCCCTGCTTTGAGCATGCATGCGTCATTTATCTATGTGTGTGTCCACGTGTTGGTGTCTGTGTTGCGGTGGAGCATGGCTAAGATGCGCCGGTTAATGTGACAGAATGCTTTTGCTTTTGCTCATTAACCTGGCCACATTTGTCTCTGTCGAAAGCCTTTTCTTTTTGACTTGTCTGTGACGTCCGAGTCTCCAGGATTATGAATGTACCTGTATGTGAAGTTCTTTTTGTGGCTCCGGGTTAATTTGCCCCTTCTATAATTAGTGCCTCATTTTTATGCCCACACATTAACATTTTGTTAATGTGTGGGCAATCCATTTCGCGCCTGTCAACAAATCATTTCCTACCTATGTTCTTAACTAATGTAAGTCAGTTTTTCTCTTTGAGATGAAGAGTTTTGGATTAATTGAAGGACATAAATAGTTTCATATGACAAATCTTATGTATGGTTTTCATTTAATAGTACAGTAATTTAATTTAATGGTAATCTTTGTTTCCAAATATTTTACTCTACACACCTTCTTCCAGTGTTATTACAAATTCTATTTGAATAAGTATAAAATAAGAGATTATGACCCAGATTAAACAAAAATAAACATTCTGCTTGTTGAATCTGTTGTTCTGTAGTGACATCGGCACAATAACTTTAAGTAGATGTGGAGATAATAGAAAACTAGGGTGGTGCTTGCTACTTCACTCATCCCCATTGATACCATAATAAGTATTTGTCAGCTGGTTTAGGCCTAACATACATTAGGTTTGATGCATAAAGCTGATGTGAAATTAGTTACTTACCTCTGCAGTTAAACATAAACGGTAGACTTAATCTTTCAAAATAAAAGTGCAAGCTTTACAAAGTATAACAGTGCAATCTTTTTTGAAAGGTTGAAATTTGTGGCTGTCAGGGTAAGTTAAGTATTGTTTAAAATGAAATTTCAGAGCAACTTTTACTCGCGGCTACTTACTTTAACAAAGATGAATCCTCTAAGAGGGGTTCTGTTTCACAAGGCAAACAGTAAGTACGAAAAATCGTAAAATGATTATAAAACCCTTCTTCTACTTTTAAAAACCCATCAGATTTTCCTACAATAAGTAGTGTAAAGGTGTTAGGCCTCAAATTTATATGATTTCTTGTTAAATCACTAATCTCTCAATATTAAATCCTATTAGATTTTTTGGTGCATTTCTGGCTAATCAGTTCACTGTAGTTACTCCAAA
Organism: Poecilia reticulata; assembly: GCF_904066995.2. NCBI lineage: Eukaryota > Metazoa > Chordata > Actinopteri > Cyprinodontiformes > Poeciliidae > Poecilia > Poecilia reticulata. The sequence continues at coordinate 22,588,539 of NC_088834.1, forward strand.
TACTCTGTGGTAAAAGCAGTAGAACTTCACCTACCATCAATTTGCAATTGTCATTCTAGTGAAAAAGGGCTCTATTCAGTTGCATATCAAGCCAGTTCAACAGGTTATTACTGCCTCTAGGTTTTTGTGGTGAAAATACTGAAATGGGAAATCTACAAAAAGCCCTAAAACTTTTTTTTTGTTTTTTTGTTTTTTTAATTGTTCTGTAGTACAAAGTTCTTTTATTTTGTAATCAAAAATTTACTTTATGAAAAGACCGAACATCCCAAAGTACAAACGGTGGAGGGGCAAAGTGACGAGGTCCGCTTTTTGTTGCATTTCAGTGTAAATGTCTTGGCTGTCCTGTCATCCTTTTATGATTTCAGATAAACTCAGTACACATCCATTCATGTTGCCATTTTAAGTGGTTGAAAATTTGTCTTTCTCAATGTCGACCTGTCTGTAACCAGCTGTCTCTACTGTCCTTGTTTTGTGTTTGATCGTCTAGTCCGCTACATGTTGTCTCGAGCAGTACAAGGGAACGACAGAACAGCTTTGGCAAATGATCTCTGTGAATCATGTCTGCCAAATCTGTCTGAACAAAAACAGGAAACAGACTACTATTATGTGTTGTTGTCTTAACACTTTTTCCTTCTGTCGTGTCATCTCCACCCTCAATCTTGCAGAACGAGGACAGGGAGGCCCTTCCGGCATCAAAGAAGCCTAGCAAGACGCGACCGACGCTTGCCCGCGAGAAGAGTGCTGACTCTTCTTCAACCTCTTCATCGGCCTCGGCAGAAAAACAGAGACAAGAGGCTCGCAAGCGCCTGCTAGCTGCCAAGAAGGCTGCCTCGTTTCGCCAGAACTCTGCCACGGAGAGCGCAGACAGCATTGAAATTTACGTCCCCGAGGCCCAAACTCGCCTCTGAGAGAAAAGGGACTAGCAAGGATCCGAGGACAGATAAGTTTGTTGGAGGAGAAGAAAAATTGGGGAAAAAGCAGGGAGGATTTTGTTTGAGTGCAGATGAGTTATGATGAGTAAGGAAGGGTGTGTAGAGGAGCAATGCCAATGAATGGGTGTTTTGATATTTTTAACATAATCATAGGCTGGTCCTGCTTGAAACTGATCATGAAACATTTGTGGACCCAACAGACTACAAACTTATGAAACAGAAGATTAGTCTTCAGAGGCTGCCAGGGAAGACCTCAGCTGATGAACTTTATCATTTCTTCTTACTTTTTCTCGATCTCATAAAAATGTTAATGAAGGTATTATTATAACAATTATAGGTTAAAAACTCTTTATGAAGACTGTTTTAAAAGTTCCTATATCTTGGCTATAAGATTTATAAAGCAGACAGAACATAAGCATCAATGCTTCTGTCTCCCACTCTCTTGCTCTCTTCCCAGATCACTGGCCATCTTGTAGCTTTGCACAGCACCTCCTTGTGGCCATCTTGCAAGTTGCACACAAATCCACTGATATATAAACATATATAAATGTCTTCCTTGTATTTATTTTTTCTTCAATTATAGATTTGGACTGGGCAAGAATCCATTTAGATCAAGCTTTTCTGACTATTTTTGGTATGATGAAACAAAGTCCGATGTGAAAGATTATTTATGTAGTTCCTACAAACACACAAAATCTTGAGGTTTTTTTTTTGTGTCAAAGACCTTAGCGTTTAGTTTCTTAATGGGGTTTTTTAATGAAAGCACATATTAAACAAAGCCAGGCTGGAGGCTCCTTAAAAATGGCTGTCCACGACGTGTTTTTTTTTTTTTTACTATTATTATTATTATTATTATTATTATTATTTGTAGATGAAAAATCCTAATATCCTTTTAGTTCTTTTTTATTTTCCTTTCCTCTATTTCTTTTTTCCATTTCTGTGCTATGACTCCAGAAATATGTAGGATATATTCTGTTACATATATACATTTAAGTGCTTTAAGGAAAATAATTGTGCATCAAAGTCATACATTTCAAAATAATCTGGGGCTCTGAAGTTGTGCAGCTGGGTGAGCATGCTGGTTAACGGCAGGCGTTTCTTTTCCACTTCCCACCTACTAATCAATCCAACTTCACTTTATCCAGCTTTTCTCCACTCTAAACAAAGATTACATTTTTTTTAATCTCTTTAACTTTTCTAATTTAATCATTACATATATAAGTGATTGTGTCTTTGCGGAATACAAAAGCCAAAGATAAGTGCACTGTTTGAAATTCAGCTCATGTAATAAAATGTGAGTAGCAGGGAAACTCGATGCTTAACTGTGAAAACAGATGGGAGTGGATTTTACCCACAGCAACACATGTACTGCAGATTTAACATTTGGATATCCACAAGGCAGGAAGCTCGAACAGAACCGCCCAACAATGACAACCACAACACACTACCCTATCTGACTGAGTTAATTTTGTGAAAAAGGATTGTTTCCAACCTCAGGAGGGCAACAGTGCTTGCATGTCAAACCAGTAGTCAGTTATCACATTCAGTGAAATGACAAAGAATCCTAATCCCTATCTAGTTTTGCATTAAGAGACCCACTGTGCTTTGCAAAAGTATTCATACCGCTTGAGCCTTTTTACATTTTGTCATGTTATAACCACAAACCTATCGGAATTGTACGTAATTAGGCAAAAAACATTGCAGAACTGTAAAGTGGAAGAAAAATGATACATGGTGTTCAAAAAAAGCAAAGATCTTGAAACTGTGGAGTGCATTTTTGTTTATAGTATTTCTACTCAATTTTCTGTAAAAACAACCATTCTTGCTTATATCCTTGCCAACTTTAAATGTGCAAATATCAAACTTGTGCCCATTCGTCTATGCATTTAGTTTTAGCCATGCTACCGTTGACACAAACCAGCATCCCCACAACATAATGGTACCGCCACCATGCTTCACAGTGGTTGTTGTATTAATTGTCTGCCACACCTATATTGTATGCAGGGCAAAAGTTCAGTTTTAATCTCTTCCACCAAAAAACACTCATTCACATGTTTGTTTTGTCCCCTTCTTTCGGCAAACTTTAGAGACTTCTCATGGTTTTCCAACAGCAATGGCTTTCCACTCCCCACTCCTCCATAAAAGCCAGATTTGTGGAATGCACGACTAATAGTTGTCCTGTCTACAGATGCTTTCTGAGCTATGGGTCTCTGATCTTCTCCAGATTTACCATAAATGTGTTTGGCTGCTTCTGCTTAATGTTCTCCTTATCTAACCAGTCATCTTTTGGAAGGTTTGTAGTTTAACTGTACTCGTTCACTTTTATAGAGTTAAACAGTGGTTCACTACTTGTTTTATAGCCCAAGTCTGCTTTCAGCATCCAGACAGATATCTCTCAAACCTGGATTTATTTACTAATTGCATAACCACCTCAGTTTGTGTATAATTTGACAAAATGGGGGGAAAAAAGTCACTGGTATGTGAATATTTTTGTGAAGCTCTACATCTAAAAACACACATTTTGTCTAAATTCACTTTGTAGCTTGAAGATATTTGAAACAAAACATCTCCATTTGTCAGTGTAACTCCTAAGTGGGCACTTTGAGTTTTTTTTACACCCGATACCATCCATTCAGTCACTGATGACTCATCTTCATCAGTGAAGATGAAGTTGAAGCCCACACCCTTGGTAGACAATGGGCTTGTCTAGCAAGTGGTCATCAAAATCGGAACGACTTTCTGGACCCAAATAGTTGGGCTAAATGCTCTTCTTTTCATGTGTATATTGTCAAAGCCTCTCTGCCATAAGCCATAACCCAAAGTTAAGCCTCTGGCTTTGAATTAGAAAAGCCCAATGATCACCATTCTTCTCACGTTGATGGTAAGAACTTTCCCTTGATGGCCGGCTATTATTTGTCTGTTGCGTTTGCCTGCTGTGGGTGACTCTCAGCAAGGAATATGGCTCAGAGGTGTCAATAGCCAGTCCCATGACTGCTCTCAGTCCACCCCCATCCATTCCACTGGATGGGGGTGATACCATCCATTTGATTGAATGAGGGTAGACTGATAGACTGATGGAAAGCTTTCAGGTGCTTTCGTTAGCACCTGAAAGCCTTTTGTGTGACTCAATGGTTCCCATTAGCCTGATTTAATTTTGTACTGCCACAAAAACATTTCCCAAAAGGTTTTGTCAAAACAAGCTTATCTAGCTGTGTCATTTATATTCTAGAGATCTTATGCAGTCACTGCCATCTAAGCATATTCTGTTTTTATTCCGCTTTACAATTCTCACATATCCTTTTCTGTTCTTGCGCATCATGTTTTACCGCCATATCTTGTTGTCGCACCAACTTCTTACGAAACTGTCTGCCTTGAATGCTGGTGAAACACACTGTGGCATTTTAAATACACCCAGCGACAGACGGCAAGTAGAGCAAGCCAGTACGTCTGGTTTTTTTTTCTGTCATTTGGGTACGTGTGAAATGCCATGACACATACAGACACACTTGCAGAAACAAAGCAAAACCTTATCTCGAGCTCATAAACACTGCTTTTCTCCAATAAACACACAAACCTGGTACAGAGACAGAGCTAGGCTTATTTCCTGAGTAGAGTTATCCATTGACCACAAAGTTGCACTGTGGGGGGGCTGGGATGCTGCTGTAAAGCAAGTGATTTGCGGGTGATACTCATGCATATGAGGTTGATGCTTTCACTTCTTTTCCCTTTTTTTTTTCTTCTTCTCCTTTGTAACTCTCGTAGTTGTTCCCTCACACCAAGTTTACACGCTGGTTGATTGTTCTATGATTTTTGGGTGGAGGAGAAAATAAATTTCACACAAGAGTTTGGAGTAAAAGTTTCTAAAATATTATTCCTTGTTTACGCTGAGTTTCTCACCTCAAGTTTCTTGACCTCATATTTTATTTCACAAACTTACCCCCCCGCCCCAGTTTCTGTTTTCTTTATTACATATGGATAAGCCAAGAGCAATCTCCTCTTTTCAAATTAGTATCAATCATTTCTCTTTTTCTCTTCCCATCCAGACTTCTTCTGTTTTGCCTTGGTTTGAATTATCTCCAGAGGCTTCTTTATAAACTGAAATTGTTGTTGCTTTAAATGATTAAGTTTTTTATTTTAATTTTTTTTTTTTTACTTTATATAATGTTGAGATCTGCAATCGTAACCTAAAGATGTTTGTGAAGGATGACTGTCATTGACAATTATAAGTTTTTGCCTATATGCATAAGAAGCCACCTGTTGGTGTTTTTTTCACAAATTTTTACATTTTTAATTCCATTCTTTAAAAGTGTTTGTAATAACAGGAAAATGCATTCACATTTATTACATATTGATTAATATCTTTTTTTTTGGTTGTCTTTACAAATTCTGGCAAACAAGAGACAAAATGCATCAAACCCTAGAAAATGATTCGAAGTCTCTGAAAGTCTGCAGGGGCCAAAAACGCAACTGAAACCAAACAAGCTCTTTTTCCGTCTTCGCTTGGTTCGTCTTGGCCAAGAAAAACGGGAGAGGGCCGGGTAAGGGACGAAGGCCATGCTCATTCCAGCAGAGATGTGATGTAGCAAAACGTGTCGACAAATAAATATTTTATTGAAGTAAGCACATATTTTAATGACTAGAATTTGTTTAGGGTACTATATAAGATGTGTGTTATCCAGCGGAGCTGAATGAAAAGGGTTGTGCTGTGAGTGAGTATGTGGGCCTGTTGTTTGGAGAGTATTACCTTTATTACTATCCACTATACTCTGGTTACAACAAAGTGTGCAATACAGAGTAAAGGGGTTCTTTACTATTAAAAGGACACTGTCTTGCATTTCTCCCCTTGTGCTTCTTACAGTTATTGTCTGTACATAAGACTTAAACCAGATTAAATATTTCATCTTTTACAATATTGTAAACCTGTTTATACAGTTTCAAGGTTGTCGACATGTATACTGCAGATGCGCAATGTTCAATAAAGTGCACAAAATACTTTCTCAAGCACTTTATCATGACTTTGTTTTGTTTTCCGCTTACAAGGCCGTGCATAAGTAGTCAGCTTTTCCCCTGATTCAAAATGGGGTTTTATGTACCCTACTGGGATGTTTTTTACGTCATGATTGTACTCTGCTTTCTCTGATTACGCACCAGTTTCTTAAAATTTGTTTGAAGATATGCATCAATATTGGAGCATTACTGAATGAACGTTACAAAATGCAAAAAAAAAAAAAAGTTTCGGGGGTTAGAATAGTTTTAGAGCCACAGCTCCAGATCTAAGGTTTAAATATCTAATCAAGAAAAAAAAATCATGATGGGAGATGACCGTAAACATGTAATTAAGTAATAATTATGTTTACTTAATTACAAAGTATATGATACACTTACATCTTACTTCCAAGCTGCGAGACTAAGGCTTTAGTCAGTAGATATCAAAATGTAAACTTTTGCAGAAACTTTTCTGCAGGAAGGATGGGGAAGCTGGAAAGATGGATTGGGCTAAATACACTGGGTAATCCTGGAAGAAAAACTGAGGTTTAAAATTGAGAAGCCATAGCCAGACTTGAAAATGTATAAATGCTCTCAATCCCATCTTGAGCCATTTCTGTAAAGAATAGCCAAAAAAAAATATTTGTTTGTAGATGGTAAAGTGATTCCCTAAACGGATTTACAGCTTAATACATATACACCCCACACATTTCAGATATAATTCCTTCTTTTTTCACTCTGCAATCTCTGTGTGGAAAGGTTTAAGAGATATAAGTACCTATGAAATGGTAGACCGTCATATTACTACCAAGGGCAGTTATTCACAAGGCATTTAATATTTTACTCATTTTACATTTGGTTAATTTGAGCTCTTGGTCTATATTGAACCAGACTTCTAAGAGTTGAACCAGTAATCGATTGAAAGGGACAAATAATTATTTTTCATTTTGCTGCTACTTTTCTAACATTTGTTTCTACTGACATCAATTTATTTGAGAAACAGTCTATTAAACACATTTTTATCATTTATGTAACCTGAGCATACACATTTGTTACGTAAAATAACAGGAACCGTTTTCGACAGGCAGGGATAATTATTTGTTTCTAGATTTTTTTTTTTAATTACAGCGTATAAGAACTGTAAACATCCAGGAAAAAAACGTACGATTCTTTCTTTGACCCGCAAACGTTATATTTTGAATGAAAAGGTTCTCCCGTCCATCACAACAACACGAAACCAGACCGCTGTCCGAAGAAGAACTGCGATTGGCTGACTACTCTCCGATCAGTAATCCAGGAAAACGATTGGCTGAAAGCTGTCAGTGGAGGCGGGCCCACTTCAGCTGAGACTGTCAAGATTGGCAAAGCGGTGGCTGCTGCTGCTGTATGCAGGTAAAAGGGGCAAGCGACAAGAGGAAAAACAAGACCTGAAAAACATTCATCCTGGCAGAAAGCGAGGAGCGCAATGGAAACGTGGGAGCCCTTTTATGCGAAGTAGTGTGAGGAGGAGAGGTTTTAAATTCGCGTATAAAACTGCAGCACCTCTTGGTAGCCTTAGCGGAAAGTGTCGCTTTGTGAGTGGAAGCAACTTGGACAGCTGCGTGTTTTCAAGCGGAGCCATCAACAAAGAATGAAAGCGTTGAAACGAGGTGAGCGCCAACCTGACCGTGTTTTCTAACCTATTCCATTGACTTTAAAAAATAAAATACAACAAATCCTTCCCAGAACTGTGCGTCTTCTGGCTCTGTCTAGCTTTTGCCGTGGACTGTTGCCTGGTATGCAGAGGGGGGGTTTTTTGTATTTTTTTTTTTTTTGCGAGCAAATGCAGCGTGTTTGTGTTTGAATTTGGAGGGACAGCTAGCCAGCTAGTTGTGTGTCTATCTGTCGCTCTCTCTCTCTCTCTGTCTCTCTCTCTCTCCTGAGGCAGGCGTGCTGTCCATCTGGCGGAGCGGGAGGCTGTGCGTTTCTCCCTGCCTCCTTTGTGCGCTCCAGATGGCTCGGTTACCATTTTTTTTTTTTTTTTTTTTTTTTTTTGTTTTGTGATTGTTTTATCACAGCAGTTTCAGACATGCATCTCAAACTAATTTGTTGCACATCGATTCATTAATAGAAAAGTTTAATTGGCTTCCTTTTCTTAAACTTTATTTCTGAATGATTTTCCTGCTACCTATGCGTGTGTGTTTTTGTAAAAACAAGAAGTTGGCTTGTTTGACAGCCGCAGTGATTTACCACACAGCTGCTGCTGCTGCTGCTGGTGTGACCTTATCTTTTATCTTTGATGTATTTTCTTAGCTGATCAAATCCCATTCATGTGCTGCTTCGGTTTTTAAGATAAAGCCCTACTGTCAGTATCGGCCAGCAGTAGAGTTGTAGGATCACGTACGGCACGTTTCTTAAGGGGACTGTCCTGACCACATGAAAAGAGCTCTGTGGTCTGCCAATTATATCCGTGATACAAAAGTAGCATTTTTTCAGCATCTATATGCATATTTCTACTTCTTTGTAACACGTCTGCTGTTTTCCTCTGTGGAGTCAAAGATGAACATTTTGCACATGTGTGCGGAGCAAAACGGCACTTCCGTCTTTGCATGGTCAATAGGTTCCTGGGCCCACTTGGCTGCTGTGATGTTGATATGCACACAATCTCCTTTGTCAGGACAGGCGCTGCCCCCGGGGGTCAGGTTTCAACCCAGCTCCCAGAGAAAGACATTTACTGCATTCTGTGGCCCACCCCTTTGGGATCAGGCATGCTCCATTTTGTGGGGAGTTTTCCTCCTCTGACCCGCCGTGGATTAGAATGAGAAGTGGGTTCAATCTAAAAAACAAAAAAAAAAAAATACAAAAAATTAATTGGAGGAAAAAAAAAAAAAAGCAGTTGGTCGAAATAGTTCTCAATGCAAAGATCACTTTGTGATAGATTGCATGTAAAGTAGTAACCAATTAGGTTTAGATACTTTTTACTGTTCCTTTCATTTTTCTCTCATGACTAGGTTGTGTGTGAGGTATTGTCTTGCTAATTGATCCAAATCGAAACTAGAGGTGCGCTGATGACTGACTGACCTGTTTTTCAGCCTGACTTTTGTCGGGGGGTGGGAGGAGGGGGGGGGGGATCGGGGGCCGGTTTCTCTGGACAGTGGGTGATACCGAATCACCCTGACAACTCCCATCTTTGGGTGGAAGAAGCGACTCAAAGTTGACTGTTGGGTGTTTTTTAAACAATAAAATAAATGAAACTAGGGATATATTTCATTAGGGCTTCAAAGATATGCAAGACTTTAAGAAGAGAACAGGATGGCTGGAAAGTGTTACACCAAATGTTTTTTTTTTTTTTTTTTTAATTTCAACTTTTGTCTTGGAACATGTTGGATTTCTAATACTGGCAGCGTTTTGGAAACCTCAGTTAGTTTTTATTTATTTACTTATTTATTTATTTTTTAGAGAATGTAGGTGAATGTAGAGTTTAGCAAGGTTAGCCGTACTAATCCCAGATGTAAAACTCTTCAGGTGTTTTAAAAAGCCAGGTTAAAGACAGTAGAAATCCTTAAAGCCCCAAATGCTGTTTTTGTTCTTGATATAAATAATTGTTATAAGCAGGAAAGTTTGGGGTGGGGGGGGCAGTCATACAATGTTCCTTTGTCTTAAATTGCAGATCAAATCAGAAACATTATTTCTGGGGGGAAAAAAAACCAAAAGAAACCATACTGGTGTAGTTTATATCAGTGTGCCCTTTAATCATGGCTACTTTTGTTCCCACCAAGTTCTTGTTGAAAGATTCGTGTTAAAAACGACTCGTTTTCTCCCCCAGGTCTGGAGGATGACCGCCATCCCGAGCAGGAGCACTCTTCGGCTGCGTCGGACAGCGATGACGGCTCCCCGCTTGACCTGTCAGGGAAAGGGATCCTCGCGAAGCGCCGTCGCCGCGGCAACCTGCCCAAGGAATCGGTTCAGATCCTCCGCAGCTGGCTGTACGAGCACCGCTTCAACGCGTATCCATCGGAGCAGGAGAAGCTCAGTCTTTCAAACCAGACCAAACTGTCTGTGCTGCAGGTAAGATGATTTATTTATTTGTTGTTGTTTTTTTGTTTTTTTTGCATACATGTGAAGTTTTCAGAACCTGCCAGAGGACTGTGATTTTTCTCATTTCTGCTATTTGTTGGAGTTATGTCATTTAACTCTGGGGGGGAGAATAGCATTTCTTGATGACATTCATCTGAAACTTTACTACTTGTATAATTAGTAAGTTTCTTACTAATATCTTATGTTATTGAAATGCGTGAAGACAGACCGACGGCACGTTGACTGATGGTGCTGCAGTCGCTGCTAGCATTTTCCCACCCTTCTCTTTCTCACTTTGTTGCATCAGTAGTAGACATTTCCTCTTTCCTTCTCAACACACGGGCAGATTACAGAGTAGCAGGAGGCAGCAGCAGTTCCTTGTTATGTAGTCAGTTCACTGGAATGCGTTTGGCTGCCTTCTCTGTGGCTCAGCATATTTCAGCTCAGACCTTCATTATTGCCAGCTGTCTGAGCACTCTCAGCTCTCTGTTTTTCTCCTCCTGTACCAGTAGAGGGAGCATGTCAGACTTCTGCAACAGTCTTGGATGGAAAAGGAGAGTGATTGCATAGTTTTTAGATCTTGTGGAATTATTTATTTTTGATTATTTTTAGGTCTTTTTTTTGACAGTGCCTTGCAGATGTTTTCATCCACTTTTTTCACATTACAACCAGAAACTTGAACCAGTGATTCTTGAGAATAGGGACAAAATGGGTTTTAATTTTCCCAATTTTTAAAAAAATTATTTCTCAACCTTATGCAAATATGACAAATAATGTTTTGCAAATGTAAAGATGCTAAGGTGCAGGCTCCTAGTTGCAATTTTTTTTTAAAAAAAATAAATTTTTAACGGACCTGACCCAGAACTTTGTCATCACCATCTGACAAAATAAATATAAAATAATTTTTAAATGACCCTATTAATGACATTTTTACTCAGTTTTACAGACAAATGCTTCTCAAGAAGCAAAAGAAATATTATTTGAAACAAAAAACAACAAAAAGTCCATCTGACGGAGTTGACAGTGCATGACGGAGTTGACACAGAACTGAAGGTGGTGACAAACTAGTGAGTAAAAAGAAATACTTGATACATGTGAAGTAATGCAATTTATGTAAAATATATAAAAATGAATTAACTGCACATTTAAGTGAGATTTGACAACAATTTCACTGAAAGAGTCAGAAAAACTGATGGAGTTGACATCTGACGGAGTTGACAAAATGCCAAACTACCTCAATTTATATTATGTTATTCTGAAGGTGGTCATATTGTAGCTTGTCAGTTCCATGACATCTTTACAGTAAACTAAAATTCAGCTTTATTTCACAAAATTTCTTCAAAGTTTTGTAAATTGTCAGTTATGGTGTTGATACATCATGGTTGTGACGAGCAACTTAGGAATAAAACGGAAGAAAAACTAAAGAATAACATAAGCTAACCAGAGCTAACTTGCCCTCATGCAAAGGAAGAGAAAGGAAGTGGTCATGGGGTCCTCAGAAGTTCTGGTGCCCCCCAATAATGCCAGATTTTTTTTTACATTCTTTTCATGTTTGACGGTGTTGACAAAAACTAGGGTCAAATTTCAATGGAGTTGGAAAATATATAAAATGATTTTTAATTAATAATTTATTGACACGTTTATAATTATTTATATGACTACTTATACTTAATTGTATAATATATTATCTTGGTATTCCTTTATTACAATGTGTTGAGTTCTGCTCTGGGTCAAGGGATTCTACAGGCACCATCCACCCACTACAATGTTTAAAACAAACACCTGGAAAACATACATTGTTGTGCTCAAATGACCCAGGTTAGTTTATTCAGATATTTGAATAAAAAAATATTTTGTGTATATTTTATTCAAATTTTGTGCTTTATCCATAGGACCTGTTTTGTCCCTATTCTCAAGAATCACTGGAATGCGTTCTGTTGGGAGTTTTTGACATTTACAGTTAAAGTTTGGGCTAAAGTTGTGGAGAAATTACAAATTGGGTTAAATCATAAAATTCTGACTGTTTGTCACAGCAAGCAAAGCCTCACAAACACAAATACTGCTGTTGGAATAAAACATTAACATTTGTAAAATGCTTCTAATTTAGTAACAGCAGTCTAAGACAGGCAACAGTTGTTAATTGCACACCTTAATTGCACCTTAGGCGCAGTTGTCGAGGAAATGGTTTTAATATATCATCTTATATCATCTCATCTCATGGCTTTCAAAAGTTTGTCACAAAGAAAAAGTGTTTATTTTTGTTTTTGTGAGTAATTTTCGTCTGTTCTCCCCAGATCTGCAACTGGTTCATCAACGCCCGCCGCCGCCTTCTGCCTGATTTGCTTCGCAAGGATGGCAAAGACCCCACCAAGTTCACCATCTCCCGTAAGATCGTCGGTAAAACCGAGGCCCATCAGCCAAACAGAGGCGAAGCCTGCTCTCCCGAGATCGGCGCCTCGGCTCGCTCCTCTCAGCCGCGTCCATCGGTGATCCGCTCCACGCCTGCTTTGGACCTTAGCCTGCTGGGGAACACGGCGACGGCCATCCTCACCGGAGCGGGCTACCCTGGAAAGGAAGTGTGTGTGCAGGCACTCATGACGCTGGACACACAAAGCCTGTTGATGGAAGTGGATGAACGAGGTGCCCCCTCAGCCGGCCCAACGCCAGGCATCACTGTAGCTGCGAGCTACCCCAGCGGCCTTCTCAACACGCCTCCCCCAACTCCACCCGAGCTCTACCTGGGTCACGACTTCAGTGACCTGAGGCTGCTGGTTGACGCCGCTCTACAGAGAGCCGCAGAGCAGGACCTGCTCAAGGAGAGCCAAAGCAAACCAGCAGAGCCTTTACATGCCAAACAGCTGGATGCAAACGAAAAGGGCCCTACCCCGCCTCCAGAGGAACAGGTCATGCATCCTTCCAGAGTGCAGAGCCTGATGGAGAAGGCCATGTCTGTTCCAGAGCCGGTCAAATCTCCAACAGCTGCTGCTCCGCTTTTGCTCCCAGCCTCTGGGTTATCCCCCCTACCGGTAAACAAAGTGATGTGGAGCCCCTTATATAAAGACACTGTCAGAGCATCCAGCCCTAACCAACCTCGTCTCTTCCCAGCTCACCTACCAGCTGTAGTGCCAGTAACTGCCATCATCCTGGGGCAACCAGAGCTACAGAAACCTGCCGCCCTCCCGGCCGTTAATCCAAAGTTACCTTCAGCTTCTTCGTCAGTCTCACTTCCAGCCTCTTGTCCTATGGGTGCTTCAAATCCAGCAGTGAGCCCTGTCTCCATACAAGCCCCTTCGGCCCAGTCAGCCACAAGCCCCACTTCAGATCCCCCCCCAGCAGCAACTGTTGCATCTCAATTGACGCCTAGAGGGGACCTGCCCCACCTCGAGTTCCACCAGCCCCCCTCGATCCCTGCGACACTCCCTGTCGTGCTGCCTGCTTCATCCTCTGTCTCATCCGCATCTCCAGCAGCGGTCCCGTCTCTCCTGAGCCTTGCCACCCACCTCGCTCCTCATACCCCAGGGAGCAGCGGCTCAGCCATGGTGCCGAAGGTCTGGACCATGGTTCACGCCAACGCCAGGCAGGCCAGTTCACTCCAAGTGGTAAAGACCCCCATCGGCACTGTGTGGGGGCCGCAGCACAGCCTGCACACGCTGAGTGAAGCTGTCAACTAGAAGCTGCTGCTGTTTTGTTTCTTTTTTTTTCTTTTTTTATGTAATACATCTGAGAAGAAAGTGAGGACAGGTGTGTTTTATACGGCTGGACTTTAATGATTATAGGAGAATGTGTCTTGGTCGGCCTCTTGACGTGAAGCTCGAGCTCGGCATGAGTTGGAACTTTTATCGTTTACCACACAGAGGAAGGCAGAGCGTGTCATTCCTACGTTCTTGATGCCATTCTGCAACGGATTTTGATGTCATCCTGGGATTTTGGGGTGTTGCAAGAATGAACAAATAGGAAAATATTCCTGAATTGTACAAACATTTACCAGCCTTTCCAGTAGCAGTGCTGGACTTTAGTGAATGTAAAAAAAAAAATTAAAAAAAATTGAAACAAAAAAAGGTGACCTCCCTGGATATGAACTCTGCTGCCCTTTATTCAATCTTCTGGATAAAAAGCACAACATTTTTTAGATCTCTTTTAGTTGTGTGCATTTAAAATTATCAAGTTGTTTTTTTCTTTTTTTAGTTTTTATTTCATAAAAGGAGCCTGTTAATTTTTTTTTTTCTGGCACGGTTCTCTACTTTTTTTTTTATAAAAGGAGCCTGTTAATTTTTTTTTTCTGACATGGTTCTCTGCTTTTTTTTTTTCTTTTTCTTTTTTCCCCCTGCATTTGGAAACCTGAGCCAAAGAAAAATCAGAAACACAGCAGCACGTCTAACTCAGTGACTCCCTTGATTCTCCTTACGGCCAAGCGGTTTCATGAATCGTCATCTCAGCTGCTCTGTGCATACCTTCTAGCACGATGCATCATTAACTCTTTTACCGTTGGGAAGTTTCTTGTATTTTCAGTTTCCATTTAAAGCAAGTGTGTAGGTTGCTTTCTGCTGGAATCCCTCTCGATTCTTTATTTGGAGACCCGATGCGTCACCCAGAGTTCCCTGACGTTTGTGAGGCCTTAAGAGTTTCTGTTTCTCAGATCCGAATGTCGTAACGGAAATCGATTATTTCGTACAGGTTCTTGACAGAGCAAATGTAGCACATTTTTTTTGTACGTCTAAAAAAAAAGAAGTGTAGTTTTTTTTTTTTTTTTCCACATCTGATAGTTTAAAAGTGGCTTCTATCGAGTTTCTGCTAATCCATGAAGATGTAGTTTCTGTGAAACTGTTCCTCCCCCGAACATTTAATATTGGTATCTGTGAGTGTCTGTATGTGGGAGTTTGGCAGAAGGCTGGACTCCTTTCTGGTCAATACTGTAGCACAATTATTGATTAATGTTTACCAGGTCACAAAGCTGTGTTAAGTTCATTTCTGTTGTATTAGTGTGAGTGGTTGTGGACAGAAAAACATATGTTTGGGTTTTACTTTTGCTGAGCAATGAACACTGCCACCATTCCAAAAAAAACAAAAAAACCTCCAAACTTTTCTCCCATGTTTTCTTCACCGCGTTCCACTCTGTGCCACAAAGTTAAGGTTAATGTTTGCTTTTGTTGCAGAGGCAGAGTAGGCCGGTGTTCATTTATACCTCAGTTACACACAACCGATGTCGGGCATAAGTTATAATTACATTTTTCAAACTACATAAATACACTGTGATGATGCCTTCGAGGTCAGAATACTGGGAAAAGCTGGCTAAGATTTTAAGTAGCGAGGTTTTAGACGCAAGCTGACACTTCTGAGAAACAAAAAACAATGTGCTGATGTAAATATGTGAAAGGTCAAGCTTTTATTTTATTTTATTTTTTGTTCATATTTACTAGCATGAGATTTATTCTCAAGATGTAGTTCCTGTCCAACCAAATGTATTTTGTACGTTTTCTTTTTCCACTTCATGTTACAAATTATGACTCCAGGCAGTGTGACTGGCTGCTGTGCCTTAAGCCTTCGAATGAGGGAGGATGTCCCGGTTTTTTTTTTTTTTTTAAATATGTATTAAAAACTCAATAGTCTGTGCAATATACGCCTTAAACTTTAAATGTCTGTTTTTTGTATGAACATTTCAAAGAAATAAAGGTTCAGTTTTTTTCATATATACGTTTCGCTTTTTTTTTTATCCTTACTGAAAAAAATGTGCTTAATGCAGCTCACTGGCTTTATGGTAACAATTGTATGCCATTAATGATCAAATCCAGTAACAAATGGATCTGGTTTACCTTTCATGACAAACTGATTTTTTTTTTTTTATACCCTCAAATTGCTGGTGATTAAGACATTTAAAAATGATGCAGTCACGCCCTTTAAGTGCAACACCATTATTCTGAGGCCTTCAACTCTTAAAGATTTTGAGTTCTTCTAAAATGTGCTGTATCTAATTCTGTACCTCTTCTATTCCCTCTTTGGTAGTATATATATATGGACAAGACCATGACTGCACTTTGCTAGAAGTTTAGAGTCTGAATTTGAGCTAAATCATCTTAAATGGCACAACATCACTTAAGATACCAAAAAGCATTTTTCAATTTAAATTGTCAATATTGAACTTAGTAAAAAAAAGACATTGTGGCAGAGAATCCAATAAACACTTTCATTTTTAAATTCTACAAAGTATTAAGCATTTAATGAGTCCAAAAAAAAAAGCTAGTTTAAATGAGTAGACGCATTCATTTGCCACAGACATGGTCCATTTACTACAGGAGCTGTAGTATACTTTATTAGCCTGAGCAGATTCATGACAGAGATCCTTCTACAGCAAACATACCTGATCCTTCAACCAATACAACCAGCTGATGAAGCAAAGCATCAGCCTCAACCGTCCGCTTTGCCATTCTCACTGCTTGATTGTCAAAATCAAATAAACACTTTTTGCAACCCTATAAGAATACAAAGACAACAGACAAAGGGGCCACGTGGCAGTGCTTAAGCTTCTGTGGTAGTTATAAGGCAGGCAGGAAGGGGTAGTCATTGCTGTGTAGCACTGAAGCCGAAAGTCCCTACAGCACATATAAACAAACACAGCGGTGTGCAATGCATCACAAAAATCTTACTAAGTTGCCTATAAATACCAGTCAAAGTGCAGTTAATGTAGTTTGAGCTGCAGGAAGTGTATCGCAGAACAAGATCTGTGGATCCTTAGATTAAATCCTCGATCGACACGTTCGCCATCAAATGTACAATACAATTTAAGGACATTTATATAGTGATTCCGATTTTATTTACTTCTAATATACACTGTAAGGGGGAGGGATCGGTGAGAATCTGTGGTGCAGCATGTGAGCGGGAGCCAGGAGCAGCCGTTTTCCCCTCTATTCATCGTCCTTGTCCTTTGCGCCGTGTTTGAGGATGCGAGTGAACTCCGCGTAGTTGAAGTTGCCCTTCTTGTCGATTGGCGCCTCGCGGAACAGCTCGTCCACCTCTTCATCTGTGAAGCGATCGCCCATGGTGGTCAGCAGCTCTCTCAAGTGGTCCTCGTGGATAAACCCTAATTGAGCAGACGGCATCCACACTGAGTAAATAAATACAGCGCTGCACACTGAATACGGCATCTACGGCTCTTCTCTACGCGACGTGGGACCTTTGTTTACATGCGGACTCACCAGATCCCTCCTCGTCGAAGCAGGCGAAGGCGTTGCGGATGACGTCCTCGGGGTCCGTCCCGTTGAGCCGCTCGCCAAACATTGTGAGGAACATGGTGAAGTTAATGGGCCCCGGAGCCTCGTTCATCATTCCCTCAAGGTATTCATCCGACGGGTTCTTGCCTGTGAAGCAGCCACGCGGTTAATTACATTCAATGCCTCTTTAAACTATTCATACCCCTTTTTTACTTCGTATCTTTACGACCTTAAATTTGTATGTGTATTGGGATTTTTTGTGAAATACCAATGCAAAATTGTAAAGTGGAAATCTGCGGCTGCTTTTGTATTCGCAATGACAACTGAAAGTCTTTTAATGTACGTCACTTCCAGCTCTGGAGACTGAAATCTTTGCAAAATTGTTCAGATTTGAG
The DNA here is from genome assembly GCF_904066995.2 of Poecilia reticulata. NCBI lineage: Eukaryota > Metazoa > Chordata > Actinopteri > Cyprinodontiformes > Poeciliidae > Poecilia > Poecilia reticulata. Next base: position 22,606,113 of record NC_088834.1, read on the forward strand.
TCGGACTCGATGATGAAGCTCCTGCAAAGTTCAAGTGTCTTGGAGTGATGATGCTGCCCCCACTGTATTTCACCCTGATGATGCTGGACTCAGGGGGGCTGACCTGGCCCCCATCTGCTGTGCTCCTTATTTTATCATTTATAAAGAATTTCAAAAACCATGCACATCCTTCCACATAACAACTATGCAGTACTTTTTGTGGGTTGAACTCACAAAATCCAAGTAATACACTCGAGTTCTTGGTTGTACTCTTAATAACTTAAAGAGCTATTAATGCTTTTGCGAAGCGTTGTACAGACGCTTACATTTGCCTCATATGCAGCAATATTTGGTGGGTGAGAAATATTGAGAATAAGGATTCCGACTTAAGTTGAACCCCATAAATGCACCACATCTGTGAAACATTTATTTTACTTTATTATATGTTTTTCTCCCATTTTGTTTTAGCCACCAAATAGTGACCCAAAAAAAAGCCAGAATTTTATTTTTTTGTCTTTCTTTACCCAAAGAGGCCAGCATGTCATGCAGATCCTCCTTGTCGATGAAACCGTCCCTGTTCTGGTCGATCATGTTGAACGCCTCTTTGAACTCCTGGATCTGGGACTGGTCAAACATGGCAAAGACATTGGAGGTGGCCCTCTGTGGCCGCTTCTTGGTGGTCTTTCCCTTGGCACGTTTGCTAGACATGGCGACGGCTCGGTCTGGACCTGTGCAGAGATCACGTCAGACAAAGGTGGGTTAGACAAAGCTTCGCTAACAAACACAGCTTCGTGTGAATGCACAAACTAAGCTGGTTTATATAGTGTGCATTTAGCACCAAATCTTCCATAGGTTCAGTTTGCACTTGCGGGCGAATCTTTTCCACCTCACTTCCTCTATAGAGAGAGAGAATCCCATTGTCGGTGAAACGGCAGGCACTTTGATTGGTGTGAAAATGACATGTCACTGCAGCACACACCTCAGATAGTTCCAGAATTAGACCCGTCACTCATGCTCGGGTCTACAAGGATTTAGAATTCGTTTTTGTGTGTGTGTGTGTGTGTGTGTGTGTGTGTGTGTGTGTGTGTGTGCACATGTGTGACCCTCGGGGTAAATGGCTGATGGAGGACACAGGGGTAAGGCTGGTTTGTGCAGGAAGGTAAATAAGGCCAATTATTCACACAGAAGAATGACATCATGTCTAGATAAGCACAGAAATGATGTAATGCAAGTGTCTTTATTGTAAAAGTTTTTTGTTTTTTTTAAAACATGTTATCTCAAACTCTGATAAGTAGTCTTTATAATATTTACTTTATATGGAACAAACTGAAGCCTGCAAGATTTTTCAGTCTTATTAAAAATATATTATGCCTAGAGCTAAATCTGTGGTTTGCATCATGTCTCTGAAGCCTGATGTCACTCTTCAGCCACTCTACACTCTTCGACAATTACCAAGACATCCATTTAATGCTGATTAGAAAAGGATTTCACAAGCTTACTGTTTGACTATTATTTCACATTATTTCACACAAATGAATTAATGCTCAACTTGTTCTATCCCAAAGTGGATAGTTGTACATTTAGTTTTTGATTATGCTCATTATGTTGCTTTAATCTCTAATTAACATCAGGCAGAGGGATTACTAATGTATGCTACCAATAATAAATGTAACTCAGGTACATGTAAGTTGTTTTTTTGTTTAGCAAAGTCACCGTCACTCTGTCCTACGAAACAATCTAAGGTGAATTTTAACTGCTGCATGTCTACTTAATGTTTTTATTAAAGGTTGTGCCTAACTGAAGTGTATGGACACATTATGACGACTACCATATAAAGTGAATAATGCTGATCCTTTTAATTTGAAACCATTACACCAGTTATTTGGAGGGATACATTGGACAACAAGCGAACATTTTCTCCTCGATGTTGATGTGGTAGAAGCAGAGACAATGGGCAATCCTAGTGGTTTCAGCGAGTTTGAAAAGAGCCAAATCGTGACGTCTAGACGACTACGTCTGAGCATCTCAAACCCTGCAGCTCTCTGGGGCTTTTAGGTGTACAGTAGTCAAAATTGCCCAAAAAGCAAGGAAGGGTGGAGATGAATGCTCTCAAAAAGCCATTTCTAACCCTTTGATGGTTTAATACAGTTGTGCTGCCACAGTTTTGTTGACCCGTTTTCACCACATCTTTCATCTCCCTGGTCCTTATGTGTGACAGTGTCTTTGTATTTAATAGAGCAGAGCAAAGCCGAATTACTGTGCAGGTCAGCCAAGACAAGAAAAAAAAAAAAAAAAAGAGCAGCAGGTAAAAGGGGTTTCTCTGCTTTTTATCCGGGTTGCAGATGCATGTCCTACAAGTCATTTTTATTTATACAAATTAGTGCAACTGTACCTCGTTCATACTTTTATAGCCAATGCAAATGTGTCGTGTCAGCTCAGTTTATGATCTTAATGGACAACTCAGTTGTGATCTAAAGTTTACATGAAGACATTATGGATCTCCATGTTTGCATTTCCTCCATATAAATTAAAAACAAAATGAGGAACCTTTACTGTAGGGCAGTTCACAAACACGTGCACTATAAAAAAAAAACAGTTTCACAGTATCATTCTATTATAGTGGTAACTATTTTTTTTTTTGCTTGTTTCACACTTATTTGAAGATGCAGTGCTCAATTACAAGTAAATTCAAGCAACAATAGTCACTTTTTTTTTGGTAACAAACCCAATCTAAAAGTTTTGGTCAGATTATAACAAAATAATTGGTTCAGCCGACTGGTATTATTATACATGGCGTGTTGTGTGCAGCAGAGAGTGATGGGGATGATATTATAAATGAAGATGTCAACTTAATAAAAAGTCAAGCATTGCCATAAAATTTATGGAGTAGAAGATGTTTCTATCCAGGTTAAGCCAATTTAGCAACAGCAGTCTGAGGTGGTGATCATTTGTAAATTGCACACCTTCAACGTGGTCATTAAGAAAATGGTTTGTAAACCACCTTATTAGCATGTTTCAAAAGTTTGTTACAATTTTAGGAATGTTTTGCTGTTAATTTCACTTTTTTTTTTTTTTAAATGGAGAACAAACCAGATGACGTAATGAAAGAAACTGTGAATGTACTTGCTAGTTGTGATTCAACCACCAAGAATCTAGCACAGGCATTAAACTGCTTTCTACACTGGGAATTTTTGGAACTGGATCAACTATTTAGTATCATATGTTAGTTAATGAATTACAAATATCGCCTCTGGTTGTCTTGTCTGTTTGAATAAGCCAACCCGAGTGAAACAAAGAAAAAAATTGTTGGATTACACATTCTCCTAAAACTTAGGAGAATTTGTCAAGTACATTTTTAAAATGTGTTGAATCACATTTTAAACATGTGATTCAATAAACGTGTTTATTCTACTCTTGCTGTTTAAAGTTTACCAAAAATAAAACATAAGCAGATTTCTTCATCGATTTTACGGGTTAAATTCTAGCAGGTTATTCTACAGTCTTCACTGACTTCACCCAACACTTGGCTCCCTTTGTGTCCCAGCTAATTAAAAACAAAACGCCAAAAGGTGTGCACTTTTGGCCGCAGGCCCTTCCATTCCCAACCTCACAGGAAGCTGGAAACAAAACTACCACGAAGAGGCAATACGACATTTCAGGAAGCAAGGAGTTCCTCCATTCGTTTAGCGCTTTTCCCTTCATTCTTTTCGGAAGACGCACAACACCCAGTTTTTATCTGGTGCAAATACAAGTACATCAGACATAAGAGCCTTTATTTCAAGGTCCTAGCCTCTACCCTTCCTTTCAGTGATGTTACCTCTCTACATTCAGGCCTGACATTTAAAACACTTGCAGGGGGGGTGGGGGGGGTCATTTCTTTTTAGAAAGCACATATACAAAGACAGCTTCTTATATACTTGGCCTACAAATGATGTTGATGTGTTCCCTTTTAATCTATTGCAATGCCTGAAAAAAGAAAAACTCAAGTAAAGCACCAAAACTGACTTTAGTTCAGGAGCCCACATCCTCCTAAATCCAACTTTGCCTGAAAAGCTTGTAGCAATTTAGTTAAGGTCCTTTATAATGCCCTCTACAATGCTTTAAATTCATTTTAAGAGCTACATGAACCACAAAATATTAATGACATTAACTTATAATTGATTTTGTTGATGTTTTTTTTATTATTTTCAACTTTGGAATGCAGTGTTCATAAGATTAACGTAATGAAATCCTTGCTTTGAAGACATATCTTGTTAGAGATATACTTACTAAAGACTAAAAGTGCATGGTGTAGAAAGATACCTTTATTTTAATTGCATAAAAATACAGCGAACCGATTTCAGAAGGACTGAAATAATAAACATAATATGAAGGTTTGGATTCAAGACTCTTTTTTTTTTTTAAGGCCTGTAGCTGACATCATAAATTTTAGACATTTTAAGCCTGATACATAATCAAGTCTTCAGCGCATGAACTTTACCTTCAAGAATAAGAATTAATGCTTAAAATCAGCAATGAATTGTGGCAAGAACAACACAAATAACCTCGGCTTGATTTGTACTGACAGAAACGTTTGTTCTCTGTCCATCACTGATTTCTTTCATCCTTTTATTCAGAGTGGGCCAAGACAAAGCTCCCCTGTCCTTAGAACCAATAGGAACAGTCGCTGTCTCACTCCATCTCACCAACTTTGAGTCATGAAGGTCAGCCGGTGCTGAAAGTGTGAAAACTCAAGAGACCAACGGTCACACATACCAAGAACAAACAGAGTGACGAGTCCAACAAGAGAGGGCATCTCAGGTGAACGTAAGAAATGGGTCAGCTGCATTCAGAAGTTCCTCTGTGGTGGGAATGAACATAACCGTACATGCTCACAGTTCATCTGGCACAAGGTGAACCCCATTAGTCTCCTTTCACTGAAGGAAATCCCCACAAATATTCACTTAGGAAGATCACTGTAACTGTTCTCTCCTCAGCTCCGACTCCTGAGATTTTACCTCACCAAACCACCTCAAATAAAAGCAAAAAGAGATTCTTGACGCTCTTAAAGAGTTACAGCCAGCTTTCATTCTCACCTTGGCTTCAAGCTGAAAATGAAGAGAGTCTTTTCAACTCCTTTTGCCCGTATCCGTCACCGCAGAGGGAAAGGAGGCAAGCGGTCCTGCTGAAAAGTTTGCTCAAACAATCAAACTCCCCTGGTTAGGCCCCGCCTCCTTTTCCTGCTCAGACCAATGGAAATAGCAGTGTGTCCCGTAGGGAGACGAACCAGGCCCAGACCATTTGTCCATACAAGGCAAAGGAATGCAAAAGCTACAGCCTCGCTGCTGCCGCGGTCGCTCTTTGGGATGTTTGGCGAAAAGGCAAAGATGAAATGACAGGAACTACGATAAGGCTGCCTTATTTAGAGAAAGGAGTCTAAACATTTGGTGGAAACATATTAAGGGAGAGAGGGAGCAGTGAGGAAATGCAGACCGAGTTTCTGCTGGAACAATAGTGCCCTTAAATAGGCAGCGAGGCTGCATAACTCGGGGGGGGGGGGGCAGAATTTAAAATGAACACCTGTCATGGACAATTTCTGTTTTCACTTCCAGGAATTCTCTCCTAATAAAACTATGGTAACTTTCTTCACAATATTAATAAAGTATCTGATTTAATCTTATGTCCCTCTGACTCTTTTCAGCTCTTTGTAAAATCTAAGATCTTCCCCTCATTGTTTGGGCAGAATAATTTAAGACGCAGTTTTCTTTCACAGGTCTTTATTTTGCACGGTTTATTTTATGTGTGTGTGTGTTTTTTTTAAGAAAAATAAAATACAGTTACCTAAAACATGAACATTTACTTGTATATGACAGTGTGACTTAAGTGTATAACTAATAAGAAATCGTTGTTACCTTCCCTTTTTATATCTGTTGTTAACTCAGCAATAATCATCGGTTTTATATTTTAATAGAATATCATCTAAATTACAATATTTTTTATTTATAAATACAGAATTAGACTGCATTAGAATTAGAATCGACAAAAGGGGGATAGTCCAAGGTCTACCGCGTGCCAGTTAAAATGATGTTCACCTGCGGTGCAGTGTCGCCATCTACTGGGCTACAGTAGACTTCAAATTCAAATTCATTAAACCATGGTATGGTGATCGTATTACACTGAAAGAAAAATTAAATAAAAGATAAAGCACTGCGACAATAGATTTGACGCTTTTTTAGGTGTATTGACCTTGGCTTCAAGCTGAAGGCCAAGGTCAATACACCTTGATTGATCTTTTGATTGAATCACAGTTCAATTGATTGAATCAAAAGGTCAATCAAAAGGTGTATTGACCTTTTCACTCCCCTGTACTTCAATGTTCCAGACGGTCAAACAGATTAATATTAAATTAAAATGACAAGAGGTAATAATTTCATACCCTGGCCCTATTTTAAGTAATTGCCCCCCAAATAACTCATAACTAGTTGGTGAGAACAATTGCAACAATTTGAATGATCACAATGTGTAAGTTTTCTTTATTTGTGTATTATGAGTTTCATTTGGTTCACTGCACCCCAAAGCGTTATAAATGGGTAATCCTTTCTAGGCTGATAGAAACAATTACTTTCTTACTTATCTGTTATTGAATATCTTCAGATTAGGTGTGGTCTTTAGGCTTCTCTGATCTTTTAGCCCTCCTAATGTTTGTCAAACAGGTGATATGATATTTAGTGATATGAAACAAAAGAACATGTGCTTAATCACAGGTGGCATGATTATGTAAAGTGGCAATTCTATTTTCACATCCTCTACCTATCTAATTAAAGAGGGTAGGTTGTGATATTGGAATTTGTCTGATGATCTTAGACATCGACTGACAGGCAAAGGCAAATGGAATATTTAAGTAAAACAGAAAGATGAAAGGAAATGCAAAAACAATGAAGATTATTTGTATTATTTGTCTTTTGTAATAGCTGAAGAGGTTTCTTGATGTGTGTTAGACCTTGTTTCACGTATTGTTTACTATTTCCATTAAAAGGCGGAACCGTTTTAACCCTCGAGTTTCTGATTGGTTTACTGAAGTGGTTGACTTTAGAACGCGCATGCGTTGTACAGTTGGAAGATGGTCGTTGTGTCAGAGTGAGGAGAAGCCCGAAAGGTGAGTTGTCTTTTATCTCATCTTTTAACGCCGATGAAAGGTGTTGTATGAAAAGTGTAGCAAATGTAAAACACGTGGAGTGCTACAGCCGAGTGAGCTGTAGTAGTTTTTGTCAGTTTGTAAAGTTTTGCTGTTCTCTCTACCGCGCTCTCCCAAGTTTTTTCATAAAAGTAGTAAATGGAGGTGATTCATCTCTACCGGAATTCTGTTTTTATCGAAGTGAACTGAATGAAGTTCAGGGGGGAAGTGGAGCTCTTCGTTGAAGGGAACGTATTGTTTTTATTTTTCTGTAGGCTTTGAATGAATGGAGTTAAGTAGTTAAGTTACTCAGTGCCTGTGTAAGACATGTAGCATAGTCGCGGAAGCTAAGTTTTCTGTTGCATCCTTATCTTAAGGCTCCCACAAACTTCATCCAAAGTCCCTTTCGTTTGACGTTCGGCTTCAGATAAAGTATGTGGTGACCTTTAAAGTTACCCATTTTGTCGTCTAATGGGAAAGCGTCTGTTTTATTTTATTTTTTTTTTAGTTATGTTATATTTTTTGAAATGTATATATGTTGTTAATTGAAATAGTAGTAGCCTCTAAATTAAATTTATTGATTAAATTATTTACATTTTGTGCGGATTCACTAAAGTATTTTTAAATTTGAACTTAATTGAATCAAGTTTGAATAAGATTGAGTCATTGATTTAATACATAATAGTTTCTCTGGGGGAGGAGAAAAAGAAGTTGGATAATCCAATAAGTGGGAAACTCGAGTTTTTAATTTAAGGTTGTATGAGGATAGTAAATCTTATCTTAAAACATTAGGCTTTTCTGGATATTGGATAATTATGGTGTAATAAGTTTTTTTCGTTGTTATATTACTACCTCTAACATGGCACCCACAATCCTTAAGTCTAAAGTAATACCTGGATTGTAAAGCATCTGACCCCAAGTGCACTAGTTCACAATTCAGCAGTCAATGAAAGAAAACGTTCATGGTGTCTTTCTAGGTGATCGAGTAATACAGTTTAATGTGGGAATAAAAGTTTTTGTACATGTTTATCCAACATTTAGAAATCTTCCTTGATATTTGTTGTTTATTGTTGGAGCCATGGGGATTTTTTTTCCAACCTGTCTACCATTAGGCAAAAAATGTACTAGTTGCTATGGTAATAGAAATGTTCACTACAGACGTTTTGTACATCATTAAAACGTTCACACACTCAGAGTACTGCCCAACCAGAAATTGGACGGTAAATGCAAATAGGAAAATTGTCGGTGGTAGTGGTTAGCTTCTCTCTTAGGACGGCAATTTACATATCCCTGTGGTTTTCCGACATCCACAGACTTGAGGATATTTCCAGGTCTGCGCTCTAATTTCAGAAGTAAATACAATAAGTAGCCACCGGTGCTTGTTCTTAGTTCACAACCCTTTGTTTAATTTGTTTTGTGAGTTCTCAAAATATTCAACAATTTTGTGTCTGTCTGGAGAATTTTGTGTTTAAACTACAGAGATTAATGTTTTTGAAAGACAAATTTTTAGCTGCTAATAGTTATAAATGTTTTTGTGGAATGCAAAAGGCCCGCCAAGCAACATCTGTGTTGCTTTTGCCACACTTTTTGGAGATTTTTCTTTTCTGAAAATTGTCATAAAATCTGTGTTTTAATGCTCCGTAATGTATTGCATCATGCAATAATCCCCAAAAATGTTGATACTTTATGTTGAAACAATGACTGTCTTATTCTAATCGACAGTGATTATGTTTTTGTTTTCTTAAACTAAACCAAGTAGTTCATTTGTAAAAACACAAGACAATGTTGAGACTTTCCTCCTAAAGTGAACATGAATGAACAATGAATGAACAATAAATGACTCGTACCCTAGAAACATTTCAACAATGTTTCAACCAAGGCGCTCCTTGGTCATGATGCTGTTTGTTCACTAACAACCCTCTGAGGCCTTCACTGACAAGCTGCATTTATATTGAGATTAAACTACGCATTCTATTTCGAACTCAACTTTACTTATTGACTTTTGAAAGCAAACGGTTGCATTGAATTTTTTTTTTACTTTTTAGAAGTTGTTGGGATGTGCTGTGGTGGCGCAGGGGTTAAGCACAACCCACATATGGAGGCCTCAGTCCTCAACGCGGCTGTCGCAGGTTCGATTCCCAGCCTTGACGACCTTTGCTGCATGTCTTCCCCCCTCTATCGTTACCCACTTTCCTGTCAACTAACTATCAAATAAAGGCAACTAGAGCCAAAAAAACCTTAAAAAAAAAAAAAAAAGTTGTTTTGATTTGACAATTCTTTGAAAACCGTGCATAATTTTCCTTTCAGTTTATTGTTATGCTGTACTTTATGTTGGTCTGTTACATAAAATCCCAGTAAAATAGAATGAAGATTTTGGTTGTAATTTGACTAAATGCTAAAAAAAAATATATACATTTTCAAGACTCTGTAAATCGGTCAATAAGAAGTGTAAAACAGTGATCGATAGATGCAGCTTTACAATACAATATCCAGCTGATTGCCTCTGAGAAGTGAATAAAAAGCTCAAGCAAACGCGCCTTCTGGAAAATTCCCGACAGAATCATACGAACGCAATATTGGATTTATAACTGCGACTGTTTCCTCTCTTGTTCACGCTGCAGGGGGATTTCTTTTATTGGTTTCACAGTGCACCACAGCTGACCAGGTTATAACAATCAACTATCACTTTAAGTTATTTCTGACGAATGAGGCGGTGAGCTAAACATGTAGTTGTTTTTCTGTTGCACAGCCACATGATCGGCCAGAGTTGCGGTTGTGTGTACGGCCTCATCATCTCCTAATCTGCTGCTGTTTTCCTCAGAGGCCTACCTTTCTGTCGACGTCTCTAGGCAGCTTGGGCAGGGATATCCATCCTAATGCGAAACTCTTTCTGTGAGACAGCATATCTGCTGCAGAGTCCCCCTGGTCTGTGACGGCCCAGAGAGCTGTGGTTGCGACCAGAATGTGTGTGAGCGTGTTTGAAAAGCTCATCAGAGGCTTTCAGAAACTGCTGGTCTAGCTGTCATGTGAGGTGTGTGTGTGTGTGTTATGTGAGATAGAGGAAGCATCAGAGTGTGTGTGTGTGTGTATGAATATACTAGGACTCTCTCATAGATCACTGTATATATGTATTTTTACCACAGACCAGAGAGGAGTAGAGCGTTGTCGTCTCTTATGATCCAGTTTAGCTCAGCTCTGCGGACTTTCAGAACTTTGTCTCTAAGGTGTCCGACCTGCCAGTATGTAGGCCGACATTCACAGAGACACGCTGAGCGTCATCAGCTTTGTGAGGCAGTGGAGCAGAATGAGAAACATGGTTCTGAGGATCCTCAGATGAACATGGTGGCAACATTACCTGAGACAGTTTGTGAGTTCATAACGTGGAAAAGCTGATGGCGGAGAGGCGGTCAGGGCAACCTGGCTGGATTGGGAGGGAACATCTGCATCCTTCTCTCTGGGTAAGACTTAGACTCAGGATCTGCTCCAGATTAGTGGAAATAATCTCTTGTTTTTTGTAAGTACTGTTTCAGCTATTAGAATTCTCTTTAAAGCCTACAAGAAGTAAAAACAGTAAGACAAGAATGCTGTATTAAAAAAAATAATTAAAAAAAGCATAGGAAATCATTCTGATGATTAGTATTTTGTATTGGCTATTAGCTTGCCAAGAATGACTAAATCAGTCATCTTCATGTGTAGATCATTATTTTAACTATGTGATTTCCAAAAATCTGCTAGAATTTTCCATTAGAGAAAATGCTCCACTCAGGAGTTACTTTTTATGATCAAGAGTTTAGATACCCCCTAGAAATTATTGCATCTAGGAAGCCTAATTTCATGCTTGGTTTTAAATAGCTTGAAAGCTAACTTGACAGTCTAGCAATGGACTGTCACTTGAAAGTGGACTGTCCACCTTCAAGGTCAAAAGTCAAGTTTTTCTTTTTGAAGCTGGTAACAGTTGGATTCGTTTGGCTTGTTTGGTGAGAAAAGCCAATGTAACGACAATTATTTCTGAATTTCACCAACATGTTGTCTTCACGTCTTTTAAACCGACCCATGTGTTTGTGTACACTAGAACCCCGCCTAGTGAGCCCTTTTACATAATCAAGTTGATGGACCAAGAAAAATACGTCAGCAGATTCTGTTGTCTTGCAAAGACAAACGATTGCATCTTTTCACAGGATCGCATCTTAATTCGTGTTTGTTGACCTTCAGACCATTAGTCACAGTCAAAGACCTGATGCAAAGGTCAATATGGCTTACACAAATAGAAAAACCAGCTTGCAGGACATTGTGCTGTTTGGAATGAACTCTGCAGGTTGGAACTTTCTTGCTGGTATTTATTTTTCTACTTGTGTGATTAAGCAAACAGAAACACAGCTAACCAGGTACAGACCACAAGCGTTTACCAAAGAGCAGAGCAAAAAACTATTTCTTGCTTCATCATGGCACTCGCTCTGCCTAAAAGCTCTCACTTCTTGTTTTTCTTCTCGTTTATTTTTTGTAGTCACAGACCATGAACATTGTGGGCCAGCTAGCAGAGACCGTGTATGTCACGGTGAAGGAGCTGTACCGCGGCCTGAACCCGGCCACCCTGACCGGAGGGATCGATGTCATCGTGGTGCGGCAGCCTGACGGATCTTACCAATGTTCGCCGTTTCACGTCCGCTTCGGGAAGCTCGGCGTGTTGCGCTCCAAAGAGAAAATTGTGAGTACATTTTTTTTTTTCATACCTTATTCTCTGCCTAAATATAAATAACGTTGAGCCGTATGTTGTGATTTTTAGGTCGACATCGAGGTAAACGGAGAATCGGTCAGCCTGCATATGAAGCTCGGAGATAATGGCGAGGCTTTCTTTGTGGAAGAAGAAGAAAACATGGAGGTAAGCTGAACGACGTCAGAGACTGCTTTAGCTAAATCACACTTTCATGTCGTCAAATAAAGTTTTTCTTTTTTTTCTTTTCTACTTCTCTTTGTGTTAGGTCCCAGCCCATCTGTGCACCTCCCCTATTCCTCTGGAGGTCCCCGAGGAGACGGATGTGATCGCTGAGGGGTCCGTAGCCCGCAAGAAGAAGCGGCGGCGGAGGCACGTGCGTTATGATACTCAGCAGAGGGACGAAACCAACTCCTCGTCAGAAGAAAGAGACAAAGAGGAGCAGAGCACGAAAGACTCTGACGCTGCTCAGCGGGACAGTCCTTCATCTAAACTACCTCTGTTCAGGTCAGACAGTGAAACGTACAGATGTTATTATTTTAAATAAACAAAGTAATCGAATTTAAGTTAGAAAATTTTTTATTTATTGTTGAGACCAAACTTAAGAAGGGGCTTGCATGTTTGCCTTAAAGACTAGAAGTTTTCTTTTTACAACCCTGCTCCAACAGCTCATTATGAAGTTTTGAATAATTCTTTATTTATTGGTGGAAAGTTGCGGCGATGAGTTTTAACCCGATTGTAGCCGGGATACAGCTGAAGTTTCAGTAAAAAAAGATTGGAGTTCGGTGTGGGGGAACCAGGATTTAACACTGACTTTAATCCCAGATCGAGGCGAACAAAGTTGTTAAAGCTTTAATGTTTTTCATTTTGCGTGTTAGTAAATCGGTGTACTACTCGATGTCTGAGGAGCCAGCTGAAGAACTGGGGGCCACACAGGACAGAGACACTCATCCATGTTCAGACGAAGAGCTCCCAGAGAAGTGAGAAAAGCTTTTTACTTTCCGTTGAACAAACATTCTTGTTTGTTCTTCAGTTTTGAGAATCCCCTGTGTGTCTTTCCAGTGTTTTCTTGAGTCGGCCGGATTCTCTTAAAATCGACTCTGAGCTTCTGGACGAAGCCCCGGATTTGCCTGAGCCCCAAATGCAGTGGAACTGGGGAGGATTTCCCACGGTGAAACACACCAACACAGACAGAGCAGCGCATTTATGCCATACCTGTGCTGTGGTTGGAGTTCAACCCGCTGACACCCGGTTGTCCTGTTTTTCGCAGCCCTGTGACCCAGAGAATGCGCCAGGAGAGCTGACGGCCACGTCTCACTTCTTCCCCATTGAGAGACAGGACTCCTTTGACCTTGGCGACGAGGTCACACCTTCCGAGGTGATCGGCTGCGTGAAGCCACAGCCGACGGCGGGCTCAGTGTGTTTAAACAGCAGCGCTAAGCAAGCCCGCTCTTCATCTTTGAAGATCTTTGATGACGAATATTCCTCCCACGACATCTTCATGTCGTGCGTTTCTTCCACTGAAGTAGATTCTGAATTTACGGTGGAAGAGAAGGAGGAAAAAGAGTCATCTTCTGAGAATATTGCCATTTGTTTCAACAAAAGCGAAGAAGGCGCTGAAAAAGTCAGTTCTGTAGCTGAAGGAGTTTCTGAAAATGGAACTTTGAGCAAAACAGAAGAGCTGACAAAAAAGATGGCAGAATGCACACTCCAAGAATCAGGCCAGGATAGTGGAGGACCAAAAGACCCGCAGCAAGAAAGTGTCTCATCTGAGCAGAGAAAATCGGATTCTGCTCCTGACGGAGGATTAGTGCCCAGCGCCGGTGGAGAAGATGACAACACCACACTCAGAGCGACCGATGAGTCACCCGAAAGCTCAGCCACAGCGACGACTGCAGCACAAGCTGCCGACGCGGACACCGGGAGTGACGTGGCGAAATCCTCCGAAGCATCCTCCAAACTGGAGGAACAGGACGAGAAAAAAAGTGAAGCATTTGAGCGATTAAGTTCATTCTGTAGGTTAAAGTCAGAAGCTTGAGGTGGATTTGTTCCTCACGGTGCTGCGTGACTGTGTCGTAGGTAAACGGATTCATCCTGGAGGCTCGTCGGATATTTACCTGGAGGACCTGAACACTCTGGACCCGGAGGTGGCGGAGCTTTATTTCCCCAAAATGTAAGATGTTTTCTGTCACACTAGACTCATTTTTGTCAAGTTCCAACCTTGAATTGCTACATATTTTCTGGACAGAAAAATAATAATTTGTCACCTTCCTAAAATAATGGCCTGAGTCATTTTTACCTGAAGTGATATTGGCAAAAAATAACATGTGCCATTATTTCAGGCCTTTATTGCAAATTTGTTTGCAATAAAGACAATAAAGCTATGAGCAGATATGTTTCTAATTTGCCATCAGCTGTATGGGTGACACAGCAAACGCATGAAATATCTTAACGCTTATCTTAACTCTTCAGTGTTAGAACTATGTAACAAGCCAGTAATTCTGATACAGTAACAATAATAGCAAAAGCTGAACCTAAATTACTCACTGTTGCCTGTCCACAGGGAGGCAGAGGGAGCGTTAACTCAGTTTGCTGAACAGGGCTTAGGTAGCCATTCGCCTCAGTTAGTGGACATTGGAGCAGTGGACAGTGGCTCAGACTACCTGTCTGATTCTTACGTCATGGACGTCAGCATGTCTCTTTGTGGGAAAGTAGGAGACACCAGCCAGATTACCAAAGGTAGGAGTGATTGATCCAGTGTCAGGTTGGAGAAGGTGTCTGTTTGATTTATTTATTTCTATTTTTGTATGTTTGTTTTTCATTTTGCTTCAGAAACGTTCACAGAGCACCTTGTGACATATCAGGATTTTGTCAACAACCCAGGAATCATTGAGGATCCAAGTCTAGTCATCTGCATAAATTCTAAGTGAGTGGAAAAAAATAATTATACTGTTTTTAAAAGTTGATCAGCTTCCAGGCTAAAGTCCTTATTTCCGCTGTTGCTCATCAGCTCTTTTACGCTTTTTTGCAGCTATTACAACTGGGGAGTGGCTGCTCCTATGATCCTGTCTGTGACGGCGTTCCAAAAGAACCTACCGACGGTATTTTATTGTTTTGAAACCCGACCACTAACGTCTTAAAAATTTATTTTAAAATTCAAACATTAAGTGCACCTTTGTTGTGCTTTTTAATTTTAAGCGAAGTTTATAAAACCCCCTTGCAATAAAAATGGTGGCAGAAAAGAAAGGATAATTTTTTTTCTATGTGCCTCATACATAAGAGTACAGTACAGAAGCTGGTGAAGGACAAGATGTCCAAAAAACCTGGTCGCTGGTGGTTCTCATGGAGACGCAGAGAAATGGACAACAACAAGGTAGCTGCTCAGGTCCTCATATATATATAAGTATATATATGCTTGTGTGATGGGTAATGGGAAGAAATGTAATATATCAGCCTGCACTGACTGATTAATCATGAAAAGGTGTGTCCTTTCTAGTTGGAGAATATTTTTCATGTAAGACATAATGGGGCTGAATGCTGACTGCTCTTTTCTCTTCAGCAACAACAATTAAAGGAGGAGCAGCTGGCACGTGTTTCCTCCCCAGTCCAGTAAGTCACCTCATTACCAAGTGATTAAATAATCCTTCCCCAGGAAACCTTGCGTCCCGTGTTCCAGCTGGTGCTGTTCTAGCTAGTCCTGCTGTTGCACATCTGTTTCACTACCGCATGACTTTGGTAGTGGAGGGAAACCCTAACGAGGATTCCTTGCGTGTTTATGTTAATCTTTACTGGCTGCTTTAGTTGCTCACACACCCAAATATCTTCAGTGTTGTGTGGACGTCGTCTAATTTCATCCACACTTCTTTCACTTTTTCACATTACTATGTATTTTATCTAGATTTTATCCAAAAAGGAAAATTTAATAGTGGGATAATTTTGCAACCAAATTATATACATAACGACAAGTGCGTGAAAATTGTGTTTGAATAAAGTGGTGTAAATGTTAAATGCGTTTGAATTTCAAGGCACTGTACAGTTACAAATGCTAACTTATTTGCAAGGTACACACTCGAAGTCGCTACTGTGAAAAAGACGTTTTTAGAGGCGGATGAAGGCAAACGGTGACTTTCCTTTGTTGTTTTCCCAGAGCCACACTGGATAACACTGACGCTGTAGGGCTCCGACAAAAATCTCCCAGTCTTTCTCCAGAAACCATGTCCTTCAGCCACATGTACCGCAAATCACTACGTCTCACTTCCAAGGAGATAGTAGGACAACCCTGACTCTTTGCCTGAAAACATCAAACATATTTAGATAAGATCTTTTTGTGCTATGATGTGTGTCTCTCTGATCTTCTTCCACCAGGGTAGTCTAAATCTGCGTGAAGGAGCCAATAAAGTGGTATTCAGTGTTACATCGCAATATCAGGGCACCTGTCGCTGTGAAGCTGCCATCTACCTGTGGAACTGGAACGACCGGGTCATCATTTCGGACATTGATGGAACAATCACCAAGTAGGCCACGTTAAACACGGTTCCTTGCTATAAACCTCATCACATTGCTTTGTGTGTTTAATTCTGTAGAAAGCTAAGTTTCCCTAGGTAAGGGTCACCTTCCTACATCTCTGATTCTGCAATAAATGAAATGTGGCACTTTTGTGGCATTTTCATCACATTTTTGCACATGCATCATGCGTTTCTACACCTACTGACACAAGTGTTGATATTAACCTCAAATATTAATGAAAACGTCCTTTAGAATTTACGACCTTATCGTAATCCTTTTCTGTTTTGTTCTTTTTTTTTAATGACAAAAAGTTATTTTTAATTTTGTTATAAGCTCCACTCTCTGTCTCCTCTAGGTCTGATGCTCTTGGCCAAATCTTGCCTCAGTTTGGAAAAGACTGGACACACAAGGGAATCGCCAAACTTTATCACAAAATACACAAGTATGTGAAATGTTGTTCCTTTGTAGATGACTCATGAATGGAACTCAACCTGTGGGATTATCTTGTCTTTTTGTTGTGCATCCTGCTATTTGAACAATCGAAAATGCATGATACATTGTGTAGTTTTGATCATATGAAATAATTAATTTTGTAAAACGCCGTTTTGGCTGCTCATTTCTTTGCAGAAATGGATACAAGTTCCTGTACTGTTCGGCGAGGGCTATCGGCATGGCTACCATCACCAAAGACTACTTAAAGTGGGTCAATGACCAAGGCACTGTTCTTCCTAAAGGCCCTGTGCTGCTGGCTCCCAGCAGCCTCTTATCAGCACTACACAGGTAACAGTAGCTCAAATCCTCACAGGACGGTCTGTATTCCTCATTCAAGAGACCAAATTTATAACAGTGTATCGACACCCTCTTAAAATAGTAGCCATAGTCGTTATTTTCATGTTTTTTCAAAACATTTCACAAAATTTTGCATGCAAGTTTATTATCTAACTGTCTTTACAATGGATGACTGTTGACATCAACTCTTGCAGGGAGGTGATTGAGAAGAAGCCAGAGGTCTTTAAGATCGCCTGCCTTAGTGACATCAGGGATTTGTTCGGATCACACAAACAGCCTTTCTACGCGGCTTTCGGCAACAGGACTAATGTAAGCAATACTGAAGACTGACTCCAAAGTCTTGCATAATATCCAATCCTCTTAGGACGGGAGGAGCTATGGTTGAGTGGTTTACATTTAATCACTTTGTAGACACACTCGTGCATATTTCGAAAAAAAAAAAAAGGTAGCTAAAATATTAGGTTTATTGGTTAAAACGTTTTTCTGGTAAAGAAATAAGACTAAAGTTATGTGAACCTCTG
This sequence comes from Poecilia reticulata, assembly GCF_904066995.2. Classification (NCBI taxonomy): domain Eukaryota; kingdom Metazoa; phylum Chordata; class Actinopteri; order Cyprinodontiformes; family Poeciliidae; genus Poecilia; species Poecilia reticulata. The sequence goes on from NC_088834.1 coordinate 22,623,772, forward strand.
CAATAAAGCTCATCTCTGATGCGTTTGCAGGATGTTTTTGCCTATAAGAAGGTGGGAGTGTGTGAGAGTAAAATATTTACAGTCAACCCAAAAGGAGAGCTTACCCAAGAAATGGATAAAGGCAACAAGTCTTCGTAAGTAAAAACCAAGCAATTAAATGGAAATGATTTTTTGTAACTTGCCGTCATACGTTCATGCAGATTAGTCGGATTTCTAACCTCCTGGTTGCATGTGTGTGTTTTTTCTGCAGGTATAACCGCTTGACTGGATTGGTCGAGCATTTCTTCCCCGTGGTCTCTGCCGAGACAAATAACGCTGCGATTTTGGTCTGTCCTGAATACAGTAGCTTCTCTTACTGGAAGGAGCCTCTGCCCAAACTGGACATGAGCTTACTGACATAAACCAACTTCCAATATTGTGTCTAAGCCCATTGCACATACATGCAAAATAGATATCAATTCTCAGATTTTCCCAGGACAACCACCTTTGATAAGAACATAAAGAAGTAGTTGTTGAGTTTTAATGCTACACTCAGATAGATTCCAATTAAACTATTTCGAGTCAAAGCCACCGAATAATTAATAGCTTGAGCATTTTTAGTTTTTCAAGTTATTTCTCCTGTCACTACATGCTTTAATAATTATAAATCCTATTCAACATATTGTCTTATGAATCGTATTAAAAATGACAGAACTCGACTTTAAAAAACACACAAAGTAATGCCTCAATTGTAGGAATGACTCAGTGATAATTTGCCTTACTTGAACCATCTGTGAGTGTGTGTGTGAATTCATTGGTCTACATAGCATATGGAGTTTTATAGCTCATTCTACCAAGAAACCAAAAACTGCTTAAATATGCATATCAAATTAATCTTAATTATAAGATCTGTTTGATCTCATTGAGTTTATGAGTCAGTTTGTGATTATCTGTTACAGCTTTGAATTTGCACTTTACTGGAGAGAACACAATCCTTTGGACAAAAAGCAATATTTTAAACTCGTCCAAGACTAAAGGTCATGCGTCATTAGAATTTTATGTCATGCAGAAGGACCATTGAATCCGATTATTGTGATGCTAGGCTGGTCACATTTCTTTTTCATTGTTTCATGCCAAGTTCGTAATGGCACAAATTGTACACTACACAAACGAGCATCTGCAAGAATCCACATTCTTGCAGATGCAAGAATCCACATCTTGCATTGTAGATATGGATTCTGGCTGTGAACTGTTAATGGTAATGTCATACATATTTATTATTTAGCGTATTTTATTGTCCAGCTGATCTAAAATTGAGTAGTTTTATTTTGTAAATCAACAAATGTGAAAGAATTTTAAACAATCTGTGTTGCGCACATTGTAGTTGTGTACTTATGCTTTTAGAGTAAATATATTTTTACTTGCAATAAAACTCCTTATAAACATGTTTTTTTTTTGTTGCTGATGATAATATGTTTTCAATCTAGACTTTGAAGTGGAGATAGTATTCTTGCTGTACTTCGGGGAGCCTATTACTGAGTGTCCTTGTTTTTTTTTTTATGCTTTTATTGCAAATACCATTGTGGTCAAAGGTTTTAAGATGAACAGACGTATTTTGTTTCAGAAATGTTTCAGCTTTACTGGTGATAGGTCTTTGTATCAGCCGTTTCTATGGGACACAAAAGTTAAAAACGAACCATTTTAACTAGTTTGAATGACTTGTTGGCAAACACATCTGAATATATGCGAAGGGTGAATATGAATATAATCTGGGTCTTTTCTTTTATTGAGCCTAAAAATGTAAAGTTTTGATCCAAAAATAAACCACTTTCATTAGTTTCAATCTCTTACTGAGAAACACATCTAAATGTATGCAAAGGGTCAATACGAATAAGATCTGGGTCATTTTAGATATCTAATATTTAAAGTTCTGATCCCTGAACCACTTGATTATTATTTTTGAATAGTGACACATTGCTACTCTGCTTTAAAACACATTGGTGTGTCTAAGGATGAAGCTCTGCACTGGTGGTAAACTGATATGTTAGTAGAACACTCTGGAAGATTTCTCTGGCACTTGTTTCATTTTTGGGGGGGTTTCCTGAACCTTTCTTTCCGAAGTTTCTGATGAGTTCAGTATGGGTTGATTTCAATATAATCTTACAAGCAGCAGTATCCTTGCCTGGAAAGGTCTGTTTATGTAAATTGAAATAAAATCTGTTTATTTAGACGGTGCCAACTCACCACACATGTCGTTCCAGGGTACTTTATAATCAAAAAAGTTTTTTATGTAATAAAACATTGACAGGAACAGTGTCTTGTCTTGTGGGTTAACCACACATGACAAAAGATTTATTTCAATATTTCCTGTTTCCTTTTGTTAATTTTGCAATTCACATTTCGTCTGATCACACTTCATAGCAGCAAAGACCCAAAACCACCATGATGGTAAGATTTGTGGAAAAACAAGTTTATGGCAATCTTTAAAGTGAAGACAGTTCTTCACAGTGAAATACTGTTTTTGGTTGCATTGCTTTGAGTTGTCTAGTCAAATAGAGGAAACAGAAGTCCCAGGTAGCCATTTTTTCTAAGATGTACATGTAAATAAATAAATTAAAAGAAAAAATAAAGCAGAAATTTAAATTGAGTACCGCCCCAGTTATAACTAATAAATGATAAATCATATTTAGCTTATTTGCAAGGTATGTTCATGTATTTCTATATCAGATATAAACATCAGTAAGGTACAAATAAAGACTATCTTTTGTGCAACTTGTACAAACCATTTTAAAATTACCCAAAATTAAGGGCGAAAAAGCGTCGATGCAGTTCTTCACTGTGTTTGCATTTTACTGCATTCTTGGAAAAATACAAGTACTACAAGTAGCTGACAATGGCATACACGGAGGGGAAAAAAAGGTAGGCTAAATAAATACGATTGCGCAAATATGAAATGAAGTAATTTTAGACGCGTGTCGTGTTGGAACATGCTGCACCTGATCCAGATCCGGAGACGATGAAGCTGTTTATGACCGGCGCAGTCATAAACGCGTCAGTGCGTCTCGCTTGTTTTTACCTTCTTAATCAGGAAGAAGCGACATCAAAGAGAAAAGTGCCAGCAGGTACGTTTTCACCGCTGTTTTCTATAATTTATCCTCTTCAAGATTATATCTAGCTGTTGATTAAACGCCTATAAAATATAATACCCCTACTTGGTAAAGCTGAACAGTTCCTTGCAGCTGGACTGGTTCAACACGTAGAAGAAACTTGTGTCGTTTGGGTTATTCCTGTTCCCCGGAAGTCGAAACTTGAAACCCGCCCTGTAAAATAAACAACACGCAGGGTTTTACATGTCCATTTGAAATATGTAAAGACGCATTTGGTTACTGTTTCAATTTCCCTCCATAGTAGGTCACATTTAATGCAGCCTACACACTCTGTCCTTTTAATTCTAGCAACTTTACTGGGGCTATTGCTTTTGTGCTTAGTCATGTTTTTTTTCAGTCACCATGACTTGTGTGCAAGATAGTGTTTACTTTAGACAACATGAAATTCTCATCTTTAAATTTGAGTTAATTTGGGAATAGATGCATTAAAAAAACACTCAGGTGACAGTTTTCCATTTTTAAAAGAAGTTATATTAAAGTTTGCCTATAAATAAATACAGAAGACTTGGCTGGAGAGTGTAAAACAGCCCAAAGGAGCTGGCACATCTAGAATAGCACTAGAGAGCATATACATCATTGAGTCTAGCAATATTTCACAATTAATCGAGTTAGTCAGAGGGAGTAAAGGTCACCAGACACAAAGTAAATAAATTGTGTTGATAGAATGCCTTTTAACATAAACATGATAATGTGTCCTAAATACAGAAATGGCATTGAAGGCAAGAAGCGAAATTTATCAACTAAAAGTAGTAAAATTTAATCTGCAATCATGTAAAATCAATTAAGATGTAATGCTTCCTTGTAATGTTTGTCTAAGCGGTTGCTTCTTTGAACAAATCCAAGAGTCCACAAAATGTAGATAAAAGGCCTGAGTGTAGGGACTACAGCTGCAAAGTCTCTGTTTCGTATTGATTTAGGGAAAACAAGCCCTGATCAGGCAGGACTTATCTTTCCCAGAATTCTAGTGGATTCTGGTGGCATCATAAGGCTGAAGAAGGGCAGAAACATTGTGGTTTGTCACCACTCCAGAACTTTGAACCGTTTTCCCCCGCAAAGGAATGACATGTAAAATATAGTCAAAAACTTTCAACAAGCTCCAAAATGCTAATCATGAGAGGAATACATAACCTATGCTGAAAGATGAAACTTGGGAAACCAACTCATTCAGAACATAATAAAAAAAGTCACGGTTTTCTCCTTGTTCAGCTGGAAGAAATTTTATAACATCCTTGATTTTGGACATCTCAACAGTTTTTGGACTGAAACTTTGGAGATACATTTGTTTAGAAGACATATCAATATGTAGTGAAATTACCTGAAGTGTCCTCAAGTACAGCTTGGTTCCGACATCGAGCCTGTGTGACATCCGTATGCCCCTCATGCCAGGCATATGTCCAGTTAGACCAAAAGGTGTTGTGCATAACAATTAAATTAACTCCATCAAACTAAATCTAGTGCTGGTAATGTCATCTGTTGAATCTGTAGAGCCTGTGCCATGTCGGGTGACCTTTAATTAAACTTTGGCTGACTGTTGGGTAAATGCCTATAATACAACATCTAACTTGTCATACCATCTCTGTTCTAGATGTGCCAGCTCCTTGCAGACCCAATCAATCACTTATACATCTTTGGTCGTGAGTAACAGCCAAATCGAAATATTCCTTTTGACTCCTTATAGGTACATATATTTTTTTGTCAGTGAATTTGTAAATACTTTTTCTTTAATCTTCTGTCATGACATTTAGATTTCCATTTATACATAGGCATGTGTTTGATTTAAACTTTGTATTTCTCTAAAGGTTTCCTGTCCCCACCATCATGTCTGTGTCTGATGGAGTAAGCTTTTCTGCAAATAAGCTCACATGTCCCATATGCCTGCAGCTGTTCTCGGAGCCCATTTCCCTTCCCTGTGGTCACACCTATTGCTTTCTCTGCCTTAAGACCATGGAAGAAGGCCTTGACCAACACAGGTGCCCAGAATGTCAGGCTGAGTACCAGGGAGCCGCTGCTCTTATGAAAAACTTAAAAATGTGCAAACTCATAGAGACCTACAAAGTCACACAAGGTTTTGCCCCTGCAGACCTTCCTGCTGTCGTCCATGTTACATCCAATTCCGCTTTGGATGAGTCAGTTGGAGAAAGCCAATACCATGGAGAAGAAAACAAGACAAACAGAGGCTGTGAGACTATCTCTGGACTCAGAGACATTCCCTGTAATCCGATGCAAGCAAAAATCAGCACCAAAGGCAAAACGGAAATGGATGAGCCCAAGTTTAAACTGGCATCTCAAGTCACAGAGTTACACATCAAACTAGAGATCGCAGAAGGTGTTCTGATGAGAGAAAAGGAGTGGGAGCTTCAGGTGACAACTTCTAATTCTCAGTTGAGAGAGAAAATATCCAGGTTGCTGGGGCAGATGAAGGACTCCCTGCAGAGCTACAGTGACCAGGTGATGCAGATGGTCGAGAAGGAGTTAGGCCCAGGTGAAGAAAGCATCCGTGCTCGAGTCGGTCAAACGTCTGAGCTGGCGAAGCAGCTGAGGCACACTGTGCTTACAGCTGAATCCCTACTGACCGAAGAGGATGAAAAAGCATTTAGCGATGAGCTTCAAAGTCTAAATGCCAACATTGCAGAGGCGCTAGAAAAACCACTGAGAGAGGACGAAGACTTTGTTGAAGCAAAGGTCAACTTTGCACATGCCTGTCCCAAACTGGAAAACATGAACACTGACCTGAGGGAACAACTTGGAGAGACTCAGCGCTCCCTTCGAAACACCTTCAACCCTTCCGAGCTGACCTTTGACCCAGAAACGGCTCATCCTAATCTCATTCTGTCAGAGGACCTGAAAACGGTAACATTCAGCACCGTGAAGCGGTCCTACACGTCCTCACCACAGAGGTTCACCAGCTTTTATCAGGTACTCAGTGCACAAAGCTTCTCGGAAGGCGAACACTGCTGGGAGGTGGAGCTCGAAGGTTCTCCATGGATCATCGGCATGTGCTACAGTGGGAAGCTGCCACGCAGTGGGTTGCCATCCGCCCTGGAAAGCAGCCAGAGCTCCTGGTGTCTGATGTGGTTTGATAACCTGCTAACCGCTTTTGAGCAAGGTCACAGCGTGCCGCTAAAGAAAACCACAGTGTCACGCAGGCTTGAGGTCAAGCTGAGCTTCAAGACACACAGGTTGAGCTTCTACAACATCAGCCCCACCAGTGGGAAGACGCACATCTACACCTTTAAGGCCAATCTGAGTGAAGCGGTGCACCTCGCCTATAGGATGATGTCAGGACACCCCAAGGGCAGAGTCACAATTTGCTCATAAACAGAAGTTTTCAACATTGGCACGCAGGAGAAACAGCTAGATAACTTTATCCACAAAAACAAAAGTTGAGAAAAGATTTCTGTAATTACATATTTAGAAGCTTTTCTAAGACTGATATGTGATATTATAGGGCTGCTTTCACAACTGATCTTCCATCAATTTCAACAACCTGTTTATGTGCACAACATGGTGTTTTTTTTATCTTATTGGAAACAATTTTTCAGCAAATTGGTGATATGTTTTTTGTCAGATGAAGGTGAAATGGCAGGATGTAATGTACATAGCATAAATATGGTACCAAAAAACATTTTGTGTAAATTAATTGGAGCTCTGACCGCTCAGACTTAGTCAAAGTTGCAGCTTTGACTTGTAACCAAAGATGACCGAGCCACTCTGGTACACTTGGGCCACGTATCATAGCTAAGCTAACCACTGTTATCAGATTCTTTCGTGCCACATTCTCGAGACCCAGATATACTGCCACTGCAGTGATGAAGAATCATATTGTCATCTGTAAAAAGAAATCAGTAACAAAAAGAAACAGATAAAGCAAAATCATTTGGTATATAAATATCTGTGACTGAGATTTTGATTGCTGTGCAAGATTGTGAGATCCCTTCAGTTTACATAAATAATTTAGGAGTTGTTTTGTTGCTTATGTGTAGTGTTTTTAATGTATTTTAGCAATAAAAAAACACAATCAAAATTTGCTTTGGTGTTGTTCCTTCATTTTCTTTTCAAATCAAAATATCACCTTATGGAGTTTTTTTTCCCAATTACTATACCCTAAGAAATTAAATTTCCCTTTGGGATCAATAAAGTATTTTTGTTTTTGAATTTGAATTTAAACCGAGGGGCAGACTTCCTAAGTATCTTTTCGGTAAATTGTAAGCAACACTTGGTATTCAAAGTATATCTTGTCTATATAATGTGTTTCACTTGGTGAACTTTGTAAATGGGATAATTAACTTTTCAATAATATTGCATTCAGGGGCGCTGTCAGGAATCTTGGGCCCCATGACAAAAAATTTAATTGGGGCCCCCACACCTTCACACCTGCTGTTACAATATCTTGAGAAAACAGTGTCTCCAATCACAGGCTTCTTCAGATTTGCTGTAATGCAGACCTCTACAGGAGATCTTTCCTGCCAACAGCCATCGCAATCTAATAACTTAGAAGAATCTGAATTAATGAGTTACAACATTTAATTTCCCTTTGGGGTCAATAAAATGTTTTTGAATTTGAATTCTGTATTTTTTAAATGGCTGATTAATATCACAAAATTTAAAAGAGGCCTACCTTTACCTTGAGTTCTCAGATAAGTTTAAAAGGAGGCGTCATGAATGTAGAGAAGGAGCACAGAGAAGGAGGAAATTTAAACTGTTCCTTTCATTATACGTATGCGGTAAAATTTGATTTTTAGTAAACAAATTGAATGAATTCCAAGAGCTAAAAGGGCCCAGCCTTTTTTGGGAATGCAGTAAGTTGTCCCTCAATAGAGCGGTGTGTTAGTACCCTTAGAAAATGAAGTTCTCCGAGTAACGAGGGATATTTTATTCATTTATTTCATACAAGTTTAAATAAAAACAACAGAATAAAATAATCTCCAAATCCTTCAAAAATGGCCGCCTTCCTATTTGTTTTAGGGCATGGCTCCAGAAGACTTATTTCTTTTCTTGGAGGAATCTGCGTACCAAATTCCATTCGTCCATGTTAAAGTTGCAGTATGTAATGCTCCTGATTGCAATGTACTGATTAAAGCTGTAAATAGCTCAATATTTCAGTATCTCGCGAGACTACCTATAGAAATGTACATAAATTGGGTCTACTTCATTTTCTGTAACTAGCGCGTGAGTCGGGAAAAATAATGCCGCGCTCCTGTAATGTAGTATATATGAAACTTTGGTATATTAGTTTGTATTGATTAATGCATATTTTCCTTAAAGATAAAAAAAAAAATCCCAAGAGCCGTGCATTTTTGTGAGCTGACATTTTGAAACAGAGTGCAGAGACCCCGCCCGCACAACTCACAGGCGACTGCGCTGACGCTAAAATGATGCCGAGCTTCGGTCAACTTGTCAGGTGACCGAACGGGAAATTTGGTCAAGGAAAGTGCTCAGGAGACGCAGCTATGTCTCCTGATCGATGTCTTGAATGTATACAGCGGATGCAACATCGGATCTAGCTTATGTTGGAATCAGATATCTGACTGCGACATTTTGGAGAGATTACGTGCTTTAAATCGAGTCTTCTGAAGGGGTAAGCTGCGACTGTTTACAATTTGGAGCGCTCGTTATGTGTCAGCGTACGAAAAATACTGGCTGTAGTTTCACGCTTGTTTTCATCCCGACGTTGAGCTGTCGGCTTTTGAGCAGTGTTGGCAAATGTTGAGTAAAAGGTGAAAACACAATTCTCATCTTCGACGTGTTTATCTCAAACGAGGAAGATAATTTATTTCTCTAACAACGTCTTCCGAAAGCTAGCAGCAAGCTACATGTAGCAGCTGTAGCTGACGCCTGAAATTCCCCTTTAACAGAAACCACCTTGATAGTCCACATACAGCACTCTGACGCAGGACTGTATAATAATTAGCAGCTCAATTACAACTTAAGTTTATTTGTGTGTCACATTTAAGCAACAATGTAAAGTGCTACCAACTTAGGACAACTCCAGCCGCTATTCTCTTCCTTTCCAGTTCGACCTCTTTCCTTTAGTATTGTTTTATTGTCAGGATATGTGGACTATTGTAACCTGAGTCACTCCCAACTGTCGAGTGGGTGTTAGTTGGTGCTAAAGGGATTACTGTAGTATTACTGTAGTTGCTGCTTCAAAATTAACACTGCTACTGGCCGGTTTAAAGACTTGTTACATAAACACCTTTTATTGCAGCAGCATAATTGTACATTAAAAACTGTAGGGGGAAAAAAAATTAAATTTGTCTTTTTTATTTCAGTATATATTCACTGTAGATAAAAAGATCCACGTTAAGGAAAGAATTGGAACCACTAAAAGTTTCATCAAGCCAATGCAAAAAAACTAGTCTGAGTTTCTAGGAATTGGTTATTAGTCCACAACTTGTGTTTTCCTGGGTATAAATGTGAGAGATGACACGGGGTGGTCTCTTAGAAATAGACTGAAGGAGAACTAATTTCTCCATTATGTGTAGCTTAGTTTGTGTGTTTAGGCTGGGTGGTTAGGGAGGATAAGAAATGGCACTTTTACTGTAACCGTTTGCTTTGAAGAAATTAAGATTGAACTTGTTAATGATTATAAATAGGTGATTAATAATAATGGGCCACCGTGAATGATGTGAGAGACCACTAATGTATGTGTGAAAATTAGAAATATGCCTTTGATCAGGAGTTTTGCATCACAGAGGAAGCAAGCTGGGAGATCAGACTTTTCTCCAATTCATGCTGTAAGCTGTAAAGCTAACCTGTCAGCAAATTTGTAGTAAGGACAAGGCAGAAATCTTGGTTGCTAATCTGAAAACGGTAATGGGAGACAGCCCAGATATTTGCAAAATAAAGGACTAATCTGTAGTAAAGGACGTCATGTCTGGTTTAATATGGTGGATTATAAATGTAAACTTAAATCATCATTTCAGAAGGATTAGGATCTAAAACCTGTTGCCAAATCATCACAGAACTAGGTTCACCTGACATAAAATCAGTCATCTTCTATGGCCGTTGCATTTCCCAGAGCAAAATCCTAAAAGGAAAACAGTGAGTGATCTGAAGAGAACATAAAAGAGCAACTGCGACTCTGCATAATCTCAAGAGATTGTAGAAGAGGCGACAAAGTTCTGTGCTATTAGTGAAAGTGCGTTGAAGCATGAGTGGTAGGGTTATCAGAAATTTGTTTAAAAACAATTATTTCTTAACATGGAATAGTTTCCGCAGTAAATAAATACACATTTAAAAGTTGGATTTAAAAAAAAAGAAAAACATTTTTGTGTAAAATTATGCTACTGCAATAAAAAGTCAAATTTATTTCAAGGCTTTTTCCACATATTTACCAGAGATACTTAATCTGCAGAGATCGGTGCTTCTATAGTATATTGACAGTACCTGCAGGAGTTTGAGATCTTTGGGAAAGCCCTTATGTTGACATCAGAGTTTGATCTGAGTGACATTCCCACGTTTAGAAAACAAAAGATTCAAACCATCCTTTTTACAAAGTCCATTTCTCATTGAGCAGCCAGATGGGAGTTTACTGGACTGAGTCACACGTTTTGGTTTTTCTTTTTTCTTTTTCCTCCTTAAGGAGCTGACAACATGCTAGCCACGGTGACTGCCGTGGTTACATTGGCTCAGTACAATGACACGGTGTCACCTACACCTCTGGAGAACACATCTGTATTCCCAACTGAAGGTCAAGCCAACATCACCAAGCCTCACAAATGCCTGCAAGTCCTATACGAAGATATCGGAGACTCCAGGTACCGTGGAGGACGGCCGATTTTTAAAACTCTCGATTGTGTAAGATAGCATCTCACTTTCCCGTTTCTGCCTTAGGGTGCGCTTCTGGGACATCTTGCTGCTGGTGCCAAATGTGGCCTTTTTCATATTCTTGATGTGGAAGCTTCCCTCTGCGAGGGCAAAAATTCGACTCACTTCCAGCCCTATTTTTGTCACCTTCTACTTGCTGGTAGGCGAAAAACATTTCCGCTGCGACATGGTTCGTGAAATCTCTGTGACCTTAACGTGATGCATGTCCCTGTTGTTGGAGATGCACTGATCAAGCTTTGCTTTTAATCTCAACTCTCAGTTTGCATTGAAGTCTGACCTGTTGATTCTAATTTTGGCCAGTTCTAGACTAAAACACACAAAAGAGAGAGAGAGAGAGAGAGAGAAACAATATTCTGCAAATGTTTTTGTTATTTGAATTTTCTTCTTAAGTCAAGCAATAGAATTGCAAATTAATCCCTGTTTATGTATCCAAACACATGACTAAGCTTGGTGCAATTTTGATTAAACTCACATAATAGTTGAAGGAAATATATCATGCAAATATAGACATCAGATTAAACGCTGTGATATCATTTTTCAGTATTGGCCTCTTAAGACACTATTACAACAACTACAATTCCAGACATTAGTAGCTGTAGATTGCTGGTTGATTCTTCTGGCGTCTCCTTTGTCAGCCCTAACCCATAAAAAGTGCTACTTTCAGCCAAAGTAAGGTTCAAACGTATATCTACTGTTTATGTTCTTCCTTTAACTGTATTTGCTCTTGATTTGCCTGTCCATTAACAACCAGTGCCACACTAAGCTGAATGTTCCAGCTGTGCCGGAAATAATAATAGAAGCACAGACAGCTACATGTTATCAGCTAAACTTTGGTCTATGTGTTCTCCCGGAAATGGGCTGTGTGTGTGTGTATGTGTTATATAATATTGTGTGTACTGTGCTTCTCAGGTCTTTGTTGTCGCAGCAGTTGGAATCACTCGCGCTATTGTTTCCATGACTGTCAGCGCATCCAGTGCAGCCACCATTGTGGACAAAGTAAGAGAGGAAAAAAAAAAGCATGAATAGAACTGTATTTTTTGGCGGGAGGGGTGCGCGGGGGGATCGTGAGCATCACTAAGAATCCCGACCAGCTTTCTTGTTTAAGAAAAACAAAAACCTGTTCATAAAAATGTACTTACTCCTAGGGTATCAGTTTATTTCTCTTGCTAATTATGTACTGTTGGATAAATAATCTTGAGAATTTAATATACATTCATTTCATTTTTTCAAGTTATTTCCATTGATTCTGATCCACATTTGAGCCATTTGAGTCTTTTTTAAGTATGAGACATAATGACTCCTGATTACGCCAAAGTAACCCCTGGTTCATGGATATGATTTATTGGAGTCATGCAACCCAAATTTATTACAATAAATCTTGGATGCATTTTCCAAAATTGCTGTGTATTGTCAACTAACGGAGCAGGTTCAAAACATCTCCGAGGTGGGTATGAATTGATGCATGGACATCTTGAAACTTCGGCAACTGGCTCCAACTCTACTGTCCTTTTTCACAGACATTACATGCTTGGTTGAAGGGTGGAGTTTGTTTGTTCCTTTCATAATCAGAAGTTGAAATTTCCAAGATTCCCACTGGGAAAAATTAGTAGATCTTGTGGCAAAATGTGAACAGCACTTCACACAAACAATGTGCAATAAAGTACAGAGTTCCATTTTCAAATTAAATTATAATCTTACACTTAGTTGTGTTTGAAATATTTGGAGATCATCTTGCGCAAAATTTCGTTTTTGAAAGCTATATTATTTTTGTGAAACGTAACTATTAACCCAATTTAGGCCCTGGAAAAATATTATTATAATTCTTATTTTGTTTTTAGGGTTTGCCGTTTTTGAAGCCTGTTCAGAGCTGTGTCACAACAGACTTGTGCTTACCCTAAACAAGCGTGAATAATACCCTTTCTGATTACATGTAAACTTCTAATTAGTTTGAAAGAAGTGGGAAATTGACTAAGAAAAATCTACTTTTTTTTTTCTAATTGGGGAACTGTAGGAAAATCTTTAATTAATAACTCAGAGGAGATGATTTGTGCAGCTGCTTGTATGTGGGCTTTCATGTATGAACGGAAATGCTGGGCTTGCATTCCACACATGCCAGAGAGATTCCTACTGATTTGCTGGATCGGCTGTTCTCATAACACGCCGTCATGGCTGCCGCGATTGGGGCCTTTATGACTCCGTAGACCTGTGAGGGCACGCCTGTGTTGTGGGTAAAGGAAAACATGTTGGACGACGTCTGACCTGCTTTGCTGTTGTGGTATCTGACGATGTCTGCTGCTTCTTTAGGTGCTGTGGGAAATCACCCGCTTCTTCCTGCTTGCCATTGAGCTCAGCGTCGTCATCCTGGGACTCGCCTTTGGTCAGTTTGCTCCGTTTGTTTCAGTTCTCTTTTTCTGCATTCTCGAAACAGCGTGGTGTATTTTCTCTCCTGTAGTCACTGGAATGACTGCAGTTATCTCTTATTGTAGCTGTGAGTATAACTAATGTGCTTTTGTTCTCAGGTCACTTAGAGAGCAAGTCCAGCATAAAGCGTGTGTTGGCTATTACAGCAGTGTTGGCATTGGCATACTCTATTACACAGGTAATTACAAGTAACAGGATATCAAATGTTATTGGTAAATGTCAAAAAAGTAACAATAAAAATTAATTTATGTATTATTGTAGGGAACATTAGAGATACTGTACCCAGACAGTCATCTGTCTGCCGAGGACTTTAACATCTATGGTCATGGAGGACGGCACTTCTGGTTAGCCAGTTCCTGCTTCTTCTTCTTGGTGAGTACATTTTTCTCTTGCATCAACTGCATTCCAAGAAACATACCAAAAGTTTATGCATAAGCAGGCTCATTTTTGACTGGTGACTCTCTCTCTTTTTGTTCTTTTTAGGTTTACTCTCTGATTGTTGTCCTTCCTAAAACCCCAGTGAGAGAAAGGATATCACTGCCATGTAAGTCTTAGATTTAAACATTTGAAAGGCCAAAAATGTGTTAATTAATTAGCTGGTGGAATTTTATTTGTTCTGGGATTTGATTTATGATATAAGAAAACTACAAATCCCAACATGCATGAAAGCAAGTCAGCTCTGTCAAAATGAATTAATCCCCAGACATTCAGCTTTCCCTGCAAACCTACAAAATATCACTATCAGCAGCATCTAACTGTCATAAAAAGACAACGTAATTATTGATGGAGGTCTTCTTGCAACAAGATGAGTTGTCTTTTCTAATATTGATTTTAAACAAAAAGTAAAAGCAACAGCTGTCAGTTTAAAGAAACACGCATGCAAAAGAGGTTGCGTTCGTTTTAGTTTCACTTCATTAAAAAAAAGAAAAAGATAAATTCAGTAGGTGCCTCTCTAAGAGACCTAGAAAAATGTAAGCTTCTTGGGTTAAAAAAAATAAGTGAAACAACGCAACTCACACAGACAGATTGTTGCTGGATGTATCACCGTTCACATGGCTGCTTTGTTTTTCATGCTCCTTTGTTTTCCTTCCTTCGTCCAGCCAAAAGGGGTTTCTACGTGTACGCAGCCATCCTGTCCTTGCTGAACTTTGTTCAGGGTTTGGGCAGCGCTCTGCTGTGTGCTGGGATTATAGAAGGACTTTGGTTAGTATTTTCTCCTCCGCTGCATGCGAATATATCATCACTGTTCTCGTGATGTGAAACATTATTATTTAAGTCGCATTTGTCTTGTATTTTTTATTTGACCGAGATGAACTTGCTCATAAATGACTTTAATTGCTACTATTTGTTATACCAGTAAGAGCAAAATGTTGGTTTTACTTTAGCTTGTAATCTCATTATTCTGTGTAGGTTTCACTAAAACTGCTCACTGTTTGTCTTCTTTGAACCAGCTGTGTGGACGTCACCACCTTCCTGTATTTTTCTGCCTTTGCTCCACTCATTTATATCACATTCCTCAAAGGATTCTTTGGGTATGTAATTATATGCAAATTACGTGGAACCATGTACAATTTTACAACTTGATTCTCAAAACAAAAGACTGTAAAATGTACTTAAATCTTTTGACTCAGCAGGTTGTCGGTTAAAGTCACGTGTATAAGAGATAAATTGAGAAAGTGGATGTAATTGGAGAAATGAAAACGATGTTGTGATATCTTGTTAAAACCTAATAGTTGACTAAAATCGAAATCAGCTGTTTAAAACTTCACAAGAAATATCGGAGGAACTTCTGATGGATTCAGCTAACTACCATTGTGTTGACTTTTAAAAATATGTGATTTTAAAACACCCATTCTCTTTCTATTCTATTTTTTTTTTTTTTTTTTTTGCTTTTTGCCACTCTGTTCGCAGTTCGGAGCCGAAGATCCTGTTCTCCTACAAATCACAGGTGGACGAGCCGGACGAAAGCGACGTCCACCTTCCTCCGACCATCGCCGCGACCCTCGGCCGCAAGGACTTCACTGACCAGGGCCTGTACTACTCTTCCACCCAGATCGATGGTGCCGGTCCCGGCGGCACTCGCGTGGTCGGAGCGTACCTGGATGACGTGGCATCAGGACCCTATGGGTCGAACAGCATCGAAGCCGACCGTTGGAGACCTATCAATGTGTGAGAGGATTCACGGCCACACAGCTGAAGTGCGGTGTGGATGAAAAGAGTTTGGCAGGACAGAGATCAGAGGAGTGTTGCTGAGCCTGTTGCCTGGACAACAAGAAACTATAATCTTGGCCTTTCTTTGATGCCAGAACAGTTGAAACAAACGGACACTTAAACAGAGACTGCTGCTCATCTGTTTGTGAAGGACTTTGATTTGTGACACTGTCGCCGGAGTGCTCTGCTGCTGTCGCTCCACGCCGCCGAGGTTGCTCTCTATTGATTCTGCTCCGCAGGCCCTTCGATGTTAGTGCTTATCAACTTGTCTCAGCACATTTATTCTAACTCCAGCACTAAATATCAAGTCCTCTGTTCTTATTTATGCAGTTTGAAGCCAGTTTTAGATGCCCGATTCTGCTAAATCTAACGTGTGATTTAGTGACGCGACACTTGTACGTTCTTGCTGAAAGGTTTGAGGCCCAACATATGAAGGAGTTCGTGTGCTGTTTTATACTTTTTAGAGTTGTGGCTGAGATAGTAGGCCGTTCTGTTTTTGAGCACAAGCATTTCGTTGCGGGTTGGTCATCCAATATATTTGCTTTCCTAAGTAAAAAAACCCCAATAAACTACATAGCAGCTCGTCAACACAAGCGTTAAAAGCGTCGGCGACACAGTACCAATCCTGAAAAGAAATTGTATTTCCCTGAGAATCTTTGTATACTTTGATTGTGTTCATACTTTATCATTTCTGCTTTTGCTTTATATTTTTTTATACAAGGTAAAAAAAAAAACATTCCTGCCTCTTCATAGACACCTGTTGGCTTTGTAGATGCCGTAAGAAAATCATTATGTGCGACCTACATAACAAGGCTGCTTCTGCTCGTTCACAAACCTTCTTATGTTTTCTTCCTTTCATTTTTTTTGCAGAACTTGTATTGTGTCTTTGAACAAGAGGCTGCTACTGCAGCTTATTTGGTGTGTTAATTCAGGACCAGCTGTTGTGAGACCAGAAACGATATTGCTCAGTCTTAACGTATTTAAGATAGTGTTAGAAAAGTCTTGTGATATAATTAGAGCTTTTGATTTCCAGTTAGCAAAGAGAAATTATAATACAGGGAATCTGAGGAACTTTCTAGTTTTCCTTTTTAAGGAAAAAAAGTCAGTTCGTTGCCCATTTATTTAAAAGTAAAGTCTTATACCTTCTTGTATGTCTTCAATGCACATCACATACATGTCAACTGTGGAATATAATTCAAAATTTCCCCCAAAACCACAGTGTTTCCTATGGATGACTTGCATATTTAACTTTTTAGTTTCATTTGGTTGTGTTTTGTATCCAGAAAGTATTGGGTTATTTAAAAAAAATACTACGTAGCGCAACAACACAGTACAGAAAGTATTTGTTTGACTTTGAAATACATGATGTACAATTACTGCTGAATGATGTTGACAAGCTTGGGAAAAAAGTTATTTTTTTTCTTTTTCTTTTTACTTTAAAGGGTGCATTATGAAGAAACAATGTTCTGTTTAGATACCAAATCTTTCATAGTGAAGTTTTGCAGGTGGTGCTTTAATTACAGTGTGTTGGCCATTCCATGTGCTGCAAAATAAACTCTGGACTTTTTCCTCTATTGTGTTCATTTTTGCATTCAAGCCTTCTAAAGAATGAAAATCCGAGTGTTTCTCCATTCTGGTAACTGAACCTCTATACACACATGCTTAAAGAAACTAGTGGTGTATTTTTCACAAACAAATGTACACTGATAATAAGAACCAGATAATTTAAGTATAGATATCCTCTGCTGCATTTAACAAAATTACTTGAATAAGTATACTGAAGGTGAAATAAATTCTGCTTTATATATCTTTGGACTTATGACATAGCCTGCCTGCTATTTGAGCTGTTCAGTTGGCTTTGGTCATTATGGTGACTGAGTGAATTTTGACAGATTCCAGCATGGATTTATTTATTTATTTATTTATTAGGTTTTCTTGTCTAAGCCAGAAATTGACTCTGAAAGCTCCAATCTATGTGGGATATTTCCATAGACGGCAAAGCTGAAGAAAATGATTATGAGGGCAGTGTTCATTGTCAGAACTTCATATGTTATTAATCTAGTTGCATTCATTAAGGTTTTCCATGCTTCTGACTGGTTTTCATTCATATTTGCCACTGCATAAATGAGCAAATTCAATTCTCTACTTGTGTTTTGAAATAGATGATTTGTCTGTACACTCACTACTTTAGTTTATCTAAAAAGCTTTTCTCTTTCTGATAATTGGAACAATACGGTAGGCTCAGACATGTAAAGCTGATGGGTTTTTTTTGGAAGGCGTAGTGGGTGTTGCAGTAGTTCTTGTTTGCACTTGAAAATTGTTTGAATACAATACTTAGATCACACAATATGGATTCTATGTTGACTTGAAATCCCAAAGATAATTCAGTCTGTCATTACCTTCTTCTATTGAGGGCCTAAAGTTTCACTATAAATAATTAGTAAATATTGGTATGTGTAACAATTTAAATGACAGTAAGAAAATAATATAGTTGTAATATATCAGTAACATTTAAGACAGCTAAATGTTTCAATATGTAGTTAAATATTTAAATGTTATAATCAAGAATAAAGCTTAATTTTTTATGCGTTAATGTCAATTATTTCAGTATTTATTTATTTCTACTACAGTTCATGAAATATTTTAAAATCACTATGCGTCGTCAAACAAACTTCATCGTCTGATTGATTTAAATTGTGTAGCTGCTCGAATGCAGACCTGTCAGCTAGTAGAGTTAAACGGGCACTATGACTTTGCCAACCTGGGTTAGACAAATTTAAAAAAAAAATCACCATGGTGTTTTATTTTATAAGGCTGACTAGCTGTAAGCTTTTAAAGTCGTCAACCTACAACTCCCATTATGCTTTGCAGCACTTCTTAAGCTACTCCCACTCCATTGGATGCGAATTATTTCCTGTAACCAATGAGCTTTGAGGATACTGGAACGCCGAAATGACCTTTATTGGAGTATTTTGACAAGTAGTTACCGTGGCGCCGACTCCAACTGTCGTGTCATTAATGTCTACCTGCTGTTACAACTGTTAATAAGCGAGGTTGTAATATTTAAATTGATCCCGTGGAGACGGGCAGCTGTCCACTCAGGATGGGAGGAAATGGGAGCAAAGCGAAGACTGTATCTTTCAGGCTGGACGAACACGAGAAGGTCACAGTAGTTGAAGGAGTGAAGGTATTTAATTAGCTGGTGGTATATCCAGTCGACTTTAAGCAATTAGACATTCCAATGGATGCTAATATTATTGTGGAGGTATTGAGGTTGAGGTTGGTCCTTGCTATGAAAGCCAGATTGGTTCATTGTGTTTCCTAAATGAACTAGGGCTATGCTATCTTTTCGTGTATATAACGCACTTTTAACTTTCATACTGAATTAAAATCTGATATATCCGTAGCTAGTAACGTGGACGTTTATAGCCTGTGTTAGTGTTAGCCTGTATGCTATGTCAGCTAAGTGAACTGTTAGGGGGCGAAATAACCCTTTCATGACTGCCAATAAACACAGGAGGGGAAACGAAGCGCATTCTTGCTTCTTTTATGAGGGAAGGTAGCAATCAGGTGTCTCTATTTAAATGTACTTCATTATTTAGCACAACATTAAGGCCGAATGATATTAGCAATGTCTCTAGCGAAGTATTTCCAGCCCAAAATCCTATAAAGTGTTTACTATCAGAAAGAGTGACTCCCTTATATAGGTAGAAGTCTTGACATTCAATTATGTGGAGAATACAGGTGGATTTCAACACAATACAATGGTGAAAACACATCAAGCACCTTGATCAGCAAATGGGGCAACCTTTTTAAAATCAGGAGTCTTTGTACTTTAGTGATATGCAGCACGCAGGTGTGTGTAAAGCTACAAACAGTAATTTTGTGTTTATGCTTATAAAATAAAAAATAAAATGGGATAAAAAAAAAAAAAAGTTAATTTCACTAACTGATCCCCAGCAGAAAAAGATAACATGTTTTGTCTACATGAATAACTAGTGGAATAATTGTAAAGGAGCAGGATTAGGAACAGGTCTACTGTTCGTCTTGATGAGACAATAATGACATTTGTCATAACGAAGCTCACGTTCCCATGTTATCTTTCTGGTTCAGCTTACTGAGAATGTCCTCCGGCGGATGAGGGAATCTCCTGGTTCGGAAAGAGCTTGGCCTTTGCCACCTGCTGCAGACAGTCAAAAGACATCACCGAGTATGTCCTAACTGTGACATTTCTTGTATCACGCATTTTCTACGCTGTCGTTATTCAGAAGATTACCTGGAAAAGGGAAGATAATGTGTGATTGTTTGTCGTATCTAGATTGTGTTGAAAAATGTAGAACACACCAAACGTATACGAAGAATCTATAGACTTGCCTCAGTAGGTTTATGAGAACATGTTATTGAAATATAAAGAAAAGATTAACGTGTTTATGTTTGTTTAAAGTGTTATTTAGAACCTGGTTCAGGTCTAAACTGAGTGTCTTATTCTCTTCTGTAAACTGTTGATACCCATCTATAATAGCATTGTTAATGTTGATGTTTACGTTTTGATGTTTAGGTTCAAAATCTGCAGAAGCATCTTCACATACACAGGAAGAGATGCGTAAAAAGTAGGTGTTAGTTTTGTTTCTTTCAAAATGCCAACGTCACTACATTGGTTTGTTTGTTGTGGTTTACAGTGTAATATTCATTTTTGCACCTTGATTTGACATTTACGATGTCATGTAAAATACCCATGATCTTAGTTTCTGTGATGCTTGAGATTTTAAAACGCAAGAAGTATAATCAAAAAGTAGTTTCCCCCTCCAATGGATTTCTTCAAATTTTATGTTCTTTATCAAATAAGTTTCAACATCAGGAAAATATCATTCAAAAGGCGGTTTTCAAATGAAATGACATCCAGCGACTTCCAAGGCCAAAACCACAAATAGTTTAGCACACAGTACAATTTTTCTTTACAAAAAAAAAAACAACAACATCTTTGCAATCCCCAATACTTTGGGGAAAATATTCTGTGGACTGATGAGATAAAAGTGGGACTTTATGGAAAGTTTGGTGCATCATGTTACTTCTGATGTAAAGGTATTTCAGTACAGGATCGGCTATCAACAGTAGTGTGATGGGATAGAGCTGCTGCTTCTATAGTAGGACAATCTCAGGGGGCTATATTTGGACGTCAGATTGGGGTTGAGCATAAGTGCAAGCGCACTTGAGTTATCCTGCGGGAAAATTACATAAAGCACACGAACCAATAGGGTCTTAAGCCTCAGAGAAACTAAGATCATGGGTATTTTACATGACCTGTTGTGAGGTCAAGTTTTCCAGTCAGAACTTATTTTGACAATTGTAGATATTTAATTTGAAGAGAATTAAGTCTTAAATAGGATTGCCTACTTTTTAAGGATGTGAAAATAGGCAGATGTTGTTTTAAATAAAAAGCTAAAATAACTATTTTAATTACTTTCTAATTCCTTTTATTTAACATTAGATGTTTCCACATAATGTTATCAATGTTATTAGGGCCATAGAGGGGGCTCTGATGAGCTACTCCTGGCTTTGGAGCTGCTGGTTGCAGACCTTAACCTCTGGCATGTCTCTAGTGGTTGAAGATACTGCCCCCCTCAGGCTGCTGCAGAAACAGCAGTGTCTGTAGGATGATGTGATCAAGGCAGCTGTTGCACAAATATCACCTCTCTCACCTTTCTGATCTTAGTGAAAATTTCCATTTGGTTAAAGTGATGCAAAACAAACAGGAAACAATTTAAGTTGTAAAGAGAAACAAAATGGATTTCTTGCTTCTCGTCTGACAGAAAATTATTTTTGCCACCCCATTGCCATCATTGCGAAGAAGTTAAATACGTATTTGAGGATGATGGCTTGTTTTCTGAGTGGGCTCTCCATGATCTCTCACATCTCATATCTTTTCCTGACGTTAGCTATGAGCGTCAACAGGCTCTGGTGCAGGAGCAGCTGGCCAAACTCAACCTGAGGGAGAGAGAGACTTCAGCCATCAAAGACATGGATAAGAGCAGCTCTCCTGGCTACGTAAGAAAATGGAGAACCCAGGAAGAGCATGAAAACAGCAAGTTACTGGTGAGTGACGCCGTCTGGTTCATTGGACCTCGATTGCACATTAATTTCAAATTACGTTTTAATCCAAATAACTCGCTGAATAGTCTCGACAAATAAATCTTTCTTCTCTTGTTTTGATGAAATTGAATATTATGAACTTTATGCCATGCTGCCAATGCTTCCAGCTCTAATAGAAACATAAATCTGTTCAAAATTCTCAATGATGTAATAGAATTTGAAATTCAGCACTCCTAAAAGACATATTTGCACCATTTCTGTCAGGACCACTCAGTACCACCTGCATGCAAGTTGAGAGTAATTGACAAGGTCTCGGGTATGCAGAGTTCAATAATGTTTAGATGCCTCAGTTGTTGATGATGCTTGCATTTGACAGGTTTGAGCAGCAGCAGTCTGATTGTGTGTATTTGTGCGAGCTTTACTGTGTCAAGGTGTGAAGCAGAATTGTGTCTGAGCGTCCAAGTGAATTTTACTGTAAGGTGATAATAGGTTATGAAGCAGATGCCTATAAAGTGTGTGAAAGGTCTAGAGAGCATGAGGTGCGGAGTGTTTATGTGACCCCACTCCACCTTTTTATTTCCACCTTTTTCTTCTGTCTCACCGGTGCTTTTTGCTTGCTCTCACTTTTTAAAAAAAAACCTGTTTCCGTCCGAACAGATTCATTCTGCCCACATTGACTTGTCCCTTTTGCTTAAAATGAAGCCTCAGTTCATCCATCCAAACAATGGAGCCAAACCAGGCAGAAGCCACTCCTTAGTTTATAAATGAAAAACTCTTTTCTTTTTTTTCTTTTATCTTGCATTGCATTGGTTTTTTCAGGAAATTGTTAAAAGTCTGATTTACACGCTTCCACAGCTTCAAATTTCACTGCTCAGCAGGTGAGCGTCCCTGTCGTTTTCAGCACTTCCTAGCAGCATCGGCACAGCTGGAAGCTCAAAAACACGCTTCACTTTTCCTATTCTCATATATCTTAAAACAAAGCTTTTTAAGTTGGTTGGAAGTGCTTTATTTATGTGAGTGGAAGCCGGATGAGCACCTGAAATCATACATTCGCTCACACACTCTAATGTGGCACCATCACAATTGTACACACGAGTGCATACAGACCAACCCCCTCACCCTTGTGTGTGTGTGCGTGTTTCATCACATCCACTCTGGGCTTCCCAGCATGCAGGCTGCGTGTCACCGTTGGGGTGATGAGGAGGTTAGGGAAGTGTGAAGGCTATACCTGTCGAAGAGATGAGCGGCTGGCCGCCATGCCTCGGGCTGCCTGTCACAAATGCTCAAATTAGCCATTTACCTCTGCCTTAGCTCCGACAGTCACTGCTGAGATACATTGTGTGTGTGTGTGTGTGTCTGTGTCGGTAACTGTCATTGCATGTGCATTGGATACCTGTGTGTGTGTAAATAGGAGGAGTGTGTGTGTGTCTTGTTGCAAAGAGTTCATAGACGGGTCAGTCATACCCTTTTCTGTGATGTCATTTTTTTTTTTTTTTTGGTGAAAAATTCAGCAGACTTCAGTTGAACATGTTTTTTTTATTTTTATTTTCCCGCTCGTTTCTTTGATGTTTTAATATGCATGCAGCTGTCTGTAATTTGCTTGTGTTTTTCTGATTGCTAACATGCAGATAAACGTCTCTAACATCAGTACGCTACCAAGCTTTTCTTTCTCCCGCTCCACTTACTGACTAAAATCACTGTTGGTGTGGAGAAATCGGTTTGTCTGAAATGCCACAAGTTGTTTTCTCATTAATGTGCAGGAAGGCTCCTCATGTGCAACAGTTTGCACTGCCTTGCATGGCTGCTCGTTGCACTTGATATTTATCACATTTCAGCACATTACAACCACAAACGTGAGTGCAATTTTTGGGATGTTATTTGTTTAAGCATCTCAAACCAGCAAATAATCATAAAGTAGAGGAAAAACTATACACAGTTTTATTTATTTATTTTCCGAATCAGTCCTCAGTAGAGCCACATTTTGCTGCGATTACAGCCGGAAGTCTTTTTGGGGTATGTCTCCGCTCGCTTTGTGCGAGACTGAATTTTCTACTTACATCTGTTGATATTTACAGATGCTTCCGTGGAACCACGTGTAACAAATTATCCAAACATTATCAGAAAAATCACAAAAAACGTTATTCTTTTGCATTATAATCAGTTGTCTGTTTAGCTGCCTGTCAAGTAGGCCAGTTAGCAAGTTCATAGATATTACTTTAAAGAAATATCTATGAATTTGATAAGTTTATATTGACCATAGAAATAAATATCTGTGATATTTGAAGATATTTCTTCAAATAAATATATACGAAAGATGATTAATTGTTTCTGTTTGAGTAGTTTTCCTTCCTCTTAAGTGCTTTTTTAACCAAGGAACTATTATGGTTTATGATTTGACTTCTGAATCTTTGTTCCTACATTTATGTTAGCTGACATGCATCTCATTAGCTGACTTCCAAAGTATAGAACTTGAGTTTTTCACAATGCCATTCTGTCTTGTTTAGGTCTATATTTAGCTGTTAAACCTTGAGTGAAGATGTGGAGAAAATAGAAAGTTCCATTAACACCTCCTGTTCTCTCCTTTGTTGCATCTCCTGTGTTTCTTTCTCTCCTCCCTGTCTGTTCTCTTCACCTCGGGGGGTGTCATTCCTGCCGCAGGCAAAATGTAATTAGTATGCCCAGGTATTCAGTGCTAAACATCACACACACACACACACACACACACACACACACACACACACACACACACAGGCACACTCGCGCATGGAGTTTAGACTGTTGAGTTTGAGAAGTCTGTTATCCGGCTGAGAAGAACAGAATTTCCCACTTGTCTCTTGGCTGAGGGTGAAGATTTGTGCTGTAATATCAAAGCCGTCTTTTATCCCCAGTGAAAACACAACAGCAACATTACTTGCTGCAAATTGAATTAATACCCAGTTTTAAAAGATAATTGCAGGAGAATATTTTCTGGAGAAAACCAGAAGTTTTACAAAACATGGACAAATATGAATTTCTCAGGAATTTGTAACATTGGACAGATTAGCATAGTAGTTGCTTTAGTATTTGTACAGGGTTAGTTGTCCATTAATATTGCTTTCGCTGTTTTTTGTGTGTTTATGCTGACATTTCTTTTAGAAGACTTGCACAGCAATATCAGAACTATTTTATTTGCAGTGCTGCATGGATTTTAAATAACCTGAATTCACGAGTCATTAATAACCTGGGAGACATTTTTTTACAGTGCCTCCCTTTGGCATTTTTCTACATTTTATGACTTTACAACTTTACTGAGATTCCTTGACGTATAACTATGCATTTCCAGTTGGATTTAATTGAATTTGTTTTGACTAGGCCATTAATTCACACAATTTGCTGTTCTGTTGTTCCTTTTGCTGTATGTTTAGGACTGTTGGGTTGCCAGAAAGTAAATCTCTGACACATTCTCAAGTGTTTTGAATCTTCTTATGAATTCTGAGCAGCTTCCCTGTCTCTGCTAAAGAAAAACAACCCCACAGGATGATGCTACCGCCACTGTGACTCAGTGTGATATGAAGCTCCACATATAAACTTTTGCATTTAGGCCAAAAAAGTTCAGTTCTTATGTGAGCAGAGCACGTGCATTTGTTTTTCTGTGGTCTACTTGTAGCTTTCTTCTGGTCGCTTGTCCCCATGAAAAAACTGGTCTAAGCTAGAATTGATTTCATGTAGACCAATTATCCCACTATAGCTGTGGGTTTACGTTATCTTCTTTTTTTTAGAAAATTTACTGAAAAACTCCTTGGTACCTTGGTACCTTACCCACTAAGAACTTTGTGGATTTAATGTCACAAAATGTGACGGTTCAAAGGGGTCTGAATACTTTCATCCTAACAGTTGAGCCTGAAGAAAAGCTCTGCATCAAGAGCAGCTCGTAACACCTACAGCCGACTAAATCTGACAAGTTTTATTCATCCGTAAAGAATGACACCGTCTGTAGGAGGATATTTTTGGTTTTGTGGTTCAATCATGACGTGTAATAAAAGATTTAGCACCCTTTTGTTCACCTTCTTATGTCCCTCTTGTGAGATTGTTTGGTCTGTGTGTTTAAAGCATACCTCATGCTCCCTAATGTCTTTTGTTCTTTATTGCTGCACGACATTTTCACTAGTTGCGGTGCCGTTTTGTTGAGGCTTGAAACACTCTTTAATATTCTTCCAGGGTGTGTTGGTTCCGGTGTGGCAAAAAACATGTAGTTTTGTGAATAGGCACTAGATGGCATTGTTGGAACATTTTCATTCCTGGTAGGGGATTAAAATTAGGATGGAACCCAGCCCCGCTCTGCAAAATGGGCTGCTGGGCAACATGTACTCCTAGATTCCTTTCTCTCTTCTTCCTCCTGTGTGTGTGTATGTGTGTGTGTCAGTGATGTCACATGGAAATGGTCCTGATACTGTCCAAGAGAAATTATTTTAAAAAGCAGGCTGAAAAGCTTGGCATTCGTTAAAGTCAGACCTGAGATTACAAGGCTTCAGACCACAGGCGCTGGTGCCACACGTTAACAATGTGCTGCCCTGCTGCTGTGTACAAACCACCAGGAAGTGACACTTCACTAGAGTGTAAATGTTGTGTTTTGCACTGAATATGCAGCTTTCAGCTACAAGATGTTCCTGCTAACCAGCCGTCTCCCCTGCTGTCTCACTTTAAAAGACATTTGTCAGTCCCCCCTACCCCCTCCCCGGTTTTAATCTAACTTCAGCTAATTTCTTTACTTGCATTGATTTTTTTATTTTTTAACCATTATGTTTTAATTGAATTTTCTCTATCTCCATGATTACAAACAGGCCTGGCACATCTCTACTGTTATTAATTAGCACAGTTTTTTATTTACTGACTCATCCCTTCCTGATAACCAGCCTGAAGCAACATTATTTTCTCAACTACTATCCTTTCAGCAGATTTGAAGATTTATTGCTTTTATGTTTTAGCAGAATAAATGGAAATGTTAACTGCATTGTTGCTCTGAAAGAGGAAGATTGTCCTTCTATAAGACATCAGTCTTTGATAGAAAACACAGCATTCGAGGCAGGTATTTTTCCTTGAAACTACTCATGTTTAAAATCAGGCAGCTTTGTGGACAGAAGCAGCTGAGACTCTAGGCTAGAGATTAGCCAGAGAAAAAACAGATATAGTTTAATAGGTAACATAGCAGCTAATAAGCAAGAAAAAGCCCTGTAGTTTATTGCAAGGCTTGGAAATAAATTGCGATGCTTCATCCTTGCTGCTGGTTGACTAGTTCACCTCCTGATTAGCCAAAATCTGAAATGGAAGAAGGATTGAAGATAACTGGTCCAAGAGGAATAAAATGGAATAAGGAAGTAGTTTGATCTCAATCAATCACAGATTGAAAACATCTGTGACTGAATGGAAAATGTGATACATTTTTAAAATGCATCACATTTTAAAAATATGTGATACATTCTCTTTAGACTAGATCATTCTAACTATGAATATGGTTTAGTCTATAATCCATTGTATTGTGTGGATTTTTCCATGTAAATCTTCATCTTTGCTGAAATGTTAATCTCCATCTTTGCATGTTTTCTTCCAGAATTTTGCTGTATTTAGCTTAATCTATGTTCTAATAAACTCTGACTAGTAACCCTGGCGCTCCAAAGAAGTATCACCGCAACATTGTGTTATCACTACTATTTTTTTAAAGAGGTAATGAAATTGTTTAGGAAGATTAGCAGTGCTGGTGTTCAGCTACACGTGGCATAATGCACACTGACAATAAAGCTCAGTTTTGGTTTCAGATGTTTATAAACTAGAATTCAGCTTCTATGTTTATAACTCAACACTGCCTTAGACGGTATAGTGTGAAATTGTTATTGTATACATCGAAGTGTGAGGTTGTAGCATCACGAAATGTCAAAGGGTGATTGAATACTTTTATAACCCTTTGATCATGCACACACAGCCGTACTTTAAAATTTACCTCACATAGAAACACTAAAAACAAAAAAACTGGCATTAAGACTAAGTCTAAGCTGCCTCACCTTAGTCTCACCAGAGACTTGACATCTTTTCTTCATGTTAAATCACATAAGCTCTTTGCAAGTGCTTGCTCATTCATAGATGCAAAAGCTTGCCCCCTTCATTTTGAGCATCTGTAGCTGCTGTCGAGCAGATAACGCCCCAGGTTGAGCAGATTTTGATCTGTCGAGCACCAACTCTCACGACTGAAAGGTTCGATGTGCTGGAGCACAGCACCCATCCCGTCAGAGAGCTACTGGGATGTAATGAGTCAACTGGACAAGACTTACCATGAAAATAAATGCCATCATGCTTGTTTTTATAGAAGTTTAGTTGTTAGACCAGTTCATACAGAATAAATAAACATTTGTTATTTTTCTTCACATTTGTTCACATTTATTTGTGGTAGCAAAAATATACACATTTTACAGAAAGGTTTTATTATTATTATTTTTTTAGATACTAACAAATGTACCTGATCTAATCTATAACAATTATGTATGATTTTTGTACACATTTGTTGAACAGATAACTGTACAACTCTTCTGTCTCCTCTCTAACAAAAACCTATTTTTCTTTTATCAGCATCCTTCTTTTATTCTGCATTCTCTTTCTCACTGCATCCTTGGCAGTGTCTTTTTTTTCTCCCCCCCTCTCTGTCTCTGTGACAGTTTGTGTGCCAAAGAAGGCTGATGATGAAGTGTTAATTCATCTAACCTCCCACGGTTATGTGAAGAAACCTCACATTTAATGAGCAAACAGCTAGACTAACCAGTTCATGCCTCTGGTATTTCTGCTACACCTCGTGTGCATGAGCATGTAAGAGTTCATGTCTGCATGCATTTTTTTTTTTAATTTACAGGTGCAGGAAGATGTACATATCACCCACAGGTGTTGGTGTGGTGACAAATTTAGAAATGCAGTGCATAAACACTTGAGCGGTTGTCAAGAGGCTCTGCACTTATTGTTGTCATATAATCCCAATGTAAAAGTGAGAGGCGGCCCATACTTGATATGGAGTTATCCTTTCTACCAAACTAAAATGACTCCAAATAATCCACGAAGACCATGAAAATGAAATGCACAATTGTAATGCATAAACAACTGAACGTTTTTTAGGGAGGCTTGGATTTATTCTTGGACAATTCCATTCATGTGAAAAGGTGAAAGTGTCCTTTATGACAGTAATTTTCATTTTACGGAAGATTTTGTGGGGCTGGTGGCCTTTATTCTAAGTATTTCTTTTTTTAGAGGAAAGGGGTTAAGAGAAGATGGGGAAAGACATGCTACAAAGATCCTGAGGTTGAGAGTTGAACCACGAACGGCTGATTCCAGGGCTAAAAGCCGCCATTTATCGGGTGACCGCTCTACTGCTGCACCATAAGGCGCCTAGAGAGTTTCCCCTTTGGCTAAACTTAAACGACTGCAAAAACATGGCAAAATGCATGCTATTTTATTTAATAAAATAAAATATTTATACCCAGTGCAGCCAAAATTAATGATTTAATTGCCTGTAAAAGTCAAATAATATGCATTAATGCAATATAATCAAACGCTTGAAATGTTTACTTACTGCCTAATATACCCAAACATTCACAGCTGCCATGATGAAGAGATGATCTGTGGTACTCACTTCCCTTTATAGCAGTCATAATGTTATCCCTGATCACTGAAATGTAGTTGTACCTCAAAACTACTTCTTTTTTGTAGCAGTAATAATAGAATAAAAACAGACTATTAAAAAAAAACAACCAAAAACTATTGTTGTAAATACTAAACAACTTCACATTGAAGCTTGAATATGGGTGTATGTGCCTTTTAATGCAAAGGTTTTGCAAAATGCTGCCTTTTAGCTAATTTAGCAGCTCTGATAAATCTTAAGTTTAGACTCGGCCTCAGCGTTACTACAGATATGTATTATTACTGGCACATGTGATGGATAACATGCTTACTTCCATTATGATATGACAGGGAGAGGGATGTCAGCGAATTAGCCACAATTTTCAGGTATTTTCTCTTCTCTGTTTGTATTTGCATCCGTCTCCATCTTTCTTTCTGATTAAAAAGCCAAATCAAGAGTTAAATTGTGCACACCGTGTCTCGCTGTGACATTCTCCACACTAATCCTAATTTTATTCCTCTTCCCTCATCTCACTCTCTCTTTTTCTCTCTCTCTCTACTCTCCTGACTTTCAGGCTGAAACCAAACCAAAACCTTTTCTCCCCAAACACATAGATTCATTCACACGCACCATTTGCATAATTTAGCATTTACATAATTGATTTCCAAGGAAGCGTTTCACACTTTGTGAGGTGGTGTTGGAGACCAAAAGGTCTGATATTGCCATGCATGCACATATGCACACTCACTCACTCACTCACGCACGCACGCACTCACTCACTCACTCACTCACACACATTTACACTGCCATGCTCACATGGTTTTGTTGTGTCACAGTCTCTGTCTCTGTTTTTTCTGTTTTCCTCTCCCACAGAGAAATAGACAGAAACACACTATGTTACTGGATGGTTAAGATTCCAAGTCTAAATGAAGCGTGAAGCGTTGCCAAGCTGGTGCATCTGGTGACCTGCTCGGTACACGCAGCAAACATAATCAACTAAGCATACATGATCAAATGTATCAGGATCCATGAAATTGGTGCGGTTATATTGAAGGAGCATCTTTGATTTTTCTGGGCTGGTAAAATGTGCCCCCCTTTTCACATATACAGATATTTTGCACTTTTAGATCATTCTTATCTAATAAAATGCATGAATTATTCTCAGGCAGACGCAAGGACCCATCAAGTCTCATGAGAAAACAGAATTTATTGAAAGGTTATTTGTCCTCTTTTCTTCTCCTCTACACATTACTCACTGTTATTGAAACGGTTTGGAGCGATATGTCATTATTTGTACATTGTGCCCATTCCAGATGCTTGGCTAGAAAAGAACATAAATATTAGGATCATAACTGTAAACATGAGGTGGTGCAAAGATGAAACTGTTTCTGATTAAAAATGGATGACTTTTGCATGTTTTTTTTCTAGGTAAAATAAGGTGCTTATTCCATTGTTTTTTTGTTTTTTTTTTGCAGTTTCCTTTATTTCCTCACATTGTTCAAGCTATACTAATGTTTCAGCTACTGTCCATTTACCCCATGTTTCATACTTCATTAGTTCAGCGGGTTGAACAATTTGTAAATGAATAATGTAATGTAAGATTGTATTAATTTTGAATAACGTAATGTACGATTGTATTAATTTTGAATAACATAAACAGGAAGGAAGGAAGGAAGGAAGGAAGGAAGGAAGGAAGGAAGGAAGGAAGGAAGGAAGGAAGGAAGGAAGGAAGGAAGGAAGGAAGGAAGGAAGGAAGGAAGGAAGGAAGGAAGGAAGGAAGGAAGGAAGGATAGATAGATACATGGAGGTCCACTTTGCAGATGTCCATTTTGACTTTCTGTGTAAAAGTTTTTTCAAAATATTTTTCTACATCTGTCATCTTTTAACCAATGTTTTTCTTTTGAAATATGTCATTGGGCAAAATACAGGTCACACCCTGGACAGGTCACCAGTCCATTGCAGGGTGGAATAAGTGACATGACATTTTCCTGGGGTTTAGTAGCTCAAATGGTAGAACAAAGCATTCGTTTCCTCTAGTCATATAAATTCACCGCATTTTAGACAAAGTTGCTGGCATGTCCTCCAACCAAACAGAACATACATGGCCTGACCTGTGACAAGAGAACCAAATACATGTTTTTATTGTTCTGAAGTTGATGTTATATACACGAGTGGATGGTTTAGAGCCACCGCCATGACGGTTCCATAAGTTAGTCTATAGGTTTTTACATTCACGTTGACATTTGGTCACCAGGGAGATCTGGGTCACATAAATATAATGTAGATGTACCTGCAGTCACACTGTTTGCTATTGGCCTGCAGACTCCATCAAACTGCTTGGGCGTGTATGTGTGTGTGTGTGTGTTTATCTGTCTGCATCTCTACAAGCCCCTTTCCCTCTCCTCTAAAATCTCTCATCTATGGAAATTGGAACCGCCTCACTCCTGTGAGCAATCCATGGGGATCCCGGCTATTCACACATACATGGACACTCTTAGACACACATTCAGATTTGGTCCAGCGACCGAAGAGCAGGAAAGGTTTAACAGATGGTGTCGGCTGTATCCGTTACAAAGATTACCCAAAACCACACAAACGCATTTTGCAGCCACTGGCTTTGTGAGTTCACCTCATTTAACTCAATGGTGTTTTTATGAGGCATGGCAACATTAGAGCCACCTACCGCTTTAATCTGTCCCCTCTGTGTTCTGTATCCAACGCCAGACTGGGAGAGCTTGGTAGGAACAGAAAAAACAGAATATGGCATTGTACGCCTGTCTGAGCTTTGTTTGATTTGGGGATAGCCTACCATATATGGTCATATAATACTTTGTGGCTGCATTTGACACAAAGTCGTAAAGGTCTATAAATTATTATGAGTAGCATAAAAATGCATAGGCTATATTAGGAGTGTCGGATAACTCCATGTTAATTTATTTTTCCTAAAATTTAGGAGTTATTTGAACAGAATAATGCACAGGAGCTCAACTGCTTTAATAAACCTCAACGGTTTTTACTATAAATCACAGCAAAGCTTTGCTCACAACTTTTGACTTGATGAATTTTTAACTAAAAAAAACCATACTATGAATAAGCAGTTTAGCTTAAGAAACTGCAAAGCATATCTTAACTTTTTAGTGTCTTTAGAAGATCATGTTGATCTCAGTACTCTGACATGCGCATCTTGTCTATCACTGTCAATATTTTTGTTTTCTACAGAGCACCCAAAAATGCTGCCAATAGAATGATTTTAAAAGGTGTCAATCCTTATTTAAGGCTGTTGTAGATCAGTGTTGTCAGCCATCTTTACAACATTGATTAGTCAATTCTGTCAACAGAACATGGCAACTCTGATCATAACACCATAACAGAAGCTATGCTGGAACCAAGTTATAACATTCAGTCCTTGGATAGTTTTAGATGGATAGGGTTAACCTTAACCCTAACAATGCATCTAGATAAATGAAAGGATATATTTTCTTGTAATTGTAATGCAATATAAACTCTAAAAGTAAACCGTTATGCAAACAACAGCAACAACAGTTCGTACTTGTTTTTCTAAGGGTTTTTAGAAGTACCAAGTCTCTTTCTTCTGAAAGTTTCTGGATTCTACTTTCTGAAATTTGTCTTTATTTCACCTCCTTTTTGCACCTAAACTCTGTATCATTCCTCCTTCTATTGTCTCTCTAACTCCAGTTCCCTCTCTCTTTCCTAGCCAGCAGATTTGGATGCGTGGGTAAGCAACAACACTATTACCGTCTTAGTTCGGCTATCCCTTTCTCTCTTTCTCTGTCTCTTTTCTCTATTTAGATGTCATGTTTTCATTGTGCTTTAAAGCAAGGCTGCAAGTGTGCTGCCGCCATCATTTTGCACAACAAATCTTTGGGAGGTATTCAGCTAGAAAATTACACATCATCTGTGCTGCTGGCAGAGGAGATTTTACATGCAAACGCACATGTACACGCATTCTCCAAGCATCAAACAGCGACCGTTGAAAGAGGGAGCGCAGAGCAGGGATTTGCTCATGTGCTCTTCGAAGATGTGTGTGTCTGTTAAGTTAGCACAAGATTACACTGGATTGCAATGAATGTTATG
Organism: Poecilia reticulata; assembly: GCF_904066995.2. Lineage (NCBI taxonomy): Eukaryota > Metazoa > Chordata > Actinopteri > Cyprinodontiformes > Poeciliidae > Poecilia > Poecilia reticulata. The sequence goes on from NC_088834.1 coordinate 22,657,198, forward strand.
TCAGTCAGTGTAGATGTGCTTGTGTGCATACCAATTTATTTAAGTGGTACAGAAGAAGAGTAGATCAGTTAATATTTCATCTGATCATACTCTTACTAATTCACCCGTTAAGTAGAGGAAATAGTCATCATTTCAACATGATATAGTATCAGTGTGTGTATCTTTGGTTTAGCACCACTTTCCCTTTCCGTTCTACACAGATTAATGTGCAGGTGCTCTGCTTTGGATCTTAGACGAGTTTTTCTTTGTGTTCAAGTAGCATATCATGTTCACGCTAATTATCATGCATTCAACAGTTTTTTCATGAGTATGTTTTAAAATACAGCTGCATAATAAATCAGCTTAAAGCGATATGCTTGTTTTCTGGGGTAAAAAAAAATGAGTGGCTCTGTGTGTATATTTTTATGTTAATAAATTCATTTGAAAAACCAAAATACATTTTTGTGAATTAGTAATACAATGCGGCAGTGAACATAATTCTCAGCTTTGTGAAAAACAGAGTATTTACAATCCGCTGTCCCATGGCTTGACAGAGCTCCCCAACTTTTGTTCATTCGAAACTCATTCACTTTTATATTTTATTGATTTCTGTTCTTTTTTTTTTCATTTATTAGCACTTTTGCTAGGTTTCGCTATATGTTATTCAAATTCATATTATTCATGGAGTTCTTTTTAATTATGTCGTTAATGTTTGGGGAATGATAAAGTTATATGCTCCTATGCTTTTGAAACTGGTTTCTTTTTTTTTATCACCAATGCATACATTTCTCTTTCTTCCAGCTAAAATGCCAACAAATTTTCAAAGTGTGTCTCTCTCTCTCTCTCTCTTTTTTTTTTTTTTTTTTTACATCTGTTTTTTGTCTTCTTTTGCTTGCATGCTGCTTTGCCATGGCCCAAACTGTGGGTCTTCCTTCAGCCAGTCCGCCATCTTGCTGCCTGTCACAGCTTGGCTCAGTGAGCTTATAAAAGGCTTTCACCTCCTGCTAATGTCAACCACACCACTTCACCTCCAGCCACAGCTGGGCCAATCTTATGCCACCTAACTAGTTTTGTAAGTGTCATTGCATGGTGTTGGTTTACAACCAAATCGACTTTCTTTGTGCTGCTTTGTAATCTAGATTTTATGGGTTCTAATTAAATGTAGAGTTCCAACACATTGCTTATGTTATTTTGACTTAAAATGAATTAGTAGGACTTGTGAAAAGAAGTATAGGCTACACAGAAATACACAACCTCTTGTTTTTTAACTGAATACTTGGGAAAGACGAAATTACACATTTTTGTTTTTGAATTCTTTTGAAATCTCAATATACAAGTAATTTGTTAATTCACAGTGGAAGAAAGTATTCATCATTTGCATCTTACAGCTGTACTACTAAGCCCCGTTGTGTATGTACTGCTCTGGGGAACACAGTAGTAATCTGAAATGTTTATCTCAGCAAACATCTTCAAGTACTGTTCTCCTGCATACAGTTGTATCAAGTGGCCATGCGTCACCAGGTTTAGAAGCTGTATATGGTGATTTTTATACTTTGTGATTCAAAAACATTTGCACTGTGGTTAGTGTTCTGCTTGGAGGTAAAGTACAAATGATTGATACTGGAAATAATAGTTAACACGCTCAGTGTTTCCAGTCGTGTTCTGCTGTATTTTCAGTGATTTCAGCCAATCATTTCCACTCCACCTGGAGTTGCTATTGTTGCTTCCTGCCTTTTGTATAGATGCTTTGACAATAAATAAAAATGTATTTTACAGTGCCTTGAAAAGGCATTCTTACCACCTTAATCTTTCCACAGTCATGTTAGTTACAAATTTCTTTCGTTTTTGGTGTTTTTTCCAAACAAATATTGGAAACATGTGAACTATATTTAGTTTAAGCTCAATTTATTTTGATGAGTAGAGTCCCTTGCCAAACAATTGCCTGCAGTATTCTCTTAGCTCTGTAAGCTAATCTTAGTATAAATCAATCTAGGACAGGTGTTTTGATTTATTTATTTATTTATTTATTTATTTTTTGTCGTGTTTTTCTAAAAAAAAATCTTTGCTGTCATTCATACTTAATCTCTCTCTTTCTTGTTTTCTTTCCCAGGCTAGACTGTTGGAGCGAAAAGAACAGGAGCTGGCCACAATCCAGAGTTTCTACAAAGAGCAATTAGAAATAATGGAGAAAAAAGTAAGGATGCTTTTGCCATTTTTGCTGATTGTTTGTTGAAGTGTTAGAAAATCAAAAAACTATATTTTGTAGAAGCATTTTTGTCCAAAAAAAGTTTGTTGCGTTGCATAGCTTTCTCAAGAGTTTTTAATCTCTCAAAAGAAATATGGCATTATTAAGGAGGTAGCTTGATCTTACATAAGGTAATAATGTAAGTTATACTACTACACATTGTCAAGGAAGTATTAAAATACAAATTACATTGAGTCAGCAGCCAGATGGGAATTCAGATGTGATGGAGCAGAGGCATCTCAGATGGATTTATTTTCTTAGTTACATATAGGCAAGTTTGTTTGTACAGCACCATTCATGCACATGGCAACTCAAAATGCTTTATAAGAAAATAAACAAACGAAGATAAGACACCCTTCTTTCTACCATTTTAAGTGAAAAAAGATAAATGCAGGTTGCTGGGCATTTTTTTAAATTTATTTTTTATTTATTTATTTTTTTTAAGGAAATAATGTCTTTGGTTTCTTGTATCTAATGTCATTCAAGAAGAAAGTTTGTGGTGTAAAGTATTAGGACTTATTGAAAAAAAAAAGTGTGATCCATATCAGATTTTAATGCAAAAAACACATCAGGTGTCACTCAGTCGTTGTTTGGAAAATAATATGAAGCTGAAATGCGGAGGATATTGCTTAAAAATATAAGTAAACCCATAACCCAATGGGTATGGAGAGCTTTAGACATTTGACATTTTCATTTGCTATTTTTCTGCTCATTGTAATTACTATGTAAAAAGTAAAGTAAAATGTAGAGAGAGACATTTTGTTATGAAACTTTAAGTGGCAACCTAATATGAAATAAAGCAGTGAAATCATCGAAGAAAAACAAACTCTCCTGTAGGCTATTTCCCTTTTCTCCTTGCCCATCCTCTGGGTGTTACTGTGTGCATTCACAGCTTTTCCCTCAAGTATTAGTTGGAGACTCTTTGGCTCTTCCACTCTAACCCTCCCTCCCTGCGGCAGGGCCCATCAGGTATACAGAAGGGGACCTTATCTAGTCCCTGGCACTCACCTCCTTTAGGCCTTTGAGAAAACCTTTTACATAGCCAAGTTAAATGGTGGGGTCTCTGCATGACTCGTAGCAAGCGGCACGCGCTGCAATGCTTGACAGAGAAGACTGATTGGCAGGAGAGTGCAGGATGCTCTATCTTTCTTCGCTTGCCGCCACAGTCCCTTTTTCTCTCCTATCTTTTTCTCCCCCCATCATTTACTCGCAGCTGACCTGCATGTGGATGAGGTAGTGAGAAAGAAAGGGACTGAGTGGGAGGAGATAAAAAAAAAGGCTATACGGACTGTGCATTGAACAGACTGTCTGTCCTCAGTCGGCGACCATCTTCCACCTTATTTTCCTTCATTTTTCAGTCCAACACTTTCATCCGGCTCTCCATTCGTGGCATTGCTCCTATTTTGCTGCCTATCCTTCCCCTTTTTATTCTCCCATAACTGTCGCTAAATTTAGTTGGTTGAAAATAAATGGTCTCTTAAAACCTGAATGGTGACCGACAGAGGTCATATACATAAAATTAAAAAGACTGAAGGAGTTCATGATTCAGTCATGTATTTAAGGAAGCTTTTCAGAATGTATTGTCAAGAATGAATAAAAGAAAAGGCATTTATAACAGAGTCAATTCAGTTGTTTCATCAGTACTTTCTATTCTGTTGCTGCTGATAGTCCAAGATAGTTTTACTCTGACACAGTCTAGATCAGGGGTCCCCAAACTACGGCCTCCACATTTGGTCCGGCCCCCTGAACAATACCAGAGAGCATTCAGATTTTTTTTCATTTACGGTATTTTCCGGACTATAAGCCGTATATATGTGGATTTCTCTTCAACCACCAGGGGGCTCTTTAGCAGGAAGTGAATCACTGGAAGTCTTGGTTACTTGCTCGCCAACATTGAGCCCACAAGCAGCATAATGAGTAAGAAACAGATCAGATGTCTTTGGAAAGTGTCTTTGCAAAGGGAAAAGGCCCAGAGAAGAGACAGGAGAATGGATTTATCCCGGACCGGTAGGTGAGTCCCACATTACAAGCCCGCTCTGCGTAACATGCAGCGACGGGCTGCTAATGAGGCAATGAAGCTTCAAGCTGCTTTGCCACATAGAGACTAAGCAAGCTGTGCTCAAGCAACACACCTCGGGTGTTATTGTCTCCCATCACTCCCAGATGGGACCGTCTCATTGCAGAGAAACAAGCTCAGGGCTCCCGTTAGTCATTATCGTGAGTTAAAATTTTTACGAAAGTAAAAATTTTTGTTTTTGTGGCGCTTCTGTTATTTTGAAGGGATATATAAACGTTACTAGCGGCCAGAGTCAGAGCGTTTGGGCAGTGGTCAAGAGGAGATGAGTAGAGCTTGTGAGTCTTAAGTCTGCTTTAAACAGAAAGATTTAAGAATTGTTGGCCGATTCTCCAAACCTCTGTGACCACAGAGCTGATAAAAGTACAACAGGTTTGATAGGTTCGTGTGTCCAAGGCAGAAGCAACACGAACCGATTCCAGTCACGAACATCCCGATTCCAGAGGATAATTCAGTAAAATCCCCAACATAGCATATGGGAATTTAGAATAACCAAACACGGATGACGATGTAGAAGCAATAGTGAACGTTTGTGGACTCATTTTAAGAGATAAAAGATGTAACAAAAAGAAAAGGCGGTGGATGAAAGACAACGGGAGCAGCCGCTGTATTTGCTGCACTATGATTTGGAGGTGAATATGTTTTTTCATAGTTAACATTTTTAACTGAATAAACATAATAATGACCTTTAGATTTAATAATAAACATTTTCACATATCATCTCCGATATCTACCGAACTCTCAGTTCCGCGATATGTCAGCTGTTTGGGATTCCCCTCTGTTCTTACGTCACCGCGCTTTTTGATTGGCTACCTGTCATATTCAACAGGTTGTATTCTCGTTCCCAGTCAGGGAAAACCCCACAGGCTGCGATAAAAGGGCTAAGACAACCCAAATAGGACATATTCAGTATTTAGTGGGAACACCAACATGCAGAAGCCTTATCTGACTGTCCACTCCCCTCCCCCTCTCCCGGGCCACAACAAAATGTCCAAGTCTTGACTGGTCTGCGGTAATAAAAAGGTTGGCACCACTGATTTAGCACATGCTAGTAGCAACACGAAGGATCAGCACTTTTACTGTTAGTTACCGTTCGGAACCTACCGTAATCAGTTCAGTTAAATCTAATCTTGGCAACTTTTTATTTTTCAACTGTAATAAATGTGATATTCAATTGACCTGTTATGACTCAAATTTTGGGTGTCCGCCCCCCTCTGCTGCTGCTGCATCGCTGTGGAAAACCTGGAGCGGCAGAGATATCTGTGGCTTATATGTGTATGTTTACTGGTTTAAAAAAAAAAAAAAACTTTGGGGTTGTGGCTTATAGTCCAGTTTGACTCATGGTTCAGAAAATATGGACTATAATCCTTCCTGGATTTTTTCTGTGAAGAACCCAGAGAGGGTTATTTGATTGTGCTTTCTGGAAAACAATATATTTTTACATTTAGGCACTCCTGCAATCGTCACACTTTTTCTGTTACAAACTGACTCCGGCCCCCCACCAGAGAAGAAAAAAGTTATGTGGCCCTCACAGGAAAAAGTTTGAGGACCCCTGGTCTAGATATTGGACATGTATTTTCTGAATAAAACACAGTATTTTTATGTAACATATTTCTGATGTTAATGGTCAACAATTGATAAAACAAAAGAAAGAAAAAATCCAATCACCAATCTGCTAATCCTAAAACAATCTTTATTTTATTTAATTTTTTAAATAAATCAAATCTTGCTTCAATGGGAGTTGCGAAAATCTTCAAGATCTACCTAAATTCTAATCCTTTATAATTAAATATTGTCATATTGACCACACATATGCTTTAGACATCTTTGTACTTGTAAATGTTTAAAACAAAGATTTAAAATTAATTAATTGGAAAATTCAGAGACAATTACTGTTTTATCTTCCCTTTAACTCAATTGAAGTCTTTGAAGGTGTCTGGAAGAATGTGTGTGTGTGCACACGTGTGTTGCCTGTGTGAAAAGACATGATCAAACATACTTCAGTTTCCTGTTTGTCTTACGAATAAAAGAAGATAAAGTATTCTGTTTGTCTAAAGGCTGTAGATGCCATTTGAGTTCACTACTAACACAAATGTGCAAACAGCCGGTGTGTGGGGGTGTATGTGTAAACGTGTGATCATTGTCTTTTTATTGACAGGTTCACGTGCAAGCTGTCTTCTTTGAAGCACTTATTATACAGTAACTGATTGGCTACATGCATCCTAAGGATATTAACAAGTTTTTCACTTACAAATATATACTGACAAAACAAAATTTCTTTTTAACTCATTTGATATGGATTTCATTCGCTAAATTTTCTTGTATTTTTTTTCCATCTGGTGTGAACTGGATTGATGTTGATGGTACAGACTGTGCTGCTATTGCAGGCATGGTGGAGCTTACTACTATATACTCAAAGAGGTTTCCAGTCATCTGGGATATGACGATCCTAAGTGCTTAAGTAGAAGGCAACTGGACTTCTTGTTAGACTAGGCTGAAGAACATTTTCATTCCATATATAACTGGAGTCAAATAAGGAACGAAGAAGGATATTTTCCTGGCATGATGTTTGTATGTGTATTAAACCCAACAAAACTATCTAACAAAGATTGGTTCATCCCAAGGACAAAAAAACACCCAAACACAACCTTAGTGGTGAACCGGCAACTCGCCGATTGTGGAGTGAACTCCGACCACCATTGAGAAGGGCAAACTCACAAGTTTAGAATCCACAGTTCATTTGCATCTCAAGGACAAGGGACACCTGTCTAAAGACAGAAATGTGTAACTTTTGGCAGGGCAGACAAGTGGTTTAAGAGAGCAGGGAAAATGTCTGTAAATGTTAAATATGAACACTAAACAGAGGAGATAGCTTCAGATTTCATCTTTCAAACACCAACTCTGCAGCCCTGACTCATCTCCCCAGAAGGTTTTTCAGCAAATTACACCTGTGATGGAAACCATTCAAATGGAATTGTTGGTGGACATGTTTGTGCTGTTGAGTAACAATCCAAAAATTGAGTTAAATGGATGGCAGGACCTGCGATTGCCCCATTAGTGACTTCAATTGGCTTACTGGTATGATTGTTATCATTGCAACTTATAAGCATGTTACTTTCAACCATGTTCAATACTGAAGAGGCATTTTGGATGAGAGGTGAAGATTAAAGAGAAGCAGTTCAGTGGCCTTCCACTTAAGTGCTGAGGAGGTTAGTGGTATAAAAAGGCTCATTATAAATCTGTCTGCCTGACCATCATTTTCTGAATCTGACTTTTTTTTTTCCCAAACAAGGAGCTCCACGCCTGTCAATGTTGGTCAAATCTCTGATAGCTCGCCAGAAGGTTGCCTTTAGCACAGACTATGTATTACTCTTCTGTACCAGATTTTAGTTTGTCCCAAGGCTCCTTACTTTGGACTCTGAACCAGATGATTGACTTTAAAGAAAGGTCTAAACATGTCTCATACAAAAATACCTAAACAGAGTTTTGCAGATTTTCACTCAAAAAATAAAACAATACAAAACAAACAAACAAAAAAAAAAAACCATTAAAGGCAATGTAGTAAAATGGTATAATCAGTGCTAGTTTTGACTCACTTGAGCCTGGATTCATTGATGGACAAATATTTTTGCTCTACCTGGGTCCCTTCGAACCCACCATGGCTCTGGGAGCTGCAGTACCTGAGAGAGACGAGGTCACAAGGGATCATCAAAGTCACAAGAAAACTGATGAACCAAAATGACTGGGTAGAAGATGATATTTCATCAAATATGAACTTCCTTCTGGCATCTAAGAGACAGAACTTCTGCAGATGCAATGAATAATGAGCTTAGTCGCAAGAATGCTGGGCTTTATAGTTGTTGTTTTTACATAAAACGAGGCAGCAAAATAATAAATTTTTTGTATAAACACTTTCCAATGAGAAATTTTAACCAATAAAAGCATTAATAAAGAATAAAATTAGTAAAAATTGTAAATGAATGTACTCAAAAGAAGTGTGTTCAGCTTACATGAACACATGTAAGCTTGTTTTGAAGAGTAGATAACGGTCTACAAAAAATATCAAAAGAAACATAAAAAACTGACATGGCATTTAGTTTGCATACGTGGCAAACTATATCTAATGGGAAGGCTGGTCAGTAACTTTTAATGTCCTCTCTTTCATGAAGCGAAACGCACACAGAATCAAAACCCAGAATCATCAGGATTCCACTTACTGAACATGCGGGAACATCCTTCAAATCTCCTCTCTCGCAGTCCCCACTCTCCACCGTCTCGCTCACTCTCATTAATTTTTGGAAACTCTCCTAATCTCTCTGCGGTGTACAGGTAGAGTATATCCTACTTCCTGTGGCAACATACCCGGTGACTCTGTAAACAAGTCTTAGTTTAAAATTCACCTCGTCTAATCCCCTCTTCTCCCCCTTCTTTGCCGACTTGTCCCTCAGAAAGAAAAATTAATCCGCCTTCGTCCATGCGTGGAGCGTGAAAGAACCCCTCCCTTCAAAACCCTGACATCAGCCCATCTCAGTCAACAGCTCCTAGAGGGTGTTCAGACAAGTGTGCGTGCAAGGATCATCTGAACACAGAGATTCGGGAGCAAATACAGATTTAGTCACACACCTGCATGTATGCAAGATTATACACAAACACAGCACACATGAATTCACACTAATCCCCTCCATGAGCCTTTCCAACAACCTCAAAACCCAGCTCTCCCCCTTGGAGGGTTATCATCTCCCCCTTTTTCAGTCTCTCCACATTGGGCTTTTGTCCCCATGGGTGGAAACGACTGGGAAGAGCTCAGAGCATGCGTGCCAGTGATAGGTGCTCCTCTTCTCTGGTGTCGGGAGAGCTGATCTGGGACTGTGCTTGAAGTCTGCTCTGGTGAAAAGACACAAAATTTCATGTTAATAAACTGAAACACAAAACAGTCTCACTGTCCCAGAACGACTCAAACTCAGAAGCTCAAGCTGCTAATCCAGATGCTCCAGTAATGACTCCATTTTCTTTTTCTTCTGTGTTGCTTTTCTTTTCTTGCGTGACCAGAGGAAATAGTCAAGTGTAATTTAGTCAATAGAGTATTTTGTGGCTCCGTATTTCTTTAATCACAAATGAATATTTCTAAATATGCTCAAGTTGCGTTTGAGGGAAAATGCGCCTGTCACATAACTGTGCTACTCTGCATTTTCTGTGGCATAAGATGAACGATCGACTTAGGTTGAACAGATTTTTTTCTTTTTCCTTTTTGTCACACATTTTTCAAATTGTCATTTTAATTTCAGTTAATGATGATGTGAGTAAGCAATAAAAGAAGCTGTCAAATTATGATTTCATTTTGTAGAGGGCAAAAAGGAATCCAAAGTTTTGAAACCACTGATTGTCAACTTCATTGAGGAGGTCACATGCAGAACCACAACTGCATCTAAAGCACTGCAGGCCTTGCTGTTCTGTTAATTAATTTTTTATTTATCCTTTTGACACTTGCCCAAGTGTCAACAATGGACGTAACTCTGTTTAATTGGAATCTGAATTTTAAAAGCCATTGAATTTATGACTTAAAGACACAAAAATTATACGTAATTCTAAATTATGTACAATCGTTTTCTACCACAAGATAGAGTCCCGTTCTCTATCTTGTGTAATCAGAGGTTTTCACATATTTGTGTTTCAGTGGATTCTTTTTTTTTTCTCTTTTTTTTTTCCTTTTTGCTAATCTTGGCTCCAACACTAGACGTCCCACTGGTTCATTTGGCTAATTTAAATTCAGATATTCACTAAAAACCTGTCAAAGTTACATCTTACTTCCCTCCAACAAAAATTGCTCAGGACTTGGTCAGTCCCAAACAGTTTTATTAAGGCATTTATTAGAAATAACTTAGGTACAGTAGATTATTGAAACACTTCAATGCATAACTGTGTATGAAATGACAGTTTTTCTAAAAAGTGAGATAAACCTCAAAATCCCTACCTTCTATTTTTAGTCATATAAATGTATTATCAACTCTTCACATTCTGTTTAAAAGCAAAACATGTAAATGTAACAAATTGATAAATCTACAGAAATTGAGAGAAAAAATTAATATTAGATGATTAAAACATAGAAGTGGTGGCAATTGTTTCTGAACTTAATAGCTGATGAAGCAACAGATGCCTACTTTTAATACAGATATTTGCAGAGCCATGGTTTTGGATAACCACTTCAAATCTCTGTGGTAAATTCAGTGGGAGTCACCTGACAAACTGCATGTGGCACCTAGACTAGAAAACAACAGGTTTGCATTCACCTGTCCACCAAAATATTTCTGTTTAGATCATCCATCCATCCATCCATCCATCCATCCATCCATCCATCCATCCATCCATCCATCCATCCATCCATCCATCCATCCATCCATCCATCCATCCATCCATCCATCCATCCATCCATCCATCCATCCATCTTCTTACACCCTTGTCCCTCAGTGGGGTCGGGAGGGGTGCTGGTGCCTATCTCCAGCTAGCGTACCGGGCGAGAGGTGGGGTTCACCCAGGACAGGTTGCCAGTCTGTCGCAGGGCAACACAGAGACACACAGGACAAACAACCATGCGCACACACACACACACTCACACCTAGGGGCAATTTGGAGAGGCCAATTAACCTGTGTAACCTAACCATGTTTTTGGACTGTGGGAGGAAACCGGAGTACCCGGAGAAAACCCACGCTTGCACAGGGAGAACATGCAAACTCCATGCAGAAAGACCGGGGCCGAGAATCGAACCCAGAACCTTCTTGCTGCAAGGCAACAGCTCTACCAACTGCACCACTGTGCAGCCCTCTGTTTAGATCAGTCATTGTATTTTTTTTTTTTTTTTTTTTTTAGCAAATTCTGGTCTCATCACGCCATGTCATGTGTTCACGACAATGGTGCATTCTGGGACCAATAGTTTGTTAGGGAGCAAAGTTGTGGAGATCACAGTAGTGGTTCTCCTTTTGCTATTTTGACTTATTTTTTCCATTTATAAGGAAATGTTTTTGTTTTCCTCCTTGTCTCTCTTGTTTTGATGAAATTCCATTGATTGAACTTGACGCTATTTGAAGGTAATATTTTGAACCCCTTTTCAATCAGTGATTGAATTACTTTGAATTAACAGCATGCATATCCTGACAGTTTTGTATTTCTGTTTTATTTTATTCTACTACATCTACTAGCATATAACAAGCCAAGTGCATTTTCCCCAAATACATCGACTAAACTGGTCTTTGATGTGTCGCTATTACACAGCTGTATATTATGCCGGAGTGAATCATACCAGATGTCTTATTTTCAATGTTTCATTTCTTACTCCATTCTGTTTTGACCTATGAAACTCGATTAGTTTATCGTACTTAGGTTATTAAGATAATTATTAGACCTTCTAATTTAAGAAAATAGATATTCATTTTATTAAAGAGGTTTAACTATTGTGATACAGGATTGTAGTTTATTCATTCATATTCACTTGTACCTTTATTAACCAAAGTCAGTTGTAAAAAGTCAGTACAGTATAGCATTCTGGAGAGACAGTTGTTGATCTGAAATGTGCTCCATTTCAGAGGGATAACTTCTGCCATAAAGCCTTAATGAGTAAGAAAGAAAATGATACAGGGTCAGATTACTACATCACAAAGAATAGAAGTTGAACAGATTAGGTAAAAAAAAATGCCTGTGAGAATATGTTGAGTCTTTTCCGACGTCGGGCATTCAAACCGGGGCAAGCCTTGTCTGTAGATGAGCCTAAAATAATGAGATATGAAAATGACTTGCGGGCACTGAAGGAGTAGAGGGCTAGGGATTGTGGGGGAGGTTTGTGTTTGATCCCATCTCTTCCCTGCACAGTCACTTCAATTATCTTCCTCTCCTATCACCTCATCTATTGGGAATATAGGGAGTTATTAAGTAAAAGCTCGAGAGCTGCGGTTATTGGTTTAAAATGGTGATTACTGCGGTGAATGTGTATGAGAGGGTGGCAAAAAAGAGATTAAGTTCATGTTTGGAGGTTGTTGTTTTTTTGGACAAACCTTTTCACATATTTTGACACCAAGCCTTTAAGGTGATCCTCATGTGCAGCTAACATAGAATTTATTTTTAGATATCAAATGGTACACTTTTTTTTATGCTATCTGCTTTATTCTCCATAATGCAGTGTGCTTAACACTGTGACCACTTGACTATTCAGGTAAACGTCTGCTATATCTGACTTTGCCCAGCAGGTAAAAGCTGCGTCTGGGTTGTAATTGCTATTTAAATGCCAGAGTTTCTTGCATGAAATCAAACATTATGGAGTACCACCGGAGCGTCAATATTCAGATTTGTAAGCAGGCTGTAAAATCCAAAGGTCACTAATTTATGGAATGTGACATTTCCGTGGTGCTTTCTGCATTTTGCTCATCACTTCTGGCCTATTAATGCATAAATTAAAGCAGAAAAAGTAGTTGCAGCTGTAGTAACACTGCGTAAATATTCAAGTTGTGAAGCTTTGATTCATTAAACTTGAATAGAAAATTTTGACAGTCATGTTTTTATGCGTAATGATGATGCAACTTCAAATCAGAATTATGTTAAAACCGCAGAAACAGTTTCTTGAATTAAAAGAAGCCTGAATGAGCAGCCTACTTTATACTCTGAATATACTATATATTTTGAACTCTTAGGCGTTTTAAAATAATTTCTCACATTTTAATCTTTGTGGTTTTCCCCGCAGAACCTTCAGAACTACAAGCAGACAGCTGAAGAGTACTTTGAGGCTGCAGCTAAAACTGGAGAGCGGATACGGTAAACACTAAATATTTGAGCTGTTCCATTTGTAATTATGTTTCATCCTCACTGCCTCATTACATTTTCAGTCTGTAGTACTAAATCAGTTTATGCAGCGTACGTTGAAGTGTACTTTATTTGGGATTTTAATTTAGTCTCTATTTGTTTGCAAATCCAACGGATAAAAATTTTATTGTGTTGAAGTGGAACGAAAACCATCAATGAGAAAACAACAATTTAACAAGAGTCAGACAACAGAGTGTGGCGGCTATTTGCAATATTATAGGTCTGCTAATGTGAACTTTCCAGCCTCAAGCTGCTTGTTAAACAGTTTTACTCAGTTGTGAGACTGGGTGATAATTTACTATTATCACCCCTCATTTCTTCTACTTTGTATTGTGGCTGAGATGTCAAATTGACATGGACAATTACTTTTTTTTCCCCATGCTTGAATATGTAGTAAAATTTTAGTGAAGTGTCAAAACAGTTCTTAAACAGATATTACACATGAAATTGGTCTTTAAAACTGTGACATCTATTTTGGTGTTGGCTAAATTTATTTAAAAAAATTAAATTTCTTTGATGTGAAACATAATATGGAATATTTGTACTGGAATTCAAAAAACAGGCATGCTTCAGTGTAAGGATGAGACAGGATATCTCAGCATAAGATCTCACAAGAAAAAAATTAAGTTGCTATCAGAATGTGCCTTATTTGAGCTTTAGTTATGGGCCTTGGAATGAATTATTTAAGGTTGTCTCCCAGTTGTATCTTTCTATGAGACTATTTTGATTAAACCAATGCTTTAGTAAATTAATTTCCCTGTTGTATTGACAAAGCATGCCTAAAACTGCTATTTAGGCTGATGGCACTGTTTCAAAAGCGCAAAAGTACTGTAAACATATTCTGATTTTGCATGAAGGACATGATGCTCCTGCGAGAAAACCCTCACCTGTTATAAGAAAGCATACCAGTTTTATTCAACACGTACCTACTGTCATGCTGACGCTGTCAGAGTGTGTGGGACTCGCTAATTAATTCTGCTTCATAACACCAATTCTCGTTGCTTTTTATCATTTAGTCAGAATGTATTCAGTTTTCTTCTGGGCATTCATTAGCACATGTCTACACATTTTATTTTAATTCTCCAAATTTCACAAGACTTACCTAAAAGCCTGGATCTAAAGACCCCTGATCGGAATCACTCCCATCATAACTCCGGCTGAATGTTAAAATCTGCCGCAGACTGAAGGCGTTTGCAGTCATAACAGGTTTTCTTCTCGGATTGCCCTGCATTTAGCTCCATCCACCTTCCCATAAACTGTGACCTTTTCCACAGGCTTTGCTGAACATAAAAATCCCCACAGAATTATGCTGCCACCACTAGAAGCAGTATAATGCTTCTTTTAAATTGTGTTTTAAATTTATTCAAATTTAAAACACAAATTTAAATTCACGAATCCTGCGATATGGATGACTTTGTTGTTTCCAACTGCTACAAGCTCATCTTCCAAAATTACTGGGCATGTGGGCTTTCAGAGCACGAAGCAAGGAACAGGAAACCAAAGTCAGTCCATGTCAACAATACAGCTTTTACCTAGCTAAGCTCTGTGTTGTTCCACATGTAAGCTCTTTAATTCGTTCAGAGCTTTAAATACAAGCAAAGATGTTGCAAACCATTCTTATATCAGCTGCATCAAGTTCTGCTGCCCTATATATTTCTCTGATGAAATGGCACTGAAGGATCAGGTGTTGCTGTGATCATCTGCTCTCTGCACACTCGCAACTTTGTGCCACTGCTGGAGCGTTTTTTTTTGCTTTGCATCCTTTCATTAACTCACTGCCATTCTACAACCCCAAACCCAGGTAGATCAGGAATGTAATACTGGTTGTTTGACTTCAACCCTTCATTACTTGTCAGGACTTCTCGTTTGATTGTGAGGGAGAAAGTATATAGCTAGATCATGGAACCAAAGCAGGCTCCAAAAAGGTTATTGGTGGGGATGATGATACACTATTCTATTTTATGGCACAAATAATAATAATAATTTTTTTTTTTGCATGTGAGCTGAAATATTTATTGTGGTGTTTCGTCACAAAAGCAGCAAATGTTTGCTGTATCCCATACTTAGCTTGCAGCATACCTTAAGCAAAACTTTGCATGCCTTTCCATAAATGAAGGCCATATTTGTGCACTTCACTGTCACGTTCACTACTGTATTGGTTTAAAATGCATTATTACTAATTTTATACAGTCAGATTTATTGTTGTAATTATAAAAAATACAAAGTTCAAGGAGTATAAATACTTATGCAAGACACTGTGGGTTACAGCGGAAATCTTTAAAAAGTTTATGGTAAGTGCTGTCTGATGGACGATGACCTCATCCGCCACACTGACATCTTCTAGTACCATACACATTCAATTCAGGTCCACACAATGCAATCCTCAAATGTTGTCCAAATGATTACATTTGTAAAGATTTGCTATTTTCTGTAGTTGCATGGACGAGGTTAAAAGATCACTGCAGCACAAGTTTGCTGAAGGAAGGCGTTTAGTTTGGCCTCGGTGTGCTGCTATTATTTTTATACTGTGCACACAAAAAATTCACTCCCAATTTCCCTTTTCCATCTCTGCCAGACACTGAGGGACATTTTGTATTCAGACAGTCATGTGCTCATCATGTTCTGTCAGCATTAGGGCAGTGTTTCATTGTGGAGTGGTCATGCTGTCATTTCACACTACACTGACCAGCCAGTAATTATTCTATTTACCAACTGTTCAGGGGAGTATTGGAGCAGTACACATTATGCTATTTAGCTAAAATGACAAAAAAAATTAATGGAATTCTTCACTCTTTCTTGGCAACTAAACCTCTACATGTCGATATTCTGTCTTTTTTAATATGTTTTTTTACTCACTCTATCTTTGGTAAGGCCCAGTTAAGCCTAAAATAACTGTCAGATTCTGATCCACAGGCAATCTCTGAATTCAAAATTGG
The DNA here is from genome assembly GCF_904066995.2 of Poecilia reticulata. Taxonomy (NCBI): domain Eukaryota; kingdom Metazoa; phylum Chordata; class Actinopteri; order Cyprinodontiformes; family Poeciliidae; genus Poecilia; species Poecilia reticulata. The sequence goes on from NC_088834.1 coordinate 22,673,277, forward strand.
AAGAAAATATTATTAGTTGGGGTGAGGGGGAATCCAGTCTGTTTATATTTTGTTGTTCTTCTTTCTCATCCTTTGTGTATTTGTGATTGCATGGATCAGCAACTTACCAAGACATCTGTTAACAATTCCCCTTGCACAAACTAAGACATTGCCCGATGAAGCCAAAAGCCACATATTTGGCCAAAATGTATGGCAAAGCTTTAGTGAGTTCTTGAAGCACCTCAGGTGCTTCAACAACTCAGAATACATATATTGGAGCCCACAGGTTACTTCCTCTCCTTGCCTGCAGTTCATGTGATTCCATATCAAAATATTGCCTTCATATGGAGACATATTGCATGGTTTACTTGCTATAAGGAGTTTAGAAGAGTTTTGCCTTGGGGTGTCCATGCAACCCATATTCCATAAATAGCACCTGACTGCAAAGAAAGCACAACATTTGGGCAGGGCTTACCTTAAGATCTTGAAATCTATTAATCCTCTTAAAGAACCTTGTTACTCTAGGGCAGAATCTAAGTGAACCTCAGGTGTCTGTGTGAGGATTCATCCCAAATGGTGACTGTGTAGCCTGGTAGTTTAAAGCCCACTGTCTCATCTGAATCTCTGCACCTCTACTATTGTAGAGGTGAATACTTGAATAAGAGGTACAGGTTACTCTCTGCTATGCATGTCGCCACTTTTAGTTCTTCATTTCTGTTTTTCTGTCCTTCTGAGTTTTGATTTAATTTTTAAGTCTTTGCTAGTAAACATGCAAACAGCCCAGGCAGTTCAGAGTTCAGTCAAAACCTGACAAATATATTACTAACCCTGGAAAATTCATAACATTGTATTTGACCATTATATGAAAGTACAGCAGGTGGTATCTGGTTGATTAAATTAAATCAAGCACATTTAAGATTTACTTTTGAGCTACAATTTTACCCAAAGTTCTTTGTAAGTTGCAGTATAACATAAAGATAAACAAAAACATATTAACGATAATTGAACTAGTGAGCAAAATGGGGGGAGGGGACTATTACGTTACACCATCAATGTAGAAAATACATTAAAGTTGTGTGTAATACAAAACATCTTTAAAAAGACAATGTCTAAGGTTATTGCATTTTGTATTTTATTTTCTCTCAGTATTGTTTTGGGATTTTCAACTAAACATATTTTGATCCATAAGCTTGAAATGCTAACTTTTTTTAAAAAACAGTAAAACTGTTTAAATAAAAAGCTAAATGGAGAAACCGAAAAACTGTCTGACATCGCAAAGCTGAAGATGAACACTGATAGAAGGTCCTTATCCTTTCCAACTTGAGTGAGTCGTTCAACCACAAGTTTTTTTGATTGAGCAGTTATCAGCGATGAGGCGTCACACACAATCCCATGAACACACGGACCCCTTATCTTGTTCTCGCTTGTCACCTGTTTTAATGAAACACTGCCTTTATCCTATAAAATCTTCCTTTTCCTCTGTCCCCACAAAACGAGACTGGTAGGGATCAATCAGTCTGGCTAACTGAGTGCAAATTTTTATCAATCAACTCCATCTGTTTTTAGCATTTCATGTGTCAGCGTAGAAAGATAGAAGCAGAGCTCTGTCTATCTGCAGCACATGACTTCCACTGCTCCTGGATGTTATTCCCATTCGAGATTGAACTGTGTTTCTGCAGAGCTGAGATAAAATTTAGGGATGTAATGTTGCAGTATATGAACTTGGGATTTAAGTTTGTGCCATAACTTGGCAAAGGTTGGATAAATCTTTCCCATGACTACCAAATAATACTTTGTAGAAATGTTCTGTGTTTCTGATATTGCGTGATTGGTAAGTAAGATTAGTGTGAGCTGAACTATGTTATGCTCATAGCATTTTCATAAAAGCTTCACAAAGCCTCTTACAATAGAAGATGCCTGCTCTGTCGTTTCTTTTGATCTCACCCCAACCATGACATCTTTGATCCTCTCTTCGCTTCCTTTTCATTCAGTGTATTATTAAAAAGTAAAGAAGAATGCCACAGCTGCTAGTTTAAGGCAACCAAAATCCTCGTCATTAATAAGCATCCCCCGGTACACACGCAAACACAAACAGTGCCCCCTCAGACATGGAGAATAATAAAATGCTACGCCCATTCGATCTTTTCTTTTTCTTATTATTACTTAATTCCCTCATGTCATGCCCTGCAAAAACCAAGAGCTTGAGCTCTCTTCATAAAAAGCCACACACCACACATCACCAAGGTGAGACAAAAAAATAATGAGAAACTTACGATTCCATCCTAATCTTTCCCCCTCAACTCTTCATGCATCTTTGCCGACTGTCACTTTTCAGAAAGCAATTTGGATGTTGTTTCGCTTCTTTTTGCTGCAAAAGTTAGCAATCAAACTAGCTGGGTCGACTAATGTTTTTCTAATAAGAGCTCACCTTTTATTTCAGTCAAACAAGGCAGTTGGTGCAGATTAGCAAAGGCAATTTTCTGCTTCAGATTCCATTATTAAAACACTCCTGCTATCAGAAAGTTTCTTGTGTTAAATAGAAAAAAGAATTACTGTTTTTTTCTTCTCCCGAGTTTGGATTAATACCTTGAGGCTATTGTTGCTGTTATCGTGAATTCTTAGGGAGTAATTCAGAACACAGACATGTTGTCAAGTTGCAAAGGCAAACATCAAGTATTCAAAAGAATCTAAACGTTAAATTTGGACACAAGTAATTGATTTCAACACAATGTAATCTCTGTATCTAGAGGAACACTGCTAATCCCTCATCTATGTATCAGAGATTATATCCCCTTTTTATCCAGAATGAATGGATTTCATTAGCATGCTTGATATCTATTCAATGAGAAGAAGTTCAGTAAGCCACAAAGTATCACAATCTGTCAAAATCAACACTTCTCATAGTCTTTGACAAATTAGTCTGAAGGGCAAAATTCTTGACTTTCTCGTTTGAACCATACTTGTTTTAAGTAAAAACTTTCAGTGGATTTAAATACGAGTTTTTGAATCAGTTCAAAGGTAATCAGCATCTTATTAACTCTAAATAAATTACACACGAATTAAGAAAAGAAATGGAGAATTTATACTAAGAAATTAGCTTTCAAAATATTAGTATCAAGTTGATACTAGTAAAATCTGAGAACCATTAGGAACTTATGGATTCTCAGAAGCCTGGAGAAACAGTTTTTGGTCCTAATTCTAATTTTTATGAGGGGGTAAAAGATTTTTTGTCTTCAGAAGCAATTTTTTATTTTTTTGGAGCACCAGACTTCGCTGATGGTCAATACCCAGGGGTGCAAATCAACCTCTAGCAACAAGCACCTTCAATTCTCCACACACAAAAAATAAGATGCTATCTCTGTGGCATGCTGTTTTAACATAAAATTAGTTTAACCAAATTTACATATATTTAGTTTATGTCCAGACGTATTAGTAAATTAAGATATCTCTAATTATATTTTGACTAGACAAAATACCTGTTTCAGATATCTCTAACTACATTATGACTAATATAAATTATGTCAGATTTACCATTAATTAGTATGGAAGCTTTGATATCTACATTTAATTACAGGGTATCTGAAAACATATAATTCAGATATCAACAATTAAATTATGACTAGTCTTTTTTGGTCTGCACCAGCATTTGATCACACATTCACATCCCCTCAAATGAACCGGACTTCTAGACAACTGAACTAGAGTTTGATTAAAGCAAATCAAACAGAGAAAGCTTGAATGCAACCTTTAGGTCACACATTTGTGTTTTATTTTTTAACCTAGCCATGCTGCATCTTTGGCCAGGAAATAGATATGACTGGTTTATGGATGATATGAAGAACTGACTGGTATCGTTTCAGAGTTCACGCTTGGCTATTACAGCACTATTAAGAATTATATTACTGCATATTTGTGACCAGCATGTTAGAAATGTTGGAAACTATCATCAATTATCAATGTGCAGGACAGATCCTGAAGGCATCAGCCAGTAACCTGACTTCCTGTCTTGATAGGTTAACATGGAGAAATGTTTGAGTGCCTCCAGCGCACCTAGTGGCGTTGCACCTTATAATGAGGAAAAGGTAAATCATAGACCAATGGTTGCCATGGACTACTGTTTGTCCATGCAAACTGGAAGGGTTATTCATCATTTAATTCATCACTGTCACATTCGGTTTCTTTCTCTCTCATAGGTTGCATTCACTTCCCTCTTCATGAATATTCCCTCTACCTCTGATTTGTTTAATCCTGTCGCTTTACCCTCCACTGCACACGCTAGCACCCACACATACCAAGACTGCACAATAGACACACCAGTGCAGAGAAATTTCTCTCACAGTCTTATTTGTATGCACAGCTTCTCGCATGCGAGCACACACGCACACACGCATACTGTGGATTTGTTAAGCACAGATAACACTGACGTGCACACTGGGTGTGCATATTTGTTGTGTATTTGTAAGTAAAGGAAGGAACCTCTGAGCTCATTCATATGTGAAGGAGGCATGAATCCGTAATTGCTTTCTGGCATGGTACGAGGACAGCTCCGAGTGTTGACTGGGTGTTGGTGTGTGTGCAAGCATAGAGACTTGTGCATGAGTGTGTGTGTGTGTGAATGTCAAGTGGTCATCTTCAGTTCTTCATTTGACATGATGAAACATGTGCCTCCTTATCGAATTAAACTCTAATTCATTCCCTCTACAATTCTTGCTCTTTGTATGCAGCCTGAAAAATCCTGTGGTGGAACATTTAAATTCACCATTGGTTTATGCAACACTGTGGCAACAGGTTAAGCAGTGGCCGTGCTTTCATCTAGAATTTATCTTGGCTTTAGATGGTGATACAGAAATCAAATAGTTTATTAAATATATATTTCTCAATAAAATTTACGCCCAAAAAGTGTTGCTTTAGGTGTGTTTTATGTTTTGTTTGATCTGTGTGTGTTATGAAATTCCTATGCCAGAAATGTCAGAGGAGTTTGTATTGTAAACATAATGTCACCTTCCTAAAATAATGGCCAAAGTAATTTCCTGCCCAAAGTGATATTTTTGCCTAAAACATGTTTCTGAAAGAAAGAGGTAGTGATTTAGGCCATTACTTTAGGAAGGTGATGATATATGACCTACACTTTTTTTATACTGATAAAGTCTCTAAATAGCTTATTTAGGGTTTTGTCTACATGTTTCTGTTGGAATTTTGACATTAAATTAATTTAGTTCTGCAAGATTTTACCTAAATCTCAGTGCTGGCCTCCTTTGGTCAAACAATACCCAAGTAGTTGAATTTTCTTGTTGGTTACAGTGGTAAAATTTGGTACAGCTTCGTCACATCCCCAAGTTCAGGTATCAAATGATCTAACTTAGACACACAACCCGGCCCAGGAGTGCGTCACTAGTTAGAATAGCTAGCGTGACCAGCGAGCATCGATCAATAGCATGACTCAGCTGTGCAATGATGTGATTTATTTGCAATATGGGCACAGAGTGGAATAAGTGTCCTCTGCTTTGTCTACTGATGAGTGGTGGTGTGAGAGGCTTGCAGGATCACTTACTAAAGACAGTATTGACAGCATTTATTTGTTACAAGATGATGTCAAACTACAGACAAGAAAGCAAAAGCACTTGGAGTGTTTCACTAAGATCCCTTATGGCAGTTGGCAGTGTTTACAGTTTATGACTTTAACGATGCGACTAAGGTAAAACGTAGAGATCAGAGTATCAGCTGATTTTGTTTAGTGCATTCATTTTCTCTGATACCAGCCATTTAAAAATGCAAGGATTGGGATCCTGAGCCAAACTTGAGTCAGATCTGTAGATGCCTACTCTAGAAACTTCAACATGTGTTTTATTTTGCTGATACCAACAAGTACGGACTTTTCTACCACCAGAAGCACCATTTGTATATATGTAAGTATCACAGATCTTTGCTTTGAAAGAAAAAAAAAGTGTTTAAACCAAAAAAATCAGGAGGACCATTCAGATTGTCATCAATAAATATAGCAGCAGAGGTCTGTACGTTAATATGTAGATGCACCTAGAAAAAGTGATTCATGCTTGTGTAGCACAAGTAATGCAGTAAAGTAAATCTAGATTTTAGTGGAAGATATTTTTTCTTTATGCAGAACTTCTCAGCAGATGTCCTCGGATTTTTAAAGGGAGAGCAAAACTGCATTCTGCATACACTACAAGAAATGGTTCCTTCTGAAAAGGATGTCTCTGTACCTGACAACCTGTCTCCTATAGAAGGTGCGCAGAGAAATTCGAAAGGGAAAAAAAGTCAACACTGCCAGCCCCATTTTATTTCACAATTGCTCATATAACATATTTTCAACAGAAGCATGGCTTACATGCTGTTTATAAAAACGGCAAATAAATAAAAGTCAGTAAACGCAAGAAATGTTGTATTTTTTAAAAATATACTTCACATACCTTCCCTTTTTTCCCTTTCCTAGGATTTGTATAATATAGCAGTCCTTTCTCTGAAAACTTACTTTAAAACAGATGAAATGGGAAACAAGTTATCAATATCAGGAACAGGAAGTGCATGATATAATGTTGCTGAATATTGCAATGGCTTTGTGTATTTACCCACATGGATCTGTCTACACATGGATCTGTTTAGTCTCTGTCTGAAATGTGCATGAAACAGAGGGAAATATGTTGAAATAGACTAATCAACATTTTTTTTAAATGTTGATTTAAACATTTTAAATGTTTAAATCAACATGCAGACTGCATGGCTGCAGTCTGCATGCAGGGCACCACATTTATGATAGAGTTTTAATGCACTTGAAATAGTTTAACCTACCAGACATTGCATTCAAATGCACACATTTACTTTATGATTGTAACTCATAAATGTGCAACTCTATCATGAATGGAAGAATGAATAAATGTGCTGTCTGTAATTGGAGATTATATTATATAGTATTATATTATATTGTTAGTAAATATCCACCTTAAATATCATTTAAGGTGGATATTTACTGTTCCAAGATGAGGAAAAAGGCTACGTTTAGCTAAGCTTAAGCTCAGTGAACTTGCAGTTCTGTTCGGTAAGATTCAGAATATGCTTATTTATTTATTTATTTTATATATATATATATATATATATATATATATATATATATATATATATATTTTAGAAATGTCCATGTTGAAATGGCTTGTTAGTTATACATAAAAATGTATTGGACAGCAGAATTTCATGTGTCTTCACAAATACTGATGGCAGCTTCTTGATGAGAAATCAAGCATGTTATGTCAGGTCTGATTTCCATCTTCACCTGTCTCTCTATGGCAGTTAGGCACTACTACTTTTTAATTAGAAGAAAGTTTGATAAAACAGATCAAGCAAGCTTCAGAGTGAGTTTCTGTAATTGCTACATTATGCGTTTTATTTATGTTTATAAGTAGTGTCTTACCCTACCTAATATATTCAGCAACTTACTGAAAAGCTGGATTTTATTTTTATTTTATTTATTTATTTACAAAATGTCAATAGCTTTTGCGACAGTTAGGTGCAGATGTTTTTGATATTTCTAAATTAAATTGCTTTAATGTTTATTAAATTAAAGGGCATAACAAGTGAATTTAATTGAGTCAAATATTCATGCTTTGTCATTTTTGTTTGTGGCATTAGAAAAAAGCAATGATTTGTTTAGCTGAAGTGAGTTGTTGTAAAAGCAAACAAATTCAAAGGGTTGCTATCTGCTTTGTGTTTCTGTGCATCGGCTACGTATGTATGAATATATTTGTCCATATCCTTCCACTTGCAAATTCTGTCACAACAGCAGGTAAATTACCACAAGCAACAGAGCAATCAAGGATTACACTCTTGTAGGATTAGCATTCAGTACCCGCGTGAAGGTCTGAGCCAGAGTGGATGTGCCTGAATGTGTTCGTAGGTGTGGTTTGAATTGCGTGCTTTTGTTGCTGTACACGAACTCAATGTGCGAGTCAGATAACCAAAAAAAGAAAGTTTGACATTGACTACTAAGCTCTTTGCTTGATGCATAATTCATCTGTCTCTACAGACTGAGCCTGCTTTTGAAGCTATCTTGGCTTGTTCAACTTTAACTAAAACAAACTACAAACAGTCTCATTTTGGAGCAATTTATTTTTTGTCTGTTTTCTTTTGCTACTAATTAATATTCATTGATATGAGCCAGAAGTTGCTGGTAGTACTGTCACTCCCATTTCTAAGAAGCTCAACACGTACAGTTGTATTTTTTTCCCTCACTGCATAAATTGACTTTAATGAAAAGTTTCATTTTTCCAAAATTTTCAGTGTGAGATAACACTTCTTTATTAAGGATATTATTAAACCTGAGCAGCGAAGCTCTGCAAAGACCTATTGTATCTGTACTGGTTTTATTTTTCTTCTATCAAATGTATTGGCTCTTTGGAGCTCTAAACATATACAAAAACTCACGAAACTTGGTGGACGCATCAGACCTGCATGAAAATTACATATTTAAAGGGTTTCGAAAAGTCAAAACAGAAATGGTTCAGCAGCACTCCCTTGCACCTTTCAAAACATCTTCCATAATAACCTTACTTTATCATACAGCAATAAAATTAATTTCTTGAAGTATTGTTATTCAAATAATGGCTCTTTCCAAGGCATAAATAGCATATTTCTGCACTTGAATAGAAGAGAAGCAACACATAATGTCCAAGATTTTACCAAGGCAAATGAGAAACAAAGTTATGGTTTAAAAATGTCCCCGGTTTTTCAAGATAAGATATAACAATTAATATGTGTCAACAAATTACTAGCATAAAGTACTGATCAGCAATTATTTGCTGTTTTTTGTGTTAGTACTGCAGTGGGACTTCTAAGTTTATCAGTGTATAAAGGAAAATCTGATTTACACATCACTGCATTATTACAGACATCCAAGTTTTTATTTTACAGAGTAATGACCCTTCTTTTTTTGCTCCTCTTCTAGGCCCCGTTACATTGCAACCATGTGCACTGAGCTGCAGTCCAAAGTGCTTCAATGCTATAAAGAAAACCCAAAGCAGACACTGCACTGCTCCAGACTGGCTCAGCAGTACATGAACTGTGTTCAGCAAGGGAAGAAGGTAAGTCATGGCTGCAGTCTGCATGTAGGTGTAAGAGCAAATACAGAAAAATGGGGAGTTTTCTTTTCAGGGCACCATATTTACTTTCAGCTTAGCTGCAAGCTAATGAGATTTTGAAGTAACCTGCTTTTATTGCTGACAGTGGAAGATGACAGCAAAAAGTCAAAGAACCTCAAAGTCTTATTTTAAAGTACTTAATTTCAAAGTATTTGCATCTTCCTTGTTGAATATTTTGACACCTCAAATTGGAGAATACAGAAACGACATATGCTTTCTATTTGGGGGTTTACATCATTACCAGTGTTCAAAAATGGGTTTTGCATTCACTTTTTACGACGTTTCGCTTTGCTGTTGCTTTTTCAAAGAGTGTTTAAACTCAAGGCTTATCTACAAAGTGTTTTATTTACTCAATTTATCAATCAAAAAGCAATTCTGAATGGAGTAATTTGCACATTATTACCATGGCAGAATGTCTTTCTGCCGCTTCAAAGTTATAAAAGGCTCAGAGCAACAATTGATGAATTTGGCTGTACCAACAGCCGATAAAAGCAAAGGCTCAGAATAAAAGCAATCAGTGGTTTTATATTGTTTCAAAAGCGTAATTACCAGTAGAATGCTGCTCTGTGGGGAAGAAACGTTTTATATTCTTGCACCAGACTTTTTTTTTTTTAATTATGGGAAATATAAATTGAGAGTGGAAGCTTTTTTTTTTTCTTTTTTCAAGCACATATTTAATTCAGAGTCAAATACTTAGAAAAATTAGGTAAAAATGACAATAACTGGCTAAATGAAATATCTACAGAAAAAAAATCAAAAGTATGACAGTGAAAGTAAAGAAAATAGTAAAGGGTAAAATTATGAAAACCAGAAGTTAAGACTTGAAAAGTGAGATTTCTCCGTATAATATTTTATCCAAAGTGTCATTATATGCCATTGCCAAGTAACAAAACAGTATATATTTCTTAAGTAAATGTTACTTATCTTTGTTATGGTGCAGGATAAAAGTTTGTTTAACTTTTGTTGTTAAAACTTAAACATTTGGTTGTCCATCTCCCTAAAATTCACAGAATACCAAGCTGATGCCTTTTTAAAGTTCACATTGTGGCTTTTTCTTTGTAGAAAACAATCTTGACCCTGACATTTTATCGCTGACATCTTCTCTGTCTACCCTTTCTTTATAGGGATAATCTAACAGAGATTAAATCTTTCATTTTAAAGACTGGCTTGCACCACTATTTCGAAGATGGTGGCTTTTCAGGTTGACCTTTGAGACTTTTGAAGTTTTTTTTTTTCATCCCTGTCTCAGACTTTGAACAACTCATAAATGTTTCTAGGAATAAGATTTAAACCTGTAAGTCTGAAAGATTTCACATTAAAAGTGTTACTATCTCCTTCCAGTCTATTATCAGATATCATCATTCCAGTTATTGTCTGACCGAGCCTCAGTGTTTTTTTTTATAGCAGAAGGGAACTTTAAAAAAATAGAAAAGAAAAAGAGATTACAATTCTTTGCATTTTCCTTTTCATGTGAGCAGAGTATTTTTAATCATTGTACCCAGGGTGAGGTTTGTTACCTGTGTCAAAGTATGCCAAGGTTTTCCAAAGTTTCAAAGTAGCATTGATGCAGATATTCACGTAAAGGAGGAATGACCAAGTGATTATGTTTGTCAAGAATTGTGCAGTTGGTGAATTTTGCAGAAAAGTGATAATGTTTTCTTCGTCATTGGTGGTAAATATATTATAAAACAGACATTCAATACAAAGGTAAAAATCTGATTTTCACTTCGTGGCAGTTCGTTACCAGAAAGAAAATTGCTCATCTATTAACACAAATTAAAAACAAGTAATATTGCTTATGATACATAAGCTCCTTTGAAATACTGCTTATCTGCTTAGACACAAGAAATGTGCAGTTGGTAAATTTTGCCAAAGTAGAAATCAATGTTTATTTCCTGGTATTGGTTACCAGTAAACACGGTCATCTCTTAGCAACAGATTATTATTGTTCAAAAAACATAAGACTTCTTCTGCTCTTTCGAAATATCACTTACTACTGGTGAATTTTGCAGAGTAGTGAAAATGTTTGTCATTGGTTTAAAATATATTATAAAACAGACAATCAATACAAAAGTAAAGTCTGATTTATTCTTTGTGGCAGTTTGTTACCAGAAAGAAATGCTCATCTATTAAAACAAATTAATAACAAGTAATATTATTGCTTATTAAACATAAGCTCTTTTGAAATACTGCTTATCTGCTTATTCACAAGAAAGTTACAGTTGGTAAATTTTGCAAAAGTAAAGATCAGATGTTTACTTTATGGCACTTTGTTACCAGAAAACATGCTAATCTCTTAGCAACAAATTGTTATTGTTCAAAAATGCATATGATTTCTTCTCTTTTGAAATATCACTTACTACTTAACAAGGTTTGTTAATTAGTAAGTTATATTTGGTGAATTTTGCAGAAAAGTTAAAATGTTTGTCATTGGTGTTAAATATATTATAAAACAGCCATTCAATACAAAAGTAAAAATCTGATTCATACTTCGTGGCACTTCGTTACCAGAAAAAATGCTCATTTTTTAACACTAAATTAATAACAAGTAATGTTATTGTTTATAAAACATAAGTTCTTTTGAAATACTGCTTATACTGCTCATCTGCAATAACTGTAAATTCTGTAAAAATCAGATGTTTACTTCGTGGCACTTTACCAGTAAACATAGTCATTTCTAAGCAACAGATTGTTATTGTTCAAAAAGCATATGATTTCTTCTTCTCTTTCGAACTATCACTTTGGTGAATTTTGCAGAATAGTGAAAATGTTTGTCATTGGTTCTAAATATATAATAAAAACAGACATTCAATACAAAAATAAAAATCTGATTTTCACTTTGTGGTACCAGAAAACACTGTCATCTCTTAGCAACAGATTATTATTGTTCAAAAACATGTTTCCTTCTGAAAAAGTCTGAAGAAGTCTGAAATTTCAAACTTTTCTGAGTCAGAAATCTCTCTCTCTCTCTCTCTCTCTCTATATATATATATATATATATATATATATATATATATATATATATATATATATATATATACACACACACACACTAACTTTTTCTGTTAAATTATTCTCTGTAGAATTACATAATATATTTTAATTACGGCTCACTCTTCTTGAATATAGTTTGTCTTTTCTCCTGCATGTAGTAAGGAATGATGATCCTTTTTTCATACGTGATTGGTTCTATTTTCTGGTTGTATCTGCCTCAGTGTTTTTTTTCTCTGTGCTTACAACTAAGATGGGCTTCGTGTAAACTCTACCATACATCTTTAGTGTCCATCAAACTATGTTTGTCAATCATTCTGCCAATAAAACTAGCAGCCAAATTATCTCTTTTTTTTTCTTCCAAAGTTTTGATCTCCACATCACTAGAATATCTATCTTCCTCTTTCTGGCTGCCTTTTGAAGTCTCCCCACTTCACTATCTGCAGTGGCGCAGCTTTCCTTACATGTCACTCAGAAGTTGTTTTATGTTTTATAATTCATGCCTGCTCACGCATACACTTTTTTTACACACTCTTCCCTTTACCATCTGTTGAGGCAGTTCAGGGTATGGCCTTTCACCCTCTCTCATCTATCAGTCCCCTTGTCCATCTTCTGCCAGGGTCTCTGCTCGGGCCGTTGTCATGCATAAGGTCCTTTTGTTTCTGCTTGTAGCTTTGCAAACTGTTGTGTGAATTATATAGCCTAGATTAAGGTCAACGCACCAAGGCCCTCTGTTTCAAAGTTTGTGGTTTCATTCGCCAAATACTTGCATCAATAGTAAGTAAGTAAGTAAGTAAGCTTTATTTCTATAGCACTTTTCACAGACCAGGATCACAAAGTGCTGCACAAAGTATAAAAAATAAAACAAATTAAAAACAACATACAAACAATAAAACACAGTAGTACACTAAAAAGCAAGATTAAAAAAGTGGGTCTTAAGTTGTTTCCTGAAAGTGTCTATGCAATGTAGAGATCGAATGGTGCAAGGTAGCTCATTCCATAGTCGAGGCGCCACAGCTTTAAAAGATCTGTCTCCACGAGTCTTAAAAAAGGTCCGAGGAACCGTCAACAAGTTCAAATTCGACGACCTGAGGCTCCTAGTTGAAACATAAGGCTGTATGAGGTTCTTAATGTAGTCTGGCGTCTGTCCATGAAGAGCTCTAAAAGTCAGTACCAGGATTTTATAGTGCATCCTGTAAGATACAGGCAGCCAGTGCAAGCTTTTGAGGATGGGAGTAATATGTTCCCTCCTGTGGGTGCAGGTGAGCAGGCGTGCAGCAGAGTTTTGTACTACCTGCAGACGCATTAACTCCCTCTTATTAAGACATGTAAACAGACTGTTACAATAATCCAGTCTAGATGAGACAAATGCATGAATAATCATCTCAAGCTCACCATAAGTTACCATTTCACGAAGTTTTGAAATGTTCCGAATTTGGAAAAAACAATTCCTAACAAGTTGAGTCACGTGCCGCTCCATCGACATTGCTCCATCCATGAAGACACCCAAGTTGCGCAGGTTGCTCTTAACTGTGCAGCTCAGGTACAATAATACAACTCCCATACACATATACTCTCGTGTTTATTTATTAAAGGTTTTGCTCATACCACACACATTTTTATAGGTGTAACTGCATCCACAAACTCTTTATGTCCCCATTGAAATTTGATTGGGAGTATTTTTTGTTGCTATTTGCCTGTGCTTATAGAGGCGTGCAAATATACAAATCCTTTTTCACATTTTTGTGAAAACGTTACTTACTTACTATTAATTCATACATTATAATATAATACTCAATGTACATGTTGTGCATGTGTCCATGTAAACACGGACTTGAATTATGTGAATTAAGGATGGGTAAGTATTGTTTGTTATTGGAGGTGAGTATCTTAATAAAAGTCATTTATTGTGATAATTCTAAATTTCAACAATGTTTGCACACTTCCAAAACTGAACAATTGTTTAGGATTGCTAACTTAACTCAACGGTTTCAAGTTTTGATGTCATAAATATTGATGTATTTTAAAATATGGTTGAGTAAAATAATTGTTCACTGTTTAGCAGTACAGTGGCACAGCTTCCTGTAACTCGTCTTCTGGAGCAGCCTGTTTGGTAATGTTCAGGTTTTATTTTTAGAGCACTCATTGTTGATTGCAGGGCTCTTGCTGCATGCAGTAGTCGACATATAGCCAAAAGAGCTGTGATGCATTTTTGAATTGAAGTTTTTGTCCTTTTCATTATTGCAGTAAAAAAAAACAAAAAAAAAACATGATAACATTTTTGGTTCATATAATGTGAATATGTGATTTACTACACAACTGTTATCCAAAATAGCCTTCGGCCTCTTGTCCCACTCCACAATGTTTTAAGACTGCTGTGCAGGTCATGTACATTGCTGTCCTACTTCATGCCATCAGCAGAGGCTAACTATTTCAAAGAAAAACACTTCTACAGCACCACCCCTCTCACAGTACTTGACCTATCTGAACCTGTGGGACTCCTGCCAGATGTATTTGTTTTTGTGTTTGCCCCTGAGGGATCAGGTGAAGTGCCACTCAGTTTCAGGCTTGATTACAGAGATGTGCTGAGCATAGTAACAGCATTTGTGGGTGATATACACAAATATGGTGATGTTTTTAGACCTAAATAAAATGCTGTTCCACTTTCCACTTTGGCTTTTAACTGAAGTATCTACTTGAAATCAGCAACAGTCTGAATATTATTGCTATCCAGTAAATCACAACCATCTAAAACAGTCCTGTCGGAATCTCTGAAATCCTTTTTTTTTTTCATGTGATCAGTGAATGCACAAAATGTTAACTGGTTGCTTTGGTGTAGATGTTGTCACTAAGGTCGGAGAATTCAAAGTTAGCTTCTTTCAGTATCAAAGAGGTGCTTAGAAATGAAGTCAGAGGAAGCACAAAAGGTGTAATATGTTAGCTTAAAGGAAACTACTTCCTGCAAAGGCAAGGCGCCTGAAGTAGCTTCAGGCTGCAAGAGAGACAAAGACTTTCAGTAGATAACAGAAAGGCTGAACAGAGTACATCAAAGCTTTTCGAGTCTTCAATCTCTTTAACCCATGCTGTATTTATAAATGTATTAACTCAAACTGTTAAAAGTTTTTTTCAAGGACTTGCTATAAATACTAATGGCTATGGTAAGAAGGATCTCCTATAGTGGTCTTTGTTGCAACTAATCTGAATAAGTCTCTGACTAAAGATGCTTGTCAAATTAATGTCTCCAGATGAAGTAGCATAATTCTCCAGAAAGAGATAAAATGTCACTGTGACACTGCCCCTGCTCATAAAAATCAACTTTTTTGAGCTTCTTATTATGTTACAATGCCAGTCCTTCATCAAACTGGTACCCAGTGTGTACCTTTGACTGTCATGTATATTTGAGAAATCCTTTGTATGGTGTGGAGAAGCATTGAGTCCAATTTCAAGTCGTCAGATACGGTTATGATGCAAAGTCAAATTTATTTTGTTTCTTGACATATGCGCCATCTTCATAAAGACTGAAGGTAACATAGTTGCTTGATTGCGCTGGAAAATACATTAAGCTCTCCCTTCCCTCCCACCCTTTAATGACCACTCAGAGCAGGAAAGCAAGAACACATCCTCACAATGCTGCTCTCATCATGGTTCTTGAACAGAAATTTTAACTGAATAACATTGGGAAACCTCAGATCAAAGCAAAAAACAAAAAGAAAAAGAAAAAAAGGAAATCATGTGCAAAATGCTTAACAATTCATTTCAATTTAAAATTGACCTTTAACTGGAGCCTTCTTTTATAAAAGTGCTGCAGCTTTAAAAGAAAGCAACAGTATATCAAGCAGGTTTATAGTTCAAGAAAAGCAACTCTATTAAGTTTAGTTATGCCGCTATGATCATTAACGTTGGTATTGTGGTCTTCGTTCTTAGTGAAACTTCTTTGATCAAATCTCCGTTTGAGATGCTGTCAGAGGTTTTGTTTCTGAAAGCAAATAATTTAAAGAAATGCTGCTAGTGTCTGTTCAAGCAGCTAGTGTCTGTGGGTGGCGGGGAAAGGAACACACTGGTTTGGACTGCGTGGGTTTGTGGATAGACCCTGCTGTGTTTGAGCTGCATTTCTCTCTTTTTTTTCCCTCTTATTCTCACCTCCATTAGTTGTGCCATGTGGTGTGAGTGTTTGTGTGTGTGTATGTGCATCTTGAGTATTTGTGAAGTACCATTCTGCCTACTTTCAGACGTTTCATTTGACATTTTCTCTAGCAGCTACATTTAACTCAAATTAACTTTCTTTTTTTTTTTTTTGTTCAACAACAGTGCATTGCTAGTAGCATCTTAAGTAGGTCTCAAGTGACATTGCATCTCTAACTAAAGGTTTAGTCCATTTACTGCTGAAAACCACTTAAGAGTGTAAGCACTTGAAAACATATTTTTCCTCCACAACAAATTACATCCAAATCTGTTTAAACCTGTTAATGGTTTCTCCAGGTAGAAAAAAACAATTAATTGGAGATGTAGAAATTATGGCAATTCTTTTGGAAAAGGAAAAAATGAGGAACGAGTCTTTGTAGCTGGGATGAAAGCAGAGGAATGGATGGAGCCTGATGAAAGAAAGGAAAACTAAAGAGAGGGAAGCTCCTGGAAGCTTTTTAATGTGAGCGTTGATGGAAAACTGTAAGAGGAAAATAGAGAATAGTTGGACGATATGAGGGAATATGCACATGATGAATAGAAAGATATTCTGCGACCGGGAGAGATGGGTTATGGTAGAACGGTTCATGCTTTATAAATGGATTTCTCCCCAGAAATGAATATTTAAAGAAGCAAAGTAAGTTATATATCTGTTTTAAAATGAAGAATGATACATTAAATACAGTTTTATTTTTCTGGAACATCAGTTAGCAGAAATTCAAAGTTTATTTAGTTTTCCTGACATTTTTTAATAACAAAAGCTTCTCAGAGATAAATAAGAAGCTGTCATTTTTGGTGTCTCACACAACTCAGTGGTAGAGCAGGTTCACCGTGAGATGAGGCCTCAGTCCTCTACGCAGCTGTCCTAGGTTCGATTCTCGTCCCCGGGCAATTTACTGCATGCCTTCCCATTCTTTCTCTGCCCTTTTCCTACTTCAGCTAGTGATGAATAAAAGTCACTAGTGCCAAAGATCCTTTAAAATAATAATAATATTGATACATTTTTCTGTATTCTAATACCATTTGTACCTCAACATGAGCCTCCTAAGTACATGCTTTGCTGCATCACTCATAAATGGTAGAGATGAGTGTTAAACATCAGACTCATTTGTGATAAAATATTTAACTTTTTTTTTTCATTCTTATCTTTATCCAAACTAATAAAAATATCTATTTTTGTTGAGGTGTAAATGTGGGACAACACGCTGAAAGGAAAAAAAAAACAAAAAGAAAAAAGATCTCCTAGCAGTTATACAATTGCTATTTTAAAATTTTAAGACACCACAATAAATATTCAGTTCTTTGAAGTGATTTAAAGGCACAACAAAATATGCATTTTCTAGCTGGAAAGGAAGATAAGACACCCTACCCCTTAGTAGCAATTGTTTGGCCCTTTGGCTAAAACAGCTTCACTACTCTTCCTAAAGCCATCCATCAGCCTCTGACAATGGTCAAAGCAGCCAAACGTCGAAAAGCAACGTCTGGCTGCTTTTCACTTTCAGCTGTTAGATGTTTGATGGGTTTCTTGCATGTACAGTCCACTTTATGTCACCCCACAGCATCTCGGTGAGATCAAGATCGAGCCTTTAGGGTCAACCTTCTTCAACATCTTCAATAATTACTTTTTAACCATGTCAATACATCTCTGTGTAATCCGAGCCTCCTGGAATTAAATATAGTTATGTCCTAAGATATTCTTTGCCAAAAGGAAGTTTTGTTTATTTATTTTTGTTTAGTAATTTTAAAAGATTTTTTTTAATTTAAGTTAACATTTCTTGTCCATGTGTCCTAATAAGTTAGAAAAACACACAGACTCTTATAGGGTGTCCTAACTTCTTCACATGACAGTAGGTTAATTGACAGTCTTGGAATAAAAAGGGGAAAAGGAGCAATTTTCCTTTCTCTTTGTCAGTGTTTACATGTTTTCATTTCTGTCAACATGACGATAAAGTGAAACAAAATAAAAATTTCTACTCATCGATTTTTGAACACCCAAAAAACATTTCTCATTTTTCTTTAATATTTAAAACCACTTGTTTATTCTTTTTCAATGCTTGTTTCAGATGAGAACATCCAATTACAAAAACATTCAAGGTCTGACTCACAAATAATTTAGTTTGACACTGTGTGAAGAAAGCTTGTTGTTGATATGTTGTCAATTTCTATTTATTAAAGCACAACTTTTAGGGAAAAAAATTACGTGAACATTTTTAATTTATCTTTATTGATTATCATTTCAATAAACACGAAGAAACAAAGTGTAATTTTGCATTCATACTTTTTTTTTTACCATATAAAAGAAAAACAACTCATATTTCAATTGAATATTTTGTACTTTCAAATAAAACTTAAGTAAGCAATTGTTTTGCTGTTTTTCATTTGTAGTTTCTGAAGAGAAAATTCAATCAATGAAGGCATGCTTAGTCCCAGAACAACTAAGGTGCATATAAAAGGGAAATGATAAAAGAGAAAGTAGTTTTTAGAGCAATAAAGAGTTAAAGGCTGAGTTCAAAAAATTGTTTATAAGTTGCATAAAAGAAGAAAGGAAATAAAATAAACGTGTGGCTGTGTAAAGCTATCAATAGTAGCAGGTGGTGAGCCCCACTGTGAGCTTTGGACTGCCTGCTTTCTCTGATCTGATAAAACAGCCACTCTATTTATTCAGCAGCCTTCTCCTCCACACGCAGACTACATTGTGTGGACTATAATATTCCTGTTATTAATATTTTTATAATACTAGCATGCTTCCCTTCACTCATTATGGCTCCCCATTGATTGCTACAAAAACATCTTCACGCCCCTCTGCGTGTTATTTTAATAAACTTGTGCACATTTGCTCACTCACATATTTCTGTCTCTTTATGAGTCGCTCTTTACTTCCACCCGTTCCTCCTCTGCTCCACATCCATCATCTCCAAGGCGACCAACGCACGATGGCACAGGCCTCATGAAGATTAGCTGTTCTCTCTCATGTCCCTTCGTTCTGCCTCCCAACAGACGTTCTGTCTGTTGAATTCTCACACCGCGCCGTCAGCATCCGGCCGTTCACCTGATCCCTTCTGCTCCTTTTATTACTGATCGAGATCTAGAAAACATGTGAGGGATTCCTTCCTGCCAACCTTTGGCTGGACTTTGACTTCGTTTGCTTAGGGGGAATGTGTCCAGGTAAACTTGGACAAATGAGAATTGCTATGTTCTTTTACTCTGCGATTAAAACTTGTCATCTCGAACAGTAACAATAATGGGCAACAATGAAACTTGGATAATTACATGCTCTACATTACGTTAATGTTCACTTGACTGCTTTTTAATGATGAATTCCAATATTGTGATTATTGTTTGCTTTAAATGAAACGGGCAGATTGTACAAAAGCAGAACTCTCTGGATTACACTGTTGAGGGCTTTTTTTTATCCCACAAAGTTGGCATTGATTGCAAGGCTGTGGAATATTTGAAACATAAAGTAAACTGTGGCTAATAGTTGTGCAAATTGGCTTGATTTTGGCCTATGCACACTAGCATGCCATTCTCTGAGGAATACCTACACACTCATTTGTGTAAATGTTGTTTTAATCCGGTAACTAAATCTGGCAAAAAAAAAGAGAAGTATTAATTAAAATAAATACATATGAGGAAAAAAAGAATTAAATTGAAAGTGATCAGTTTAATGCTTCTGAAACTCAATATTTTATTTTAGATTTTTCAGTATGTACTCTTTCAGTCTCTAGTCAATGTCGATCAATGGGTTTAGACGATACCATATTTCATAACTGCTACATTCTCGTACTGCTCTCTCTACTCCTGAATTATTTGCTGTCATTTCACCTTTTACCTTTATGTTCTCAAAGTTATTTTCCTCTGGATTGAAACAACAGCTGTACTGATGTTATTTTTAGGTGTTGCACCTTCCTGAAAGTCTGTTTCAGCTGAGCTACTGCTGCCAATGACTTGGTGTTTTCTTTCTAAGGACAATACATTTGGCCCCACCTCTTTTGTTTTACGTTGTCACCACATGGATGCTCAGTGTGCGGGTTTCTTGCCACAATAACAAATCATTGTTATCAACCATCCAACATGTTGGTCAGGGAGGAGTGAATTCTGCAAGTCAGTGACTCGATGCAGTCAGCTGGGCTTCCTTAGATAGTAAGCGTTTCAACCGATTTGAATAATAAACTAATATTAAATTCTGTCATGATGACTAGAATCGGTTTGGAATGTATGAATCTGTCTAAACGACTCAATCGACTTTACTCTTTTTGGCTTGATCTCGGGACGATATTTGCTGTGAATTTGCACCAAATGAATACATCTGAATTGAAATGTACAGAGCTGAATTGAATTGAATTGAATTGTTTTTTATAAAGCATTTACAGCCCTTGCCAGTCTTAGTTATGATCAGTCCCAGCACCTGTCTCTGTCCCTCCTGAGAGGAGCTAAGAGCCGAGTGCTGTTAGCACTGAGTAGAGAAGACATTTATTGATTCTTTGCTGGTCTATTATTTCTATTTTTTGCAGGAAAAAAAAAAAGCGAGTGACGCCAGTGTGTTTGCGAGACAGAGCTTCTTTATATTTGCCGCAGATATTTGTGTGTGAGTGCCTCTGCCTTGTTTGCAGACCGTTAGCTTATGTCTGTGGAAGTGCAAACACTCCCAGCATGTCCACGCTGCAGACTGTGGCTTTCATGCTGCTGACAGTTAGATCTGATCCGCGGCCTGCAAACACAACATCTATCTTCAATACAACATCCAGCTACACTTCAAACTGCTTGCTAATTGGATGGAAGCTGTCAGGTTAGAGAAAACACATTTCTCTGTGTTAGTATGTGTTTTTGGACACATTTTTTTTTTCCTGGATATAAATGTATGTTCTTTATAACATTTTTAGCTTCTTTTTTTAACCCAATGATGCTCGCTCACATATCAAAAATATTTTTCACGTCATGTTAATGACTTCATTAAGCAAAATAAATGATCAGCAGGGTCAGAGATTCTAAAATGTATAGCACCATGAAAGCTAACATTATTCCAAATATTGATCGTATGACTGTAAAACGTTGTAAAAAAGATTTCTTATATCAGCATGTCTTCACTTATGACTTCCGTCCCAGTATCTGCTAAATTCAAACACAAGGATACACAATTAACCTAAAGATTTAGTGATGAGGTGAAGCCCACTGCAATGTGAATGAAAGGTGGAGGGAATGCCAGGCGGCATGAAAGTTGTGATTAAAAATCAGGGACTTTCCAACAAAGACTGTTTTCCGAATTCTTCCCCAGTAAAAAGTGTTTTCTTCTCGTTAAGTGATATTTGAAAACACCATATATTATCACATTTGTTGTTTACACCGTTTTTCATGTTCTGAGTGCTATAAATGGAAATATGTTTCAATTTCGGATAATGTTATTTTATGAAACAAAACTAATATATTCCTTCTACTCAAACACCTACACACTACTTGCTAAATCAGAGAAACGTACATTTAGTTTCACCAACTTCAGCAAAAATAAGAAATAAATGCACGATAAACTCAATAGTTGTCATCAAATGCCTATTGAGCTCTGTGTTATCCCTATTCGTTGTGTTTGGAGAAAAATGTGAGTAACAGACATAAATTTCTACTTTTATTTAATGACATGGAAGAAAGTTCAAGATACTGCTTCTTTCTGACTTTCATTCCTTCTAAGCTTTATCGTTTATGTATTATGAGTTCTGATTTCTTTTCAAAGAAATGTTTTAGTCAGCATAAATGGCTGGAAGAAATGTTCAGTAACCCTGCATCTCGTTTCAGCTGTGAATTTTTGTGTGTTGGAGCAGGGATGTCACATATTGATTATTTGACTTGTGACGTTATTATAATTTTTTTCAAAGACTCCAGTTATTCATGTGCAGAGAAAACTAGTTCCTCTCCTTCATCAACTAAAGCGCTTCCATTTTGACACCATCATTCTTATTGATGAGTGTTATAGCAGCGTACATCACAGGCTGTGGTTCTTTCTGTGAGCTTTCTACGTACAGCGACAATCAGATCAGGACAGAAAATAACAGTGGCCAATAGTGTCTGACATTCACTGCAAGCATCAAACCTCTTAGGTTATGAGAGAAAACACAGAGGGACTAGACAAGATTCTAAGAGATTTCACCTTATTCAGTGGTTTTTTTGGGTTTTTTTTTAAATACTGCATTTATAAAATACGTATTTGATCTTTCAGACTAATTTAATTGTTGCTTGGTGCCATTGTCTAAGAGGTTTGCCACTTTTAGCATGAAAACTGCATTTTTAAGTCCATGTTACCTAAATAAGAGTGAAGGGTGGCGCTCACATCTAATATTTTCCACGACCTGGAAATGGTTCCAAACAGTTTAATTTATTTTTATTTTAGTGCAGCACGTTGTGGTGAGGGCAGTGATGCATTTCTCTGCTCCATATAGTCACTACAGCATGTTCTCTGGCCTCTCATTAACAGTACTTTAAGCCGTACGATTGGTACGACAGAAACTTTCAGCAGTTTTGAAATAGTCACTTTTTCAAACTTTTTGAATGCCTTGATATTTGTGACGAACCCATGCTCAAGGCCTGTATTTCCTCTGCGTTGTCTTCCCTCTGTCAGGACTGCAAGAACAAAGTTTTTTTTTTTTCTTGCCAGGACATTTCATACCTCATAGGAGCTCAAGTGCAGAACTCCTCTGCGTATGTCTCTCCCACTGCAGCACATTTACTTACTTTTTCGGGACACAGAACAAGAAAAACGTTCTGCCCAGAATATGCATTAACAATGAGCTGCAAAAACTCCCAAATCAGAGCTCCCCCTGGGAAAGAGAACAAAGTTCCCTGTTCTTGTCTTGCAGAGTAAGTATTGGCACTTAATAAGGACCCAAGAAGTAACATTCTGATTTGGACAACAAAGAGATGTGTTCAAGATTTAAATAGTCTAAAATATTCCTGCAGGTGCATTTTTTTTTTTATTAAAATGGCAATGCAGTAACTTGGTGTACCTAAGTAGCAGCTGAGATTCAGCTCAGACCTTGAGGTGAAATGTTTGTCTGCCCCCAGCACTTAAGGTGTTATGCGCAAAAAAAGCTTTCCCTGTCCCTATATTGTCCAAGTTTGGATGGCAACAGTCCAAATTTGGACCTGGGGGCACCAAATTGAGTTGTCTGCACTGTGGGGGGCGCCAGGGGTCAATTTGAAATTCAGGTGCTACTTCATACACTATGCATAAGGCATAATATGCGAAAGTGCTGCAACACTCACACACCTGCCACAACACCCCACCTCCACCCAAACACACACAAGAATAATAATAAAAAAACAAACAAACACTGTGCTTTCTGTGCATAAACTCTTGCACACATTAGCAGCCACCTTCGCACAAAGTGTGGATTTTTATGCACACATGCACATTAATGCCGTCCTCCTTTACGTCTCGGGACGTGAGCGGGGCAGTAAAGCTAAAGCTCCTTGTCACATTTGCCACTCATCTCCAATTCAAAGGCACAGCCTGCGATGCCCTCGGATGCACTTGGCAAGTGAACAGCTAACCTACCCGCCAGCGTATCTGCCTGCCAGCCGGGCTCAGAGGCAGTTAGCATGCCAACTAGCCCACCCAGCAGCCACAAGCTAATGCTTCACTAACCCCGTGTTGCCCTGTGTCTCTTCCTCCGACTGGGTGTTTGTTCATGTATTGACACATGGGGGAGTTTAGTTGCACTGTGTTGCATAGTAAAAAGCCAGTCTGTAAGTGTTACTTTTTTATCTACATGCAAACACTTAATATTCTTTTGTCTTTAAAAAAAAAAAGGAATAAAAAAAAGCCGTTATGTCACAGGGAAGTAACCACAATGCTGCTTTACTTAATCTCTTCATTTAGTCTGTTCGGAGTTTTGTTCCAAAATTAAAGTCTCAAGTAATTATTAAAGCATGTGAGTCCCTCATATACACTTAATTGGGCAACTGTTAATTACTTTAGCTCTACACACCATCAACATTATTCTGTGTGTCCATGGATTACTTTGTTGGAATGAGCTACACCATCTGGTATTAAAAGTATGAATCCAATATTAGCACAACCAAGATGTCTTCTAAGCACAGGGAATTATCTTTTACAACAATGGGTTTCTTTAGGCCTTTGCTCTCACTTTTATTTTAATATATCCAATAATAGACTTATTATAGTTTAAGAATTCCCCAATTTTTCTGTTGAAGTATATAAATAATTCCAGTAAGACAATTAAAAAGGAAAGAAACTCAGCAAATGTTTTATTTATTTATTTGTTTTATATTTATTTATTTTTAAACACAATCTCAGCACACCTCAAATGATGATTCATAACCTCTGTTTTGTCCAATAACTTGATTTTATCAACTTAATCCAAGTGCTTTCCTAACGCTGATCAAAACGCCAGATTCTTTATTACCTGTCCAACCTAAATGATTACAAAGATTATAACTTACTGGATTACCATCAATCAAGCTAATTTCAATATTATCGTAATTGTTATGACTTTTTCTGTCAAATTTCTCTAGTAGGCAGATCATCATTTACTCTCTATGTAGGCAATAGACTTCTAAGTCAATATTAATATTTACAATTAATCATTCGATGGTACATGAACTGCACAAGGCTCACTCTAGGCAACAAACTAATATTACTACTCAAAGTTAGTAAGATTATAAAATAGCCATTTTTTTCTTGCAAAGCACCATGGTTGCTGTTTAACTTTAATGTTAGCTTTACAATCAAGCCTGAAAATAAGGGTGAATACTTATTTTCACCCAAAAATACTTACAGTATTTAGACACAACATTTTAGGCAAAATACAGACACAACATGCTGTTGTGTCTGTATTTTAGCTTTTCTTAAAATCCTTTTTTTGGGGGGGCTTTGGAAAGACCTTACAATTAGAAAAGCATAAAAATTGATATTGACAAGACCAAGTTGGACTGAATTATCCTTCGCTGGTTACAGATTTCTTTACAGTTTAGTTTGTTACCCATTAATCCTTTGTTCTAATCATAAAACCATTACACTCCCACTGTAAGTAGATGTACAGTATAGAGGTTTTGCCCTAAAATTACAATCATTAAAACACAAAACACTTGAATCCTCAGTAACTGATTCCCATTGGTGCGACTAGGACCTCATGTAGGGTTAGTGGATTCAAATGTGTAGTTTAATGTGCTCAACAGGTTTTAAAATCTCTATTAGAATAGATAATTAGTGTAAACGGTGTATTGAAGCAGCCCATTTGAGAATTGCTTGAGTTTCAGAGAAATGTTTGTCTTTTGAGGCACTAACCTTTATGTTGCTATAAATTTGTAGATTAATAGTAAAGGTAGTTTTTATCCCCTTTATCATAATCTCAATAAACAACAGTCAAACATTTTTGATGAAGTCTTTTGTCTGTTTTCCATCTCTGTTAGCGAGACAGTGGAGAGTCGCTGTTATGAAAGTGAACTTTCTCCAAAGGCTACATTTTTCCTTCCTTCGATTGTGTTAACGCTGCTGGAGCTGTGCAGCTGTTCACCCCCAGAAATAACAGGTCAGGCCAAAATTTATGAAGTGGAAAGCTGTTGTACCAATAAACCACTTCAGACATTCCCTGCAGCATGTGAATCACTGAATTAGAACTTAAGTATGTTTTTCCATATCTTCTTAAAGCCGCCTGTTTTTCTAAATGTTGTTTAAAACCAGTTGCTTTAGCTGCAGGCCAGAGACACAAAAGGACACACCTCACAGACTCAATATCATCTGTTCACAAGATTACATACAGTCTGCGAGACGTAACTTTGCATTCTTCTTTCTATTTACCGTATTTTCCGCACTATAAGGCGCACCTAAAAACCTTCAATTTCCTCAAAAACTGACAGTGCGCCTTATAATCCGGTGCACCTTACGTATATATGGACCAATATTGAGCCACAGCAGGTCTAGCAACTACAGTAAGCAGCCGCCAACTTCATTTTGCCCATAGAAGAAGAATCGCGCGGTGCATGCTGGGATAGTTGTCAGAATGCTGGTTTGTTAATAAAGTTTGACTGACCTGTCTACCTATGGACCTGATAATCAGGTGGTCTGCAGATCATTTAGCACCACGAACATGCTGTGCACGAACGGAGAAGGGTGACCATCGTCCGGCGGCGGCAGCGTGTCGGTTGGTCTGTGTTACCCAGAAAGCAGTTGGGCACAATATCGCAACACCAACACCGTGAGTGAAACAAAACAATGACTGGGGCAGCCTACTATATAAAGTACTGGGGGAACAGTTCTTTATTATTACACATCCACATTTGTTCGGGACGGGTGGCAACCCTAATTGTAGCGTCTATTCTATGCGTCTTATAATCCGGTATGCCTTATAGTGCGGAAAATACAGTAGTTTAATAAAAGCCTCAATAGCCTGATGTTTTAACCTAAACCTATTTTTTAAATTGATCAATAAAACAGCTTTTAAAAGCTGACATTTCGGGTTACTTAAAAAAATGCAACTTCACTAGAGATAGCCATATTATTATTTTTTAATTTTTCCTCGTTTTGTTAATCAAAAATGTATCAAACTAAATACATTCTTAATTTGAGATTAATTTACACAATACTAAAGTTATGAAATGAAAAGGTTGTGTTAAAGGTTGTAAAAAATTATTTATTTTTTTATCCCCTTTACTTACTGTTAGTTTCTTTCTCTTTAAAGAAGCTCCTGTCTAATGATCCATATCTCCAGGGTGGAAAGGATAACCTCCTGCTGTGGAAGAAAGTTCTAACAGTTAGAAATTTCATACAGCGCTTTCTTTTTTTTTTCTTTTTTGGCACTGTGCCGCATGGAGCCTGAGCTTCTGTGTTTATGTGTGAGAGACCGGATTTTTTTCCTGGTGCATCCTGGTTCCTGTTAGTTTCCCCTTTGCTTCCAGTAATGCAAATTCATACTTTGACAGTTTCTCCTCTTGTTCACCCTCCCCCTTCCTCTTCCCTCTCCTCCTGTTTTTTTTTTTTTTTTTTTCCTTTTCCAGAGCGCTGTGACAAATCATGGCTGAGAAACGCAGGAATAGCTGGAATGAGGGGTGCAGTGAAGCAACGAAGAAACAAACATCAAATCAAATCCGTCCATTTCTTCTTCTTCTAAATCAACTTTACTTATCTGTCCACACATCTGTTTGGCCACCAATATGTATTAACCAGCATTTCTCACTTTTTTTTTGTCTTTGTTTTCTTTTTCTGAATATAACATGTGTTGATTTAATGCCAAGTTGTGCCAGAGCTCGTTCTAAAATAAATTCTCATAATCCGGTGGTGATGAGTTGTTGTTTCTTTGTGTCTGCTGTTTGCGTGTGTGTGTGTGTGTGTGTGTGTGTGTGTGTGTGTGTGTGTGTGTGTGTGTGTGTGTGTGTGTGTGTGTGTGTGTGTGTGTGTGTGTGTGTGTGTGTGTGTGTGTGTGTGTGCCCGTGAGCGAGACGTGAGGTGGCGGATGACTGTTTCCTGCCACAGCAGACTAATAATTCTTCCACAAGTGAAAATGGGGTCATGTGTACCCCACTGACAGCTGTGGGGGCCTAGAGGCCTGATTTTGTGCCGTACTTGTGGTTTCATTAAGTGAGAAGAACGGGAAGAAGAGTGAAGGAAATGAGGGATTAATGAAGTGGGGGACAGGTGAAGAGCGAATTAATGTGTTTGTGTGCCAGTGTGAGTCTTCACCTCTCTCTTTAACTGCAATACATTCTCTGCTGCTGTTTTTCTTAACAAATGGAAAATATATTGTCATCTGCCACACCCGGACACATCCATCGGACCGCCGGACCAAGAGTGACGTTTTGTGACTCTGGAGAACATGTCGACGGTGCTCGAGAGTCCAGTAGTGGCATGGTTTTAGGGTTTGGATGAAGCTGATTGGTGGTGGAGATACATGCACTTTGAATGAACTGTTGTTGAGCTAATCCGAAGAAAAAAAGGTTTTAATCTCATTTCTAGCCTAATATACTGATAGAACATTAGCATCAGACCAAGATACCCATACATACAAGGATATGAAAGCAAATTTGTCCACAAGTTAAACAATTACTAAGAATTTGGATTGGCATGGGGAATAAGTATTGAACATGCTTATAGATGTGTTGAATGCTTTGTATGAGCCTTTTTTAGTCAAATTTTCTCTGCTTCCTTTCGATGCACATTGATTTTCAGTTCTCTCCATCATTTTCAAAGTCAAGGTACTGACTGATCCTTTCTAGCAGTTTTACTTTTATTCTGTAAAATCAATGAAGAGTTTCCCCATATGCGTGTTTGGGACGTTTATCTTGCTTGGACATTCACACTCGTTTCTTCTTCAGATCCATTTAAAGAAAGTCTTCGTTCATCCTTCTTTCAGTGATATGCTGATGATGTGACCTGCAAATTTCACTTTTTTATGGCGTTGGAACCAAACACGGTATGTTGGAGCTACAATTTGTTATCCAAGTTTAAAATGTAACACCAAAACAAAACCATGTGGACTCCCAGCTATCATTAAAGTCTGCTATTTAAAGAAAGCTAAGGCTTCTTATTTAAAAATCTACAGTGACGATTGGAAGAAGAAAGAAGAATCAGACTAAAGATTAGTCAGCATTTACAAAACTTAGCTTAATTACTAACAAGAAACCAGTTCACTGGTACTGAAGAAAAATTAGCTAAGGTCCAAGTCCTTCTGCCTGTAGTATCATTCAGTCGGTCCTAGATTCTGCGCAGTAGCAGACATGCTGCAGGATTTCTGCTGAGGAGAGGGGATATCCCAACAGCTGGACTTTTAGGGTCCATTCAGGGACAAGCTCTTCTACACTGGATTGTCTGTGTGTCAAAACAACTCAAACTTATTTCATGGTGGCTTTGTAGAAAATATTACAAATACATTGGCTATATCTGACTATCTTTAATGAATTGAAAATAATCAAACCAAATCTCAAGTCAGACCTCCACTAGTCACGCTTTAAAATCCTGAAACTTAATAAAATCTAGCAATTTCCCCCTCAAATTTTTTGAAAAAATAAAAATAAGCAAAAGAAATAATAATTTGTTCCTCTGAAAGATACCAAACTGTGATTTTATTGGCTATGTAGAAAATACATGAGCATGAATATTTGTAGATGGGCAATGCACTGGACGCAGCACATACTGTCCCTGCTAGCTGTGTTTCCATGGTGACAGCAGGGGTTGTGCCAGCAGTAAGGTGCAGAGGAATCTTCCAGATAACCCTAAAGGTCAGCAGACGGAGCTACAACCTGCAGCAGTGCTCCGTACTTACACACTTAACTCCTCCCTACTTCGGAGTGTGTGTGGGGGTGTGCGTGTGCGTGTGAGGAGGAACAACACAACTCAAGTCGAGGTGCATTTCCACTTCTACATGGACACGGTCGAGCACCTTGGAACGATGGAGGCTTGTTATCATCCACACAAACGCACTTACACACAGAATATCGATGGGCTTGTAACACACCAACATGCTTGTTCCCTGATATGAACGCACGTTCACACAAGTGGCTGTCGATGGCAATTTACTGAGGTGTGTTTGTTAATGATAGCTGTGACGAGTGATCCATCGATTGCAGTTTGACTCCCACTTGCCACCGCTGCATCGATCATGACATCCACATTGCCTTGGCCTGATCCATAAATGCTCGATTATAGAAATGGAGCAAAATGAAAGATCTGACGGATGATGCACACTGGGATTCCTTCCCTCTGAATCTGGGAGCGGTGTGAAATCGTCACGGTCAGATAACGTTAAAGTAATCATACCGTGGTTTCACTGTGTTTTGCATAACAGTTCAAAACAACAATGTGTGACGTGTCATCTAAATGTGAAAGAATTGAGGGAAGAATTGTTTCTAAACCTACAGAAATATTCCGACAAATTACCACACTTATGTCGAATTTGAAATGATACTGGCTCCTTATTTCTTGTGGTATTTTGAGTTGCTATGGAAACAAAATTAGATTGAAATCACACCTGTAAATCCAGTAGGAATGAATAGAAAGAGAGAGAGCTCTTTACTGATTATCAAACCTCACCAAATAGAGGCGCCAATCCTACAGATCCACTTCCAATGTGTAAACAAACAGGTTCTTTATTTTTGTGTTGTATATAGAGTGAAGAAAGACTTTGTAATTTCACAAAAAATTTAACTATGCAACCACAAATGTCAACCTGAACAAATCTTTTTCTTTTTTTTTTTTTGGTACTCTACAGAATTTTCTATTCTATCAAATTATTACTATTAAAACTGCGGGTTTTAAATTCATATTTTTATAGACCTGTGGTCATTGGGGTTAATATTTTAGATCTTCTAAATAATTTAAACACTTTAGAGATATGCTTCAAAATAAATGTCTCAATATTTTGGTTTCATTTTACATTTTTACTTAGTGTCAGTGACGTTGCACTTTGCATCAGGCCGTTAAGATTCTACTAGATGTAAAAAAAAAAACAAAAAAAAACCAAAACATATAAACATGGAGCAGAACCCGATTCAGAATGAATTTCTCTCTCTCTCTTCTTTTGTAAGAAAGGAGGAAGTGTAGTGTGGGTGGTAGTGCTGAATTACTGTGCCAGAAAAAAAAACGTGCAACTTTTCAAAACTTCGGTGTACTTTGATGCCCGTGCCGACATTAAAATGGAGCCTTCCTTTCCCTGGCTGCTCAATCCCACCTCGAATCCACGCGCACACACATTTTACGTATATTAAAGCGGAACGTCATATTAAAGGTTTCAGCCACTGACTCTGATAGCCTTCCTCTCTCCCTGACATTTCTTTACAAATACCAGCTCCTATTCATTCTGTTATTGCCTTCTCTCCCATTCAGCAATTCTCTGATTAAACAAGCCCCTGAAAAGCTCAAGCACTGCTATCTGCCATTTGGCTTTTATTAGAAACCCATCCCCTTTAATTAAATACCTTGAATTACAGAAGAATCAGGGATATTTTGCAAATATATTGAATGAGAGAGCACAATAGATGGGGGAAAAAAAAAAAAGTGGAAGAATAGGCTTTATGAGATGCTATGAATGGGGTTTGTTGCTGAAATGAAATAAACGCTATCTCAATGGTGGCATTGGGGAGGGGGTTGTTTTTTTTTGTTTTTTTTTAAGAAAGCTGAGTTTGTTAAATCTGATTGAGCCTCATCTCTGAACACAAGGCGCAGCTGAAGCACCCCCTCCCACCCCCCCGCCACCTCCTCCTCTTTCTCTGCTAGTTCCATTTCAGCCCCACACTTCCAAGTGCCATGGCTTTTCTTTTTCCCTTTTTATTAATGTGGGAGATGTGGGATTGAGGTTGCTGTGGAAACCGGGCTGGCTTTGATTGGGGGAGACAGCTGCATGGTGCAAGGTTAGACGATGGCCGCTCACGACTCACAATGCGCCACTATTGATTTCCAGACAATTACTGGGTCCAGTTCAGTGCGACGAGATGCTACACCGTGATGCTTGTTGTTCCAGCAAACATGCAGGCTTTTTTTTCTTGCTTTTTTTTTTTTTTTTTTGAAGAACGTTTACTTGAGCTTATAACTTAAGCCGCAGACAAGTTTGACAGTCAGCTGCTACAAAGTCTGCTTGCTGTTTCGGCTGCTCTTCACCGTCTCCCTTCAGTCATTCTGGACGTGCTGTTTGTCATCCAGCTGAAGTAGTATCAGATCAAACTATTGCCATAATGGTGGCGCATTTAAGTTAAGCTGCACCACTTTGAATCTACAAGCAAGACACTCACATATACTTACTGTAGTCATTATTTGTCCCAGACTGTTGTCATCTCTTCAATGCTTCCCTCTCTTTTCCCTCAGCCAACTTGGCATTGTTTATGAGAAGTTGACAGTGAGCCTAATTGGAGTTTGTGGCTCCATCGAAGACAATCGTCACTCTTTTTTTTTTTCTGCACAGCACATAGAGCTCTTTAGCTAATTGAATAGTCTTTTATTAAGCTGCATTAATGTGAGCCTGAACTGGCTGCTGGTGAATTAAATTAGACCCCCCCCAACCCATCACCTCCGCTACCAACGCTAATAACTACAATACGTACAAACACGTTCGGCTCGGTGAGGTGGTGTAATGAAAGGAACATGTAGACGGAAGGAAGACAAGAAAGGAAAATGCTAATAAAGAGGCTGAGAGGTGTGTTTGTACGGTGGTGTTTGTTTCATTTACAGTGCTAAGTCTGAAGCTTTCATGCAGCACAACATAGAATTAAAAAATATTTAGATTTGAAATTGCTTTCATTCAATAAAGACGTATATTTTTAAAACATTATAAATCGATGCAAAAAGAAAACAGAGATTATTGGAAAAACAAAATATAGCAAATTATTTATACCAGTCCCAATAGTAAATGGAAACATTTTATTGGCATTACAGCAGTCTAACAGCTCTTATGACTGATCAGATTTTTCTTGATACAACAAGCATAAACATTATTAAATACAGGCCAAGCACAGAAGAAAAGAAAAATTGGTATCATAATTTATGTGAACATTGCTTTTATGGTTGTACATTTGAGGTCCAAGTCTTTCAGGTTGGACGTCTTCCATGCCATCACCCTCATCTTTAGCTCCCTCCACAGATTCTCTGTCAGACTCCAGTCAGGGCTTTTGTAGTTGGGCTGCTTCAAAACATTAGCAATACTTCCAGTTACAACAAATATAAAATTATATTGCTGCATGACGATGACAGACCCAAAAAACTAATTCAAACCCAGAAAGGTGATATGGAACTAAAGAGCACAAGCTGCCAAGAAAGAGCAGTGCAAGCACAAGCTAATCTCTGCTTCAGATAGAAACCACTGGAAAGACAAGTGGACTTCAAAATATTTTGAGGAGCCCAAGTATAAATTAAGGAGGACAAAAGTGAAGTGGAAATAAGTGCTGGTGGTGGCTATGTAAACCAGCAAATACATGGAGAAGTACTTCACTGTGATGATACTTTTAAAAACATTCTATTTGCCTGAATTTTGTTTCATTTTGAGAGATTTTGCCTTAGAGGACCAATATTTAGACATAACACCACAGACTGACTCTGTTGCAAAGGTGGGAGAAATGAGAACATGTCTATGCTGAACTCCAAAGTTTAATTCAGACTAACTTTCTGAAATAAAAAATAAAAAAAATCCTGCTCTTCTCAGTATTACTCTTCTCAATATAAATCTCCTCCCTTCATCCTCACAACTTTTTCATCTTTGGAGTCTTTTAATTAAGATCCTTTTTGGATAATTATAATCTTTACTGTTTCCTTTTATTGCATGCTGTAAATAGGTCCAATCGGTTACCACTTACAATGGTTATTATCTGCTCTGAGAATAACCGTATTCTTTCTCACACTGCTTTGTTAAGTCTAGCCTTCAAAGTAAAAGAAAACAAAGAGTGGATGAGCCGTGCAGAACACAAAGATAACCAGAGAGAGGAAGCGGCAAGAGGACCTGGAGCTAAACGGGGACGGACAGCGGAGTGGTTCAGAGACGGCTCCTTCCTGCCATACGTTGCGGAGGAATAAAGATTATAAAAGTGGGAAAGCATGAAGCTGTAAGTTATCCACGACGTAATCGATGACAAAGAGTAAACAAAGTAAATCAGTCGAGGTTAACGGGGACCAGGCAGAGACTCTGAGTGATGAGAATGGCAGAAGTTAAAAAGGTGGAGAAAAGAGATGAGAGTCAGTCAGATGGTCCGCCTAGGCTGATAGAGGCGGTCAGGAGGAGATGGCTCCCTTCTCTCTGCTTTATTATATTACACTGGTGGATAAAAAGAATTCAGCATCCACTAAAGTCATTACAGTCTAGTAAGACCAGCTCAGAGGGCAACGTAGCTCCTTAACCCCTTTCAGCACATGGCTTGGTGTGTGTGTGTGTGTGTGTATTCGCATACAAGCGAGGGTGTATGTGTTTGTGTGCGCAGACCCAAAAGACAGATCATTCTTGTGAGCGTGTGTGTTTCACCAAAACAGCGGCACACTGCTTAATCCTTTCCGAGTAACTAGGATAAGCCACTAGCCTTATCTGTCTTTCCCCCATTGCTTCGTCTCTCACTTTCTTTCCTCTGGTAACTATTGTTCCTTTTCCCATCACACCCTCCACTCAGTCACTCCCTGTTTCGGTCTTCGTATTACGACCAGCCTCAGTCCCCATGTTTTAATTCCTCATTCTTCAGTGTTTAGGGCCTGGAAAGTTAATTTGTGCCAAAAGTCAGGGGGCGGGGGGCAACTTTCTTTATTTGGATGCTTTGCAGAATTTGTGGGGAGAAAGTATGTTGCAGCTTCGATTATCGTGCTGCATGTTAGGTAAGCTGTAATATAGGGTCATTAGGCAAAAGTAGTGTCACCACAACTACAGTAACCGTAAAGGAGACATTTTATGTCACTGGAGGTGAACTTGGCACCAAAATGGTAGGGAAGAATGTGCTTGGCCAACTATTTCTCCTTGGCAGTAAGTCTTACACCTTTCCAAAGCCTGCTTATTATCCCATCAAATGTGTCACATTTGTAAGGAAAAGGGATTTGTGGGTTAAGTATGTGGGGGGAAAAACTTGCAAAGTCTTCTTCTGTGAATGTGTGGGGCACCAATGGATGCTTTTTCTGAGCTATCTTTTTTTTCTGCAACCAAAGCAGGACCTACGTCTTGATTTTCGGCACAGAGTCGATCTCATGCTAGTTGGATTCCACTTGGGCCGTGTCCTGTCACCTATCATGTTTGTAGTTTTCATATGGGATCTTCATAAATACTGAAGAAGTGGGTTGGATTGCGAGCCTTGCAGTCTCAGCTGTCGCTATCTTCAGGTCAAGATCTCCAACATAAACTGAAATGGTTCTAACCCAAATGTAAAGTGTCTGGGTGCTCCAGGTTGAACAGGAGAGTCTTGGGGGGGGGGTCTTGTTGGTATTTCTTCAAATTTCCTCCCATTTCTGACAATATTTATTAAGGAACTTAAGATTTGTTTGGTGGACCATTGCGTAAGAGTTAACTCTTACTTTATGCTAAACTTATTTTTCTCGTGAAGATTAAGATGAGGCTGACAGGAGTTAACTTCATCATAAAGGAAGCAAAATTTGTGTATGGTAAGTATTTCAAAGACTCGCCTTTCTTTGCCATCCTGTAACAAAGAAAAAAAAAATCTTTAATTGCTCAACTGCTCTTAAATGCATAAACTGTCATTTAATGACTTTTTGTATGAACACAATGAACGGCAATCGGAGCAGATAATGCACTTCTCCTGATGCATCCTGTGGCATTAGAAGATGTCTGACAGTAACACTTTCTGCACTGTTTAACAGGCTTTCAATACGCACGCTCTTCTTTCTTGATGCCCTCGCCGTGTGCCATCCATGCACTCACACAGACGCAGTGTCAATAATGGCTGGCTGCTGTTTGTACAGCGATCCTATCTTCCCAGATAGACGGAGAGCTATCTGCTTTGTCTGTCACACAAAGAGGAAATGCGAGTGCGAGTGCAAGTGGATCACCCCCTCAACACAAACTCAGAAACACACCGACGCCTCTATCGCGATGCTCTCCAATAGACTTCCTGTGTCAACACAAGCTTTGATTAACTGGGGGACAGACACATGCCAGTATGTCTCTTGGACAGGAACAGTCATGTGCCGAAAACCTGCCCCGCCGCATATGACGAAGGATGAGGATTATGTCTGTCTGGAAATCTGTGAAAATTCTGCAAATAGTATTACATTTTAATTCATCTGTTTTCTTTTTCGTATGAATTCTGAAAGCAAAAGCCTAAACTTGCGAAGGTGTTCGTATCCCTTCGTCACGTGTTTTTCAAAATCTGAAAACTATGGCATTTGCTTTGATATTCAACTCTTTATTGTTGAAACACTACTTGTTGTGTCTTCATCAGATTCGTGCATATTTTTGCCTGTCGCTCTTTGAAAGTAGCTTGATGTCAGTCAGGTTGGACGGAGCTATGTGATCTTCATTTTGCGGTTCTTGCCACTGATTCTAAGTTGGTTTGAGTTGTTTTTCTGCCGCTGAAGGAGATTTGTAGAGACCAAGACTCATAGGAACCCTTTCAACAGATATTTTCTCTCTGAGATTTCCAATCTGTGCAGCTCCTCTAAAGTTAGCAATGAGCTTTTGACTGCTTCTTCAATGAATTGCCAATTAATTATAGGTTTTTGCTTGTCACATTCCTTGGTCTTTATAATGCTGCCTTCCTGTAAATGATGTTAGAAACGGTGTAACCATTCCCAGCCACTTTATCTGGGAATGTTCAGTTTCCTTTTTCATTGATAGCACGATCCTACCTTAAAATCCAATTAGCTGTTCTTAGTTTGCCTATCAGCGACTAGCACAATGTGCATCGGTGACACTGTAATCAATTGGGCCTCACTGACGATAGGCATGCATCTATAAAATCTGCCTACCTGTGGCAGGAATAGAAAATTCAAAAATACCTGCTTGCTTGCGCAGAGCCCGACGAAACCGGATGTCTTTTGAGTCCGCAAGGATTTTGGGAATGTTTTGCGAGGGCTCCCACCCTGAAGCCGGGAGGTGTTTGTTTGTACGGCAGCAAGTATTTAGTGACAGGGTGGAGAACCTCTCAATGAAACCGCCTGCTTCCTCGCCAGCTGGCTGTGAGCGCGCCAGGTGAGAAGCTGACCAGAAATCAAACGGGGCAACCGGGTGCCAATCAGACTCCGACCTGAAGGTCATGTTGGGACAACGTCTGTTTAAGCAGAGGGCGGTAATAACCTTTAGAAACAACTTTTACAATGCCTTAAGAGCTGGATGTTTAATCGCCCGTTCAGCTCACGGGAGGCGTTAATCGATTTTGTGATTGATCGTAAAATTATGATGATGTATGAAACCGTTTTCCAGCGCCTTTCAAAATTAATCACATCCCGTGAAGTGCTCTACGGTTTTTTGGGTTTTTTTTTTTTTCACGTTACTACCACAAACTTTGTGAAATAATTATGAAAAGTGAGGAAAATGATTGTTTTAAAATCATTTTTATACAAACAAAATCCTAAACGGTGTGGTGAGCATATGTATTCAACCCACTTTACACTTAAAGGAAATGTGGTGCCACCAGTCAGCCCCAGGCCTGTTTAATAAGTGAACTCTCTGCGTCTAACTCAACGTATAACTGGAATGCAGTGTGGAGAAGTTTAGGTCAAAGAAAAATAAAATAATTGCAAATATACCACAGTTATACAAAAATGATTAAACATTATATTTATCAAAACATATTCACAGATAAGAGGATTTGGGCCACACGTACAACGAAAATCTGAAAACATATGAATGTTTTTATTCTGCTAAAAGAAATGTGAAAACTATTGTTTTCCTTCTTCAAGATAATTATCCCACAGCAAAGGCAGAATTTATATTTTTTGTCTTTTTAAGAAACAGGGACACAAATGAAAAATGTTGGAATGGAAACAGGCGAACGACGCGCAAACAAAATTCAGGAACTTGCTCGTTTTTGATCCAGCTTAACCTCCTGCTTTTGTGTCAGACGCCTTTTTTTTTGTATTTCTTCCAGGGTTTTTGCTTCTTTTTCAATTTTTTTATTTTATTTTTTTTGCTTTACTGCGGTAGTGTTAGGTGCAAGACATGACTTGTGCGGTCAGTCAGAGGCTCTAATGTGACTGATCTTACACCAGCAGCTGGGAAAAGTGTGGACTGGAAAGGCGTTGTTGGCATCTGGAACGAAGAGCTGACCTATAGATGGCAGCATTACACTCCAGTGAGTGAGTCACACCCGTTTTCTTGCAGCACAGCTGTGACTTCACTCCCAGTTCAGAGATGATTACAGGGAGATTCTCCTGTCACTCCCTTTGAGGGTACATGCATGTTGCACATTGCTGCTGGAGTCTGTTTGCCAGAAACATTCGTTAAATCCATATTAACTTTATCATAGAACTGCTAATGGATTTAGGCTGTGCTACATATAAAATACCTACCATATCAAAAGTGTCTTCACCTATTGGATGCTTTATCCTTTTAATTGTTTTTACGAATCGATCACGAGCAACAAAAATTGAGCTTTTATGACAGAAACGAAATTACAAAAAAGAAAGTCAAAAGTGATTTCTACAAAATAATAACAACAAAAAAATAAAATATTAAGTATATAAAATAAAATATGCGACTACATAATATTTACCCCATTCAAGCTAGTTTTTAGTAGATGCACCTCTGGGCACCATCTGTAATTTTCCTCTATTCTTCCTTGCAGAATTGTTCCAGCTCTATCAGGTTCCACGGAGATTGGAAGTAAACAAGTCCTTCCGCAAATCCTCTGTCGGATTGAGGTCCGGGCTTTGACTGTGCCGCTCCGGAACGTCCACCTTGTTGTCTTCAACCCATTTCTGTGCAGCTATATGTCTTTTTTAAATTTTTTTCTGTCTGTAGAAAGCTGCAGAGCAGCTGTGGCTACAACGTAGCTTACCATCACCAGAGCATGAAAGCGAACGTGTGCTTTAATAGGTGAATAACTGAATGTAAAGTGCTTTGGGGGTCTTCTGGTCTAAATAAAGCACTATGCCAGTACAGGCCATTTACCATTTATCATTACGGTTCTTTTGTCCTCATGCTGTAATAGTAGCTAGGAATACTGATTAACCAGTAAATGGACCTCCCAGACACAGGTGTCTTTATGCCACAATCACCAGAGATACAGTCACTGTGCTCCATTCCTCTCATTGTGAGACTGCTGGCACCGACTGGCCTGCGTTGAATTAGGTCTGCCGCTTTAAAGGGGCAGTCGCTGATTTTATGTTAAATATTTCCATTTAATTGTCATTATTTGTGTAGAAATCTGTTTTCATGTTGACAATTTTAACGGATTCCTTTGTAAGTCAGAAGTCAAATTTGGTTCCTCATGACTGATTTGTAAAAGTAATAAAAAGGGCGAATGCTGTTTACTGGCACCGTGAAACTGACAAAGGATTTCAACAGAACCCCCCTGCACTCCCCCCCTCCGACTCTCTCTGCAGCTCCTAAATTGTTTTTGCCTCCATGTTTTCATGCAAACTTATTTCCCTGCTCAGGGCAGTGTCTGCAAGTGGGCCATGAAGATGTCACCTGACAGGAAGCGATCATCCGCCCACCACCTTCCTACCAGCCGAGGAGATGACAGGGCTCCGAGACGCGCTTTCAGTTCAGTATATTCATATAATGTTTGCTGTGCATCAAGCTTAAGTCACAGTCTTCTGTCTGTCAGCAGCGCTGACATGCTGACAGAGTGCTTCCCGTCCACCCTAACAACATCCATACTTCCACTGAGAGTATGTGTCTCTCTACAGGCTTTCACAGTGAAAATAGTTGCTATATGGAATATATTATGGCGATAAATCCTTTACTTTTACTTCACCGGCTATACGTTCGTGTTCAGTTTGTGCAGGGAATGAACTGGATTGATTTTCAAAGGTTTTTACAAATACAAATTGGACAGTTTGCCGTATATTTGTATTGAGCCCTCCCTGTCAGTTACTTTGCTGTAATTCCAGCTGAAGGTCTTATTGGGGTTTGTCTACCTGCTTTACATTCTCTGAAAATGATCTAAAGCCCAGACTGGATGGAGATAAACAAAATTGTTTTTAAAGTCTGGCGGCAAATTCTCATTTTGATTTACATCTGGATTTGATTGGACCACTCTTGAGACGTGGATGTGCTTTAATCTTAACCATGTGATTGTAGCTTAGCCAGTTTATTTAGGATTGTGCTCCTGCTGGGATCCACAGCAACCCTGAACTTAGATCCACCCAAACAACTTGTCCCTGCTTAAGAATAGCATTCCCACAGTATGATGTTGTGACCATCCTTGTGTCACAGACGGCGCATTTAGTACGACGTGCAACATCAACTCCCCCAGTATGCCAATAAAGACGTCACCGGCATACGATGATATCAGCATGCAGAGCACAAATGCATGGCGCTTGAAAAACGTTTAAAAAAAAAGAAGTAAAATGTCCACCCAAATTTTGCAGCCTATTATTTCTTTGTGGTTGCAGTATTGCACATATTTACATTGCAATAACAATGGGGATTTAATATAGCATGCTGCTCTGCTTGCAACAAGAACTTTCCTGTGGCGCCACTTGATAGTCGTCTTGTCATTAGACGCTCCCACCTGCGCCGTGGATCTCTGCAGCTCCTGAAAAGTCACCACTGACCACTAGGCTGTTCCTCTGATTTAAAGCCTTCCCTGCCTGACCTACGAGTTGACAGTCAGGCTTTACAGGCTCAGACTCTGCTTGGGATATTACTCCATTACTTAACCCTAAAACCACCGACGGCCGACTGGCTGGAAACCCAGACCAGCTCTGGGTCCAAATGAAACAGATGCCTCCACATTCTGTTTACCAATCGCAGCCCATGAAATTGATTCTTTTTATCTGTATGTTTATGAGCATTTTCGCAGTACGACACAGGTCGCTCCTCCACTGCTTCGCCACACACTACCTGGCATGTCTTGCGTTGTGTGTGAGATCCTCATTTCATGCTTCATTTGTTATCTCACAAGGTACTTTAATAAACAAGACCCTTTGTTGCTGCTGCCACCATGACACCTCACACTGTGTGTGTGTGTGTGTGTGTGTGTGTGTGTGTGTGTGTGTGTGTGTGTGTGTGTGTGTGTGTGTGTGTGTGTGTGTGTGTATGTCTGCGTGTGTGTGGGATGACTTGTCATCTTCTGTAGGAATTGGATGAGGAGTCGTTCCCATCAGCATTTGTGTCCTCTGCAGAAAAAAATAAGAATTATGTCGCACTCATTACCAACTTCGGCATCACTACTTTAGGGATTATAACTCCTTCCATCAATAAACCGGTGATTTCGATTGTTCTGGGATCGCTCCAGAATGGAGTTGGAACCGGTGTGGTTTTTATATGAATGTAATTACGGGAGGCAGCTGGAGCTTTTTTATTTTTTTCTGCTTGTTATCCGGCTGTCCACGTGTCCGTCTATCTGCCGGCCTTTCTCTGAAGGGAAAAAAAAAAAAATGAAATTGCTCCAGGGCAGAGTTCATCTCCTGTCTGCCCATAATGCACCTGTTAAGGGAGAGAGCAAACACCTGAGGCTCTAACAAGGCGAAGTCTATCTTTACCACCCAGCCGTTCGTCTTGAAGCGTTTCTGCCGCTGCGCTCTTTTTCTTTGCATATTTCGAGAAACGTTTCTGGAAAAACACATTCCATGGGGTTGTTGAAGAAAGATGAACAAAAGGGAAGCTGACATAAATGTGGCCATAATTATAGCCTTTACCGTTTTCACAGGGGTGTAGCTGTTTGTTTTTTTTTTTAAATGAAACTTGTTTTCTTTAATAAGCAGAAGCAACAAAAAAAAGAGAAGGACATCACAGCGGTTAGGGTTATTTTCTTTTTGTGCTCCCACTCTCTATTAAAAAGCACTTCCCTCAGAGCCTAACATTAAATTTGGACTTTATTTCCCCCACTCAGACAGCATGAAGGAGTGTTATATGTTGTGTTATTAAAAGGGAGGGAGCTCAGACAGTGACTAATCTATTTCCTTTCACACACTGCAGCCAGTAATCACTGTTCTATGGAGCTGCTCACTCATCCATTCATAATGTTATCAAGGCACATTATCTGTGCATTTGTGTCGGCACGCGCTGGTGTGTTAGTTGGAGGGTGTGATTTTTAGGAGCTTTTCAAAGCAGGTGTTGAAAATGTTTTTTCCGCGTTTTGTCTCTAGTGGACATGAGCGCGGACACCTTTGTGTCAGAGACTCTTCCACAGTAGCTGGTCATTCATATGCAAGATATATATATATATATATATATATATATATATATATATATATATATATATATATATATATATATATATATATATTAGTTTATTTTTTTTCTTTCTGTGCCTGGGACTTGCTCTCACATTGCCAGCCAGAGGTTACACATTAATGTGTGAACTTGGATCTGGCTGGCCAGCCCTAAAAGGCAGATGCAGCTTTCTGCAGAGACAAAGCCAAAACAACGGAAAAATGGCAATTTTTTTATTATTATTATTATTATTATTATTATTATTATTATTATTATTATTTACCTAATTTGGTTGAATGCACTTCTGTGCTTTCATAGCCTCTGTGCATAGTGTCATCCAAAAGGATTCATATCAACCAAGACATTCTTTAGTTTCACCATTTTTTCCCAATTGTAATGGCAATATTTTCAGAATAATGTACTATAACTTTTATAGCCACTGCAGTGCATCGCATCTCTAATGGAAATACTCTATTTTCTGTGCTACTAGTCCAGGACAACTTGGCAAATAAATCAAATAGAATCAGGAATAAAACAGTATTTCCGACAAGCAAGGAGGCGCATACAGTGCTGTGAAAAGTAATTGGCTCTTTTTACAGATTTTTACCCATTTTTTTCCCTGCTGTGTTTGTCACACTCCCGATCCAGAATCGCAGAATAAGAGAAGTAATAAGACAGAGACTGGGGGGGGGGGGAATGGTATCCATGGGAGAGTTCCCAGGTGAAAAACTGCTCACTAAACGCCTAAAGATCCCTAATTCTTTTGAGAATACATTGCTGAGGCAAAGTAATGCCATTAGGATGATGTGCGCCCTTTTGCGTCTGGTATAAAATATACAGCATTAAAAAAAACAAACATAATGGTCAAAATTGGTTCTATTCTCTTCCAAAAAAAAAAGAAAAAAATCCTGAAGCGGAATCTCGGACCGTGACGTCATGAGGATCAGCTCAAGTGCACTTGGGGTTTTCACAGCAGGACGAGGATCAGAAGCACACGACAAGTTCACCAAAGGGAAAAAGAAAACTTTTTGAAGTGGCCTAATCAACGTTAGACATAAAGATTTTAAGATGTAGTGAACCATTATCAGCTGTCAAAAGAGTTGTTGCCAAGGGTGGAACAAATGTTTTTTTTTTTTTTCCCCACATAGGGCTTAACAACCACGTCACATAAGGCCAGGTTGGTTTAAGGTCACTTAATAAATGAAATTATCATGAGAAAAGTGCATCTTGTATTGACTCTGGTTGTCTTTTTTTTTTTTTTTTTTTACACAAAAATCAGCCTGATATCCTGAAACATTCATATGTGACACAAAGCGCAAACAGAAGAAATCAGTAAGGAGGCAAATACCCTTTCATCCCTGCACTACATGCATGTTAATGAGAGCAATATTACATTAAGCAAAGCATGCAGCCTTTCAACAAACACTGTGCTATTTGCCATCGAGGTCAGGCTGTAATCCCTGTGGGAGTGTTAGGACCCCGGCCCCTACCTTCAGGTTGAACCCGGCTCTGATTTTTTTCGCTGACCTCGTTCTGCGTCCAGCCGCACCTGTCATCACTCATCAGGTGGCTTTGCACACAGCACCACAGGACGTATCCTCGTTCAGTCTTTGACCTTTCTCTCACCAAATTATAGACATGATGTAGAGAGAGCAGTCAGGAAGCCTCTCCATTTGAATTTCCCCTGATTTTGTAGCGCGGCTAACATCTAGTATGCAGGAGCTGCTCTTGGACGAACGTGCCGGAAGTTGCTGAGCAACTCTGTATGAGGTGCATGTAAAGTGAAGGCAAGAACAATCTGCTGCCGTCAGAGGAAAACTAAGCCAAAAACATTGAGGTCATTGTGTAGCAATAGTTTTGCCACAACTCGCAATTCCTAAAATTATTTCAATTCTCTTAGATTTTAAGAGAATTTGCTATCCTAACCCTATCAGTTCCTTTGCTGCGCTGATCACGAGTGTCAGATCTGTTGAGTTGGTTTATTATAGGCTGGATTACTTTAAGAGGCATGTAATGTAGAT
The DNA here is from genome assembly GCF_904066995.2 of Poecilia reticulata. NCBI lineage: Eukaryota > Metazoa > Chordata > Actinopteri > Cyprinodontiformes > Poeciliidae > Poecilia > Poecilia reticulata. Next base: position 22,717,332 of record NC_088834.1, read on the forward strand.
TTTGGGGGAGCACAAGCCATATTTGGAACAGAAGGGTCAAGGCAGCAGGTAAAGTGAGGAAATATTTTTGTGGCTGGTGAGTCATGGGGTGCCATTTCTTTCACAGCACCTCCCTATGTTCTCCAGAAAAGCAGCCAGAGCGCCTTGCCTCATTCCCTTCTCCCCGGGGAGTCCTCTCTGTCTGACTGCAGGGGAAATTGACCTGTGAGTAAAGTGAGCATTTTTATTTTTTATTTTTGGAATGGTTATTTATTGAACTAGTGGAGGGGAGACTTGATGATCGCTGACAGTTTCACACACACACACACACACACACACATGAGCGTGCACACGCACACAAACAAGTCTAAACATTTTTCTCACACTCTGAGGAAACTTTAGGGGAAAGTTCGGAGGTAACTTTTAAGCAAACGAATCAAAGGGGGATTTTTGCCCTTTCGCTCTGCAGTCAAGAGGGGTTTCCTTTCTCTGCATCCCTGCCTTTTTTCCCCTCCAACCTCACTTTCATCTTTTAGAGCTCTCTGCAGGTAAGATATGATTCTGAGTTTCCTCTACAGTTTTTCAGTCGGTGTAGTTCACTAAGTTGAATTTTTCAACAGAAAAGGAATGTGAAAGGTGTAAGAAAACCACACAAGCTCCAGATACTCTGCATGCAAAGTTAATAGTTTTTATGATTCTCTCCAAAAGCAGCTCCACCCATAGGTGGCAGGAGAGATCGCCCGTCTTTGAATCAGACAAAATGTGTTCCTCCCGCACATTCTCTGACTGCTCTGTGTTTCTCTTTTTTTTCCCATTTGCATATTTGGGTAGGTGACCCTGTTTACAACGACATGTCATATAATGGAAGCCAGAGCTCCTTTCAGATGTTTTTTTGGGCTTTATAGGAACATGGTAGTGGCCACTTAATGCCGTGGGGTCGTTTTGTGAACAATTGGTGCATTACACGCGGAGAAAAAGCATTAGCCCCTTACAAATTATTTCCATTCTTGATGTTTGTTACACCTAGAGGTTTCAGATTATGAAAAATATTTTAATATCAGATTGAAATAATCTAAGTAGTTATCAAAGTATATATATATTTTTTTAATACTGAACTGTTATTAACAACAATTGTGTCTCATTTTCACCAATCGCAGCCAGGACTGAGATCGCCGGACCTGCAGAATCCAGAACTTTCTTGAATAGATACTGCTCCGACAACATGAAGTAGGATATTAAGATCTCTAAAAGCAAGACGAGACACGCTGTGTCTAAAGAAATTTAACAGAACAACAAAAGCACTGTGGGATCAGTGTTTATGATTCAACAATCGGGAAGGTTGTACGCACTGTACCAACATTAACTACGTGAATGAAGGTCACTGTGGCCTCACGTTTACAGTGTTTCTCTGGATCTGAAGGTTGGCCCTTCGAGGAGATGATGGGAGACGGCAACAAACACAACTCTATGAGACTAGCTCACCAACATTTAGCATCACTTTACCAGCAACTTTCTTTTGACCTCATGTCCATCTGGAAATTGATCGCTACTCTTTGCTAAGTTTTGTGTTTCCTGCTTAGAGATGTCTGTCTTCTTAGCTGCTAAAAGATCAGGGGTGTACATCTGCTGTGGTTCCTGTCTGAGGCATGTTTTTTTCCTTCCACCCACCAGACGTCTTCAGACTGTCTAAGTCATCTGACTCATACACCCACCTCACCTTTACCCGGTTCTACTAATCCCTGCTGCATGTATACCTGCCATCTTGTCCCTGTACTTTCCTTGACTGTCACACACACATTTCTCTCTCTCTCTCTCTCTCTCTCTCTCTCTCTCTCTCTATGCTGATGGTAAATTTTTGTTTTTCCAGTTCCTGCTTTACTGGCAGCTCAAAATAATTTAAATGCACCATATAAACAACTTCCGTCCGGCTGGACATGCCTGTCTGCCGTGGCCGTCCTTCTTGGTCTCATCGTGAAGGTTTTTGGTACATCACCTTTGTGCCCTTTTTGACTAAAAGCAGCTGGGTGTCTAGGTTTTAATAAGCCTTAAAAACACTTACCTTTCAACCACAATCAAAAACAATGTATTGCAATGGAAATCTGTGTAATAAACCAACACAAAATCCTAAGTGTGAGGTGAAAGGAGAATGATGTGAGACTTATTTCAATTAAATATCTAAAAACTGTGGCTCTGTAGTCACCCTCCTTTTATTCTGGTACTTGTAAATAAAAGCCAGTGCTATTACAACATCCTCAGCTGACCAAAACACAACGTCACAGGTAGATGAAGGGGAAATAAAATTAAGCTTAGTAAAAATAATAAGACAAATACAAAATTGGCAGAGATAGCAAAAGCTAATAGTATGAATAAAAACCAAATAATACTGAGTTTTAGCTGCAGCAATTTTTTCCCCATCCTTTACCTTTTCTCTTTAAGTGGCAAGAAGAAGAAAGCTATTATTAAAAAAAGTCCCACTCACAGTTTGTCAGATGCAATGTAGGAGGTACATCCTGGAGGTGTCAAACTCATTTTCGTTTTGGGCCAAATCAAGGTCATGAATGCTCTTAAAGGGCCGGTTGTGCCAGAATGTATTGATAAAACCTGTTCACAAACTGTTAAAATATCATTAAGTTATTCAAATTAAATAATATTATTGTATAGCTTTTCAGTCCCCTCAGGAATTTGTGATTTTTTTTTTTTGTAGTAAAAATCAACGTGTTTGTTGGTACTAATTTAGAAATATTTGTGATATTTGCGCTTATTTATGACGGTAAATGCACATTTTTATTACTCGTCACATAGATCATGGACTATAATTTGACATCAGTTAAGGCTGAGGCAGCTGTTTGTTTAGTTCAAGTTTTTGACAATTTTTGAGAAAAATCTGCGATAAACTCCCAGTTAAGTGTGGAGATTTGTTGATTTTGTGTGAATTTCCACTGTAATTCACAAGAAACTGGAGGGACTGATTGATTTAATTTGGCAGTAAACAGATAAAAACTGCATTGGTTTGATTGATAACATAATATTTAAGCACACTTGGTGTTTAGTCTAGAATCTAGAGGGCCACAAAAAAAGTTATGGCGGACCGGATTTGGCCCACGAGCCTTGAGTTTGACACGCGTGTCCTACATCTTACATTGCAAAAACCAGTATGTGGGAAAATGGTGGTGGCAGCATTGTGCTGTGGGAACACCCTTCTTTAAGATGGAAAAGATTCGGTCAAAGTTGGTGAGAAAATGGAAAAAGTTAAATACAAGGCACAAAAAAGAAGAAAACAAAGATATGTTTCCAAGAGGATAGTTCAAAAACCATCAGAATTTCCCCCACAGACATCCAGCTGCGATGGCAGCACTTGGTGGTTCTACAAAGGACTTACATTGGTGCTGAAAACAATTCTCAAAGTTCTTCGCTCTCCTGTGTTGGTCTGTTGCAGATTCTTCACGTGGCTGTTTAGCGTTAAAACATGGCAAAACATAAAAACATCCAAGCACAAGGTAGCGTAAACTCTCAACATCTCTAATCATCACATTTCAACTGGAGGCTTCAACCTGCCTGAGTTCAAATAACAAAGACAGACTGAGATCCCTGAAGAGCACATAATGATACCATTCTCTGAGAAACCCAGAACGGCGCCCCGCCCAGGCCAACAGCCCAGCTGATTTGATGCTTTGCGACGTGACCTTCACGTCCTGCCCAGCGCCACGGAAAGGCCCTCGGGTCTTCTCTCCCTGTCTTGCACCCTCGCTTCACCCCCCACCCCCACCGCCCTGCCTGTTTTGGGTTGGGGTGCGGAGGGGGCTCCTTGCTCTGGTCTGGTACCTACTGTCACTTGCTATTCACCGACAGCGTATAGTCACAGCAGCCCACACACAGGCGCAGCCAAGCGTGATTAAGACGCCGACAAAGTCATATCTGCACACACGAGCACGCACACAGGTTCAGAGAGAATATCTAAGGCAGAGGGGCTCGAAGGGGGCTAGAGAGGAATGTGTGGCGTGTGTTTGCACTGTAATGCAGCGTGTGTGGTTCAAAGATTCAAAGACTTTTGATGTCAGCACATGATGTGTTGTGATTTTTATTTAGTTTGAATTTTTTTGTGATTTATAAATTTAATCTAAATGCGGGGGGTTATGCAGATCCCCCCCCCCCTCCCCCCCCAAAAAAAAATGCAGGATCCTCACACCATGATTCCAAGAAGGGTGTTGCGTTTTCCGTGTCCCTGTGTGTGTCCTCTAATAGGCGGAGTTGTAATTAAGCCCCGGGCTGTCCTGTCCTGACATGAACTGGACGCTTACCATCCCAGAGACATGCTCACTCTGACAGCTTACATTATAATTCATGAGGCGAATGCAGCCCTCCAGATTTCCACTGCCTTCATCTCCCAGTCGCAGCTACAAAGACAACCTTCAAGCCTTCCTGTTTCGCTGCTGCAGATTGTTTTTCTCTGCGAGCAGGAAGCCTAATCAGCTGATGAGCTTCGGTGGTTATTTGAGAAGTTCCAGCTGGATTTTCAGAGGGGCGTGAAACTTTTCGATCAAGTAAATTGGGAACCGTTTTATGCAGCGTTTCTCCTCTTCATGAAACAATAAAGCGACTTTTTACTCGAACGCTCGCAAAGCTCGTCTGTTGGAATGGCAAAAACGTCTCTTGCTATGTTTTATCATAGTAAGAGTACTGAGCATTTAGAGGTTTTCACAATCATGGAACACAAAATGTGAAAATAAGCTGAAAGTTAGTTTAATTTTATATACATCTGGGTTTGCACAGGAACCAAGAATCAGATATTTTTCAGCTTTTGTGGCATGTCTGATCTATTTGTGACAACAAGGCGTGTGTATTGACACTGCAGTCATGAGAACACTGGAGTTCGCCAAATGGGTATAAAAATAATCAGGAATTCTGTCAGTATGAATGGAGCGTCTGAAGCTGAATCCGGCGGTGACATGTGAGGTTTCAGCAGCACTAGAAAACAAACATTACGCCACAAGTGACATGAAAAACCAACAGCAAAAAAAGCAGCCTTACAACTTTTTAGTTTTAGTCCTCTGCTTCTGGTTTTCCCCTGAGTTTTCTTTACTGTGACTCCGAGAAAAACTGAAAATATTTATTTCACAGAGACGTATCTGAGGGTGTTGGGCCCTCTGAGAGTGTGTGTTCTGTTTTGGAGGTGATGCATATAGCCTATGTCTGTCTTAAAAGAACAGAGCCATGAAATAATTGTTGAATCTACACTGTTAAACTGGTGAAAATGAAAACAAATACGTACATTTTATGTGAGTTGATCAGTAATCCTGAACAGAAGTTATGCAGGTCTAACAGTTAAGAGACAGATAATTGATACAATTCAACCACTTTTTAACATACGCTAAAATAGTTAACTTCTAACAAAATAGTTACATATAAAGATATTTGACATGACACTGTTAGCTTAAAAATTACAGCAAAGATGTGCTATTCGTTAGCATCAACAGTTGAGAAGCACAGCCTGCTAGCATGCTAAGTTTTAGCATTACTACAGTTGCTAAACTAGTTAAAGCACAAAATTCTCATTGAAAATAATTAATCTTAAATTTATTTTCACAGGATGGCATTTAAACCTTTTCCCTGACATCCTTCAGTAAGATGTGCCGTTTATATGCAAGAACTGACCAAGGGCTGAGAAATTCAGCTTGCTAACAAGTTTGAGCTTTACCTTTAACTGTCACTAAATAAGCTAAAGTCACATGAAAACTGCAAACTTTATACGATTAATCAGAAGAATTATGGACAGAATAATCAATTGCTACAATAATTATTAGCTGCAACTCTAATATATTTATATCAATCCAACCACAGCATTCAACGCAGAGCAAATTTCAGCTCACATAGCCGGAGCCTATGCCGCATAGCCGGAGCCTATGCCGCATAGCCGGAGCCTATGCCGCATAGCCGCTCACTGGACGTCCATTTGCACCTGATATTAACAAGTACTCACGTGTTTGGATGTGTCACCTGCGTAATGATAACACCAGGCCACCATCTGCATTTAAAGATCTGTCCACTGCATAAACCGCCTTCATTCCTTCTGAATTATGATGAAGATCTTACTATGCAAATGACAAAAACAGACATTAGAGCCTTTTTGACAAGCACCGCATGCACCAGATCGGGGGAGAAAATGCTGCCACACAAGAAATGCCAGCATAGAAAGAGTCAGGGGTGCCATTGTCCATTGCTTTTGGTTGAGCTTTTTTTTTTCTTTTCTTTTTTTTTAAATCCAGAAACTGCACCGTGTCTTATCAAAAATTATTCTAAGCTACACACTTTATTTAAATTACTTTTATAGTCAAGTTAGTGAACCAAATCAGGTGTGTTGAGTATGGTTAAAACCACCTAATAGTTTTTTCTTCAAATCCCTGCCATCCATTTAGCCCCCCAATTCTGGGTCAGGGGGAAATAGAAAAGTCTGTATGTTTTATCCCCCCAATGATGTCTACAGCCTCTCCTCAAGAGTGAGATAAAAATTTGGATGATTTCATTAAACTTTATTTTGCTTTCAATATTGTCAGCACAAGGTGATGAATTAATTACACAGAGCGCTTGGCAGCCTCGCCATGCAGGTAAACATATGTACGGTAATTCTTTGATGCAAGTCGCACAGGCCCTACGGAAGCAGTCACTATGTGTTTAATTTATCATCGGTTTACTGTTTTATTAATATTAGGTATTGGTTTTGGTGTGTTTTATTGCACTGACTATGATTAGTAGTTTTCAGTACTTGGTAACGCTTGGATGTTGAGGGGTGGGGAATTAAATTACACCAACGTTTCTCCAGCAGTGTCTCACCTACCACTAGTGTTTTTAAGATGGATGACTGTGAAAAAGCTACTGCAGAGTAACTCTGCTAAAAATACCAACGCAGGTTGTGATTTATGTAAGTGTACATTATTTAGACCACACATTCCCCCCCTCATGGTTAATTATTTATCAGTAAATATAATCCCTACTTCTGTTACATAACTTGGAACAGTACAAGGTACAGTGCAGTGCAATATAGTATCAAGCGTGTGAGTGCTTTATTTTGTACCCTAAGAAAAGAGGTAAAGAAAAAAACAGCAGCTTGTGCTCAGGGACAGGTGCACTCAGCTAGAAGGCTCCGCTCTCCCATCCCCTCCTTCTTCATATCTACGTCTGCATCTCTCGTCCCCTGCCATTTCTCCTTTCCCCCCCTCTCACTCCGCAATGTGCAGGTAGGATGTTGATGCATCAGCTCAGGCGGGCATCTTATTAGCTGAGTGCTAACAGGCAGTCTGTGCCCCTGAGAGATCGAAGGCTGCTGAGTCATCCTGTACCTGCTGAACAATACAAGCATTCAGCCCCTTTCCCTTTACCATTATTAAAAAAAAAAAAAAAAAGATCTTCCCTTTGTATACAAGTGCTTTGGTGTCATTTAGCTTTACGCATATTTTCTAAACCCACGTCTGTCCACAGCAATTTGAAGTAGCAACAGGGGAATTCACTCTTAAGAAATCTGAAAGGCTTTGGAAATCCCGTGTCTGTCTTCTCAGAGCTTATAACGCCACTTACACGTCTGCGTTGCATTGCCTCGTTCAATCAGCTGCTTACCAGAAAAGAGCAGTGGATGAAATTATTTGTTTTCTATCATTCATCTAACCAATCGCAGCAGACAGGTCTTTGTTGGCGGAGGCATGGAGACAGCTGCTGATAGGGGCGGACTACCAACTACGCATTCACAAGAATCAGCAATGTGAACCGTAAGCGTTAAAACCTGTCCATGTGGACCTGGACATAAAATACTTTTAGATACTGCATTTAAAGGGACATGGCACTTTAATCAGCATGAGCGCTTCAGTCCATCATCTAATGGGATCATCCAGCTAAGCAGTAACAAATTCAGCCAAACTTCCATTTGCGGTTCTAAGCAAACGAAACGAGATTAAAACGTTAAATCACAGGATTTCTGAAAATACAAGATAATGAATAAAATATTTACAGATGAGAAAATTATAACAGAGTTATACATTAATAAAATGGATTCTTTAATGCTGTTTTTACAAGGTAAAAAAAATCATGGTTGGTTAAAACTGCAGAGATGGGATTACATTTTATAAATTTTAATGCTGGTTTGTATTGTCATAAACTCATTGATTGGAGTTCAGTCATCCTTTGATATTGTATGTAATTATAGCAGATTTGTGACATTCGTGCACATCTGGGAAGCCTCAGTACTTATATTGTTCCTTACGTATCGATTGTGTTTTTCACAATTTGAATTTTGTTTCAACCGTAGATTGTTTATCCACTTACCATATAATTCTGTGTTGCATTGTTTTCCCATTTTCTTGCATCTGTCATTACATCTTGATGTGTATATCCCATTGAACTTGAAGTAAGGATATTTTATCAACATTGGAGTCCAAGAATGAGTTACATAAGTGTGGTTTGACAAATTTTAACAAATGCAGTTAACGGTTTTCGTGCTGAATGGTAATTTTTATTTACATGTAATTGTGCATTACAGCATGAATCTGATATGTTCATTTAAAAATTGTATGTACCAACAAATCATTAAATTTAATGTATTAAAATTTCTATTTAATGTGTTTTGTTGACGTGCTGCATGCTCATGTGCTTATGTTAAGAATAGTTATGGGAACATGAAGTATATTTTTGGTGTTGTTTATGGGTGAATTTTGCATGTTTTTGTCTCTTTCTCTGTTTTCCTTTCCTTTCACACTTTAAGGAACTCTGGCAGCTGGCTGACATATTGAGACACCTGCACATGGCCAGCACAAAATTTACTGGTTTGCTGGATTCCTTTGGGAGTGTTATATAGAGTAGGTGTGTGGGATTTATTGTGTGTCTGAATGAGGGACAGTGGGAGAGCCAGAGACAGGAAAGTTTATTTATTTATTTATTTTTTCCTCATTAGTTGTGCAGATTGTTGGAGCAGTAGAAATGAGACCAGAACTGTTGACAATTTCTGTCTTCCCATTATCAGGACTCTTCAATTGTCTTGTATTAACCAATTACAATGATAATACATTTCAAACATCCCGTATAGTGGTAAATCATGTGAAAGTTTTTGGGTTTTTATTTTTATTTTTAATTTTGCCCAACTTTTCTGCACTAACAGAAATCTTTAGAGCAATGTCAGCGTCATTCCACGAGAAAGTAATGGCTGCCGATGTGTGAAGCTTAATTCTAAGGACCAGTGGTGGAGAAAGTACTCAAAAAATTTACTTAAGTAGAAGTACAAATACACAGACAAAAATGTACTCAAGTAAAAGTAAAACTACCACATTAACATTTGTACTTAAGTAAAAGTAAAAAAGTACTGGCTTTTAAAAATACTTAAGTATTAAAAGTAAAAGTACTTGCTGAATGGATTATCTATCGCTAATATCATTAAGTATTTAATTTTAATAAATTAGAAATGTGCCATTTTAATGAATAATGCCACAGATAAAGCATGTTTTATTATGTTTACTCTCTGTAACATAGTTTAGACTTAGATATGTGATTCTATGCATCATAATTTCAGGGATGGAAACATCTTGTCTCCTGTACAAACATAACATGAACTTCACTTTTTTTGCAACTAGTGGCATTTATTTTTAAAGAAATCCAACAGAAAGGGGATTGAAAGAAGGTGGGTGGGAGAGGACAGGCAACCAAGGAGCCAGTAGCAGTGTTGTAGTCAAGACCATCTACCCAAGACCAAGTCAAGACCAGCACCCCGCGCTACATGACACAAAAAAAATAACTTTTACCTATCAAAATTGCTTCTCAAATTGATCTGAAAGATCCACATTCCCATAAAACACCTAGATATTAATTACTTAGAGCTGAAATAAATTTAATCAGTAAAGATCTGTCCAGAAGAATCGGATCGTTCCTGAATATCATATCACTTTGTTGCACTTTGGTACCAGCGTTGTCCCATATATGCGACACCTCAGTCAACACCTCCACACAATAATTCAGCGCGTGAGGGATGAATTATTGTACTGAGACAGCTAGCTTTGCTAGCAACACGTCCACGGAGCTTACCTTTCTTTAAGCTTTCCTTCCAAGTGACGCTAAACGTTGGACCGTCTGTGAAAGCGAAGCGCTGCTGATTTTACATGTCGCCATATTTTATGATTTATGCAGCGCTATCATATTACTGATGATTAGATAGACATCGCCTCCCGCTCAGAGGAAACCACTGCGCATGTCTTAGAGCTCCGCGTGCGAGTAAAGGGGGAGGCGATGGGTGACAAGAGACAGGTAAGTCACGTTATTGCTCGGATTTTACGGCGCCACCATAAGTCCCTGAACTTCACATTTTAACGGATAAAAAGAGCAATGCGACTTGGATGTAACGAGTAATGCGACACTTTTGTAGAAATGTAATGAAGTAGAAAGTACAGGTACTTACTGTAAAATGCAGTGGCGTAAAAGCCCCATTATAAAATCTACTTGAGTAAAGGACAGATACACGAAAATTGTACTTAAGTACACTTCCCACCCCTGCTAAGGGCTATTGCAGTTACTCGGTGATACCTGAAGTATTTGACATTAATTATTTGAAATGAAGCATTCAGTGTGAAGTATCTTATATGGAGTATGTTCACTATACAGAAGAAGAATAAACCTTCCTGTTAAATGCTGATGGAAGCTGTGTGTCTCATCTTTTCTGCGTCGCAGCGTCACACGTCGAGAGGACAAACAATCACATTATCCTCAGCCCGTCCGAGGTTGCCGGGCAATAGAAACACACCGGTGAAAACTAGATGAAAGAGACCCGTCCATTTTAAGGTAAAATTGCTTTAAAACAGTCAGGCAGTAAGCGGCGTTTCTGCTAAACAGTTGACTGCGCGCTCTATTTGAGCAGATTACCCAATTAATTGACCAAAGTCGGCGTGTAATACTTACGTTATCGTAGAAGGAGCACAACAAAAAGGTCAAATTATTTCTCAACTCTATTTTCTTTTAGTTCTTGTTCTATATTTTCAAGTCTATTTATTCCATCTACCTCATCCGTACGCGTATAATTAGCTTCTTCACAGTTCACCGTTCACAATATTAACGTCAGGATTTAAAGGTGAGGGAGAAGTACATTTCTTTGTGTGAAACGCGGTGATAAAGCAAAGAATGACTGCGCCGAGAGAAAGAAATGATGAATTGAAAGCAACAGTAAACAACGGAGTGATCGATGATGGACTGACGTGACTCAACTCTCCAGTGCCGGCCACCACTTCCATGACTGGGGAGCATGACGAAGACAAACGACTCGGCAATGAAGGAAAATGAGGATTTTATCACCCATTTCCCTTTCACACTATTGCCGGGCCGCGCTGCCCAGATTGTGTCTGCGCGCACGCGCGCGCGCGCGTGTGTCTAGACTGGGAAGTTAACCAAATGTGAGCTTTCCTGACAGGCTGGCTTATGCTCATGCGTTGACCCAAGGGTGCAGTTTAGAGAAATCACTCACACAGTTAGAGATTTGTGGAGAAATGCCCAAGGTCTTGAAGATCTATACATTACCTGGAATACGTGCGCGCGCGCATTTCTGTGTCCGTGTGTGTGCAATAGAGTGCTTTTACAAGGACATTTATCTCATCCTCAGATATAATTACACTGCCTCAGGAAGAGGGGGACATATCCACCGCTCCCTCCTTCTAAATCCCTCTCCTCTACTAACCTTCTTTCTCCATTACCTGTGCTTTCTTATCCAAGCTAAGGAAGCCAATCAAAGTCTTCTATGGTTGGAAGTCATCATGGGATTAATTTATTCCCTCAGTCCCGTAGTCGGGACTCCTGTTCACCGTACGAGAAATCAGTATTTTTTACTTCTTCTCATATCTTCCAAAAATATTCATCCAGAATAGTTCTGCTATTCTCATTTCTTATCTCCAAAGTGCAAACTTATAGGTGTGGCCTCTACAGAGGGTTTTTTCATAATGACAATAAAGTTGTTCCCACATACCTGACAGAAAGCCACAGCCTACAGGGAATGTGTGTAATACCATAACTTCCTGTTTGTCGGTCCCTCAGCCCCTGTGGGTCAGCAGTAATGACACCTGCCAACATGCCAGCAACTCTCCCTTACTCTCAGGGCAAGATTAGCAGCTGAAAGTAAAACATTTGGTACTGGAGAAAAGAAAAACTGATTAAACAGACCTTTGGAGGGTTTGTAACACCTTTCACCTCAATTTAACTCTGGTTCGTAGGCTAACAAATATTTCTTTGAGCTGTTTCACATTTTGTGAATTCCTATCCTCTGGGAAAATCTGTTGACAGCACGACTATAAGTTGGACACTCTGCAATTCTTGAAACGTAGCCATTTTTATGTAGGGAAAAGAAGAAAGCCATTAGTAAGAGAAAGCCATAGAACATCCTGTTTACGGTTTGCCAGGAACCAAGTAGGGCACAGCAAACGTCTGGAAGAAGTTGAGAGACCAAAATCTTGCTTTCTGTACTCGAGACTCCATGACTCCAGCTAACACTGCACATCACCCTGAACACATCATCCCCGCTATCAAACATGGTGGTGGCTGCACAATGCTTTGGGGAATTTGTTCTTCAACAGAGACAGGGAGCCTGGTCAGATTTTATAGAGAGATTGATAAAGCTCATACAGGGCAGCTCTAGAGGAAAAGATTCAAGTGAGAAAACGAGGGAAGAAACAGAACAACAACCCTTAACATAGAGCCAAAGCTGCGATGGAATGGTTTAGATCAAAACGTTAGAATGTGCCATTTAAAGTCCAGACCTAAATCCAATTGAGGTTCTGTGCAAAGACTTGAAAATTGCTGTCCATTCACTCCGACTCAGCTTCTCCGACTCAGCTTGAGCTATTTTTAAAAGTAAAAAGTTAAAAAAATTAATTTGCTGCAAGTACAAAGATACATGCAGGCAAAAATAGGCTTCTATCTCTTCCTTCTACAAAGTATTTACTCAAGGGAAGGTCAGTAGAAAATATGTTATTTTGCATGTACTTCCCAACATCTAATGTTGTTCTGTCACATAAAATCCTAATAAAATCCCTTCAGATTTGTGATCGTAATATCACAAAAGTCACGAGTGCTTGCTGCACACGGTAGAGTAGTTTCACCTGACTAAAAGAGAAAGAGCAGGCAGCGAGTGGTTAATTTGTTGTGCTGCATAATGTCCCTCTTGATGAAAATAGATGTCTGATTTTTCAGGCCACAAGGCAACATTTTATGAGCATGTGATGTGCAGTGGCCTACAGTAAAGCTTCCTCTGTTCTCTACTGTCTTCACAACTGTGCAGCTGTCTTTAGCCTTGCTCGAGGGCATAATAACCCTTGAGTGGATGGCACACACTCATATGCATTCGCTCAAGCACACAGCGCATTATCTTCATCCTGACAAGTTTTTATTTTTTTCTAAAGTGGGCCATGTGGCAGCCTCTTGCTATAAAGAAGCTACACATGTTTGGGTGAAGGCCACATATTTATCTAGGGGTAATGTGATCTCGGTGATGTGCCCTTGCGCTCTGCGATGACCCGTCGGGGTGGGCCACATGGTCTCAGGTCGGCCACTCCCCCTGGGCCTGGTTTTTACCCACATCAGTGCTGATTTTTGTCCCTGTGTCATCTATCAGAGGGAACAGGCTGATCGGAAGTGACAGCTCGCTATTTAAAAGCTATTAATCTTTCTTTTGTTGTTTAACGGGTCCTTGTGTTTTCATGTTGCTGCCTGCAACATGTCAGATTTATAGCAAAATAACTGAAATGATGGTGACAAGCAGTTAAAGTCACCACATGCTAATTGTCTGAAATAATTATATATATATAGATATATATATATGTCTATATATATATATATATATATATATATATATATATATATATATATATATATATAGAGAGAGAGAGAGAGAGAGAGAGAGAGAGATGGATATAGATTAGCTGTACTTAGAGAGGAACTGTGCAAAAACAACTGAAAACCCACAGTTAAACCTGAGCAATTGAGTTTGTTTTTAAAGAGTATAAAAAATTTATTTATCCAAAAATCTTGCCTGTGACCCAGAATCTAAAACTCGATGCTGTGCTGATGAAAAACCGAGCTGCAAGAGCTGAGGTTACTGTAGCACTCCCGAGTGAAACTGATTACATCAGCTTTAATTAGCACAATTAGCATTTTAAAGATCTGCTGAGATTAAAAATGTGTTCCAACTCAGTAGGAATAAACAAAATAACCGACTTTCCTCTGCACAGTACACCTCCTGACACTAAATACTGACATCTTGCAGCACAAAGCTTCCTCCGGGCCGTATGAAGCTTGTTTATCATAATCTATTATTAACTTTCTCTTTGTCTGTTTTAGTTTTTCCCTGCTTCAATTTACGCTCAACACTTGGGAGTCTGACTGCATTTGCTTATCATTCTTTCCGCCGACCGCTTTACCTAAAACCCTCCCACTAATGCATGACATGTTATGAGATTTTAATTTAAGAGAAATCAGAGGAAAAGAGTTTGGCATTCTGCTTGCTCTCAGCAGAACATGTGAAACATAATTCTTAAAGACACTCAACAGGGAGGATGTGTGTCTACTTTCAGTAAAATCAAGAAGATTCATTCATAAGATATCAGAATGTATGTAATATCAACGCAGCACTTAAGTAATAGTGTAGAAACAAGGACCCAGTATCGCTTCCACCTTCCTTGTCTTTGGAAGAGTGTTGTCACCTTTTCTAGCTTACTGACCGGCAGTGTGTGGCGTGGCAGTACTCCTGCACGTTTTGTGGATCTCGTTAAGAAAATATTGAATCATAAGAAAGACGTGAGGGAAAAATTTACCAATTTTGAAACCACCATTTTTGGTTTGCATTACACCTTCATTTACTGAGTTTTTCTCATCCCTGCCTTCATTTTCTCTCTGTCCTCCAAAGTGACTAATTCTAAATAAGTATTGGGACTCTTCCCACCTCAAATATCTCTAAAGTGACAGAGAGGAGAGAACCCAACGAGGGAGTAGAACGATTGCCAAACTACGCCGGCTGTGAGTTTAAATATTCTGCTTTGGTTTAGCCTTGGTGACAGCACTGTGAGGCGAGAGGTTGCCCACCACTTCAAAGACAATTTTCACTGGCTTTAAACGAGAGAATAGGAAGGTTGTCAGCTCAACTCCCTGTGGGAAAAAGAGAGTACGGAGTGCACTCTCTCCTAACAGAGATATACAAGGTTTTGTTCCATCTCTCTGCTCTGGCGTAATGTCAGCTGTTTATCCAGAGAGAGCCACCAGATAGCACATCTCTCCATCTTTCGATGTCGTCCCTTTTTCCTTCTCGTTTCTTCTTCCTCCCCCATTCTCCTTCTCGGATGCTCTCTGCTGTCCTCTGCCCACCGTTGTGGTGGGTTCAGTTCCTGACAAGGCCCTACATCCAGCTAGATGCTAAATGAATAATACATGCATGTTCTAGTTCTAGCAAGACAGAGGCAGAGAGATAGATAGATAGAGAGAGAGAGAGAGACAGAGAGAGAGAGAGAAAAGAGACCAGGAGGGAGAGACAAAGGACACGCACAGAGGATGTTTGTTTTTTGTGTGTGCCAGGGACAGCTTGGTGTTGAAGTCCCAGCATGGAAAGGCCAACGCTGTCAGAGAACTTTAGAGCCAGTCTATACACGGCCGGCACATGAGCAGACATCTGCAGCCAACATTCAAATGCATTCTTTCTTCTAGTCCTTCTGCAGAATTGGGAGGTTGTCAGTGAGATTCCCACTTGAGTGAAATCGTTGCAGCCTGAAGCAGAACGATTGAAGACATTGTTTCAGTCAGATCTAGAGAGCTTTGATTTCCAAGACTCTCTCTGTGTGAGTGTGTGTAAGCATGTGTATGTATGGCCTTGTATTTGATACGTTGTAAGGACCATTTTCCTGACACACTACACTGTGGGGACCGAAAAGGTTCTGTTTTTGGGTTACGGGTTGGGTTCATAACCAAGGTTTGAATGGAGTTTAGGTTAGGAATAGGGTTAGGCATGCACTAGTAATGATTAGGGTAAAGGTTAGGCTGTAGAATTTAATGAAAAATGAATGCAACACAATGCAAAGTCCTTGCATTTTGAGGTTAGAAGGACATGCTGTGTGCGTGTGTGTAAGCTACAACTGTGAGGTCCCCCCATTTGTTTCGAGGATCACAAGTCCCCCTTTAACCCGGCAGAACGAGGGCTGGCCTACATTTTATCAACTGCTTTAATTCAGTTTTGATGGGGATCAAAGCAGCAGCACAGCAGCCAGCAGAGAATGCATGCATTATCAATCATGTCTGTGGCTTTTTGTTGTACAGGAAAATATATTGCAGAGATCAAAAGAAGAGGGTCATCAAAGACAAAATCATCACAGACCCGTGGCGTTGATTCGTACGTAAGCCGGAAAACATATAAATCCAAAAGCAGTGTTAACTGTATGCAAATGCTTCCAAAGCATGTACGTTTGCAACAAATAGAAAATAATTTCTGCAATCTATCCTCCGGCTTTAGAATTAGGCATACATGTGCAGCTGTATGCTGTGCACTTCTGAGAGCGTTTTTGTTCGTCTTCGCTTGCTCTTCCTTTCGGTTTCTTCTCTTCTAAAGACAAGAAATTTCTGGTATGAACATTGGCGCCTTATCTCAAAGGACACATGCAGAGTCAAATGATTTGCCTCTGCCTCTGAACTGCCTTCACTTTTATTAGGGGGGAAAAAAAGGAACAAATGAATAGGAGCAGCAGGGGTCTAAGTTTGTAGAAATAAGTGAGTCAGCCTGGTTTTCAGAACATCTGTAGGGTTTTATAGTGGAACAAGTGGGGTCCTGGTTGTTGCTAATTGACGGAAATTCAAAAACAGTTTACTCTGACAGAATCCATGACAATCATCAAAAGAGTTGATGTAACTGGTTGAGTTGCAGAGACCGATATAAATACTCCCAGATTCTTTAATTATACTTTAGGCAGGGTAACATTTCCTTAGCCACTCTTTAACCTTGATACACATTAGAACTGTGTGTATCATTGCATTTTTCTCTCAACCATCACCAAAGCAACACTTGCAGTTTTATTTACATCAATTTAAATGTTGTTTAGTGTTGTCACACCAAAAAGAAAGCAAAGATACATGTCCCTAATTGTATGGTTTCTATGTATTGCATCACATCTGTCAACCCTCTGCAGTATCAACAATTTAAACTGATGTTGTTGTCTTATTGCTGGGTTTCCAATCATAACTACTGTGAGCAATAGTTGAAAATGTAACACAGAGACTGCTTATAGCCTTCATTTATCAGGCCTTGTCAACTTGTGCACTTTTTGTAATGTCGTAACTACAACTTCATTGTATTTATTGAGGTTTTATCTGGTTAAGCAACACAAAGTAACACACTATGGTGATGTGGGAGGAAAGGGATTGTGGCTTTCAGCTTTTTCTAAGTAAAAATCTGAAATGTAGTTTTACTTGATCTTGATTCAACACTATCTACGACTATGAATAGATGTTTTTAAAGTCTTGCCACAAGTTTCCAATTCGCTGTAGGCCTGGATTTTGACTGGACTGGACTGTGATATGTGAACATACAGTGATCTAAATCCTGCTTTTAGCTCCACTACTCTGACCAGCTTCATCTGGCTCAGGGCTTATCACCTGAGATTCTCTCCAAGTTGAAGCAACTAATGAAGCTAACTTTTTCTTTTCTTCAACAAAGAAGGCATCAGCATCAATGTCCGTATTTTCTTGGCGTATGTATATGTTGTCTTCTCAACCCCTGGGACGGAATCAGTTTCTGCTGGAGGTTTTCTCCAGTTAAAGAAAAGTTTTCCTTTTCGCTGTCACCACATGCATGCTCAGCATGAGTTAACATTCAGTGGAGCTAACTATCTGGATTCTGTACTTCTGAATGTAAGTTGGACCCGGTTGATTTGTGAAGTGCCTTTAGACAACATTTGCCGTGTAAAACTACTTGTGGGATTTGTGTGTTCAGGGTGATTTTCCGTGTTTTTGCAAGTAGGTCAAGAAGTTGAATATTTCCTTTGGTGCAGAGCATTTCGTGCCTCTTTCTGTGTACAGGTTGGGCTCTGCTTAGCACAGTTTCAAAACACATCATTATAAAAGTGCCAAGATTTGATATTTTTTTTTTCCAGCAATCCTTGAAGTCTAACATTTTTTAAGAAGTTGTGAAGAACATGATGCAGGAGTCAAGTATATCCTAGCTAAAAAAAAAGAAAAAAAGAAAAAACTGCTGCTGCGCCTTTAGCCTGTTGGAGCTCTCACACACAGCATGGTGAGCAGAGGAAGACACAGCAGCGATGATATGCTGCTGGGCACTTGAAAGCGGCAGCATTCCTGCATATCGAAACCCTGCTTAGCGAGAGCTGTGCTCCCAAGCAGTGAGCTGGTGTGAGGAGATGCTGAAATATTGCACCAGCAGGTATCTGGGTAAGTTCAGCCGGGTCAGCCCGAAGGTAAACAATGAGCCAAACCGTGATTAGCAGAGGCATCAGCACTCTGAGGGAGTTACAGCGTAGAAGTTCACTGCAGATATCAATTGTTTGACAGGCTAAAGTGTGGCGACAAAAGTTGGTAGATTCTTCACCCAAAGCAATTCAACTTACAAGAAACACAAAGACGCCCAGTCCAAGTTCTGTGAAGTGCAATCCACTTTTTTGTTTATCTGAAAAACCAAAGAGCTGTACAGGAATTGATCTGTTTAGTCAAATAAGTTCTAAAGATTTCTGTTGGTAAAATTTTCCTTCAGCACTGTTTTACAATTGGATGCTTTTGGATGTTGTTTTAACAGTGGCGATGCGTTTTTGATTATGAGAGATGGAACTATTTGCAGACATATACCTTCTATTTTATCTTGCTCATGATTTTGCTTGGTGATTTTGATGCCCCCATTTGTTTAAAGAGCTATAATAAATGTCAAAGAATTACATGTTATACTTTTTTGCTGGGTAGTTACTCTTAAGCTAACCCTTTTCCAATTCTGCTGCATTACAGCCAAAAAAATGTATGTACTTTTTTGTGGTATTTTATCTGAGAGACCAACACAGATAATTGTGAAGTGGGATAAATATTTAACGGGATTTTTATTGTTTTAAAAGTGTAAGTCCGAAAAGGATACGGTTTTATTTAGCTTCTTTTAGTCTGATACTCCCAAATAGAATAAATTAACAAATTAAGTCACACACAGGTGATCTTTAACTCATTATACCCCTGCTTTTCCGTCACAATGCTAGTGGTTTATTGGAGAACATTAGTTAGTTCTTTAGTTGAAAGAAAGCCATAAAAATTAGATCCACAGTTTTTGCTGTTTTACCACATAGGAGAAACAGCAAACATGTGTCTCTTACACATGTAGGAGACATATCTATTCTTCTGTTGGTCTAACAAATTAAATAACAGTACAATTTGTGGCTAATATTTGGCAGCATTTAAAAACATTAATACTTCTGAAGGGCATTGTAGTGTACCAGCCCCTATCCTTGAATTCACTTAAAGGATGGCGCATTTGGATCTTACTTTTTTCAATTTGGTGTTTGAGCTGCTACATTCAGCAGCTCAAACACCAAAGTGAAACTCATCTTTTTAGTTTGCGTTAAAATGAGTTGACTTTACGCCTGTGATTTGGTGAAGCTTTGGTGAGAACTCGTTTCTTCACTGCGGAAGAGATCAGAACCCTTTTCTTGCATGCTGAATTTATTTTCCAACTTACTGCTGTTTCCTTCAGGGATACTTCCTATTTTGATGAAACGAAGAAAGAGCTTTAATCTTAAGATGAAAGCCCCGTCATGTAAAACCAGACTCCGTACTCTGAAAGTAGCGGTGACAGGGCTTTCGGCGCAATTTTCTCTGGTAGTTGTTGTGCCGGAGGTCTTTAAATGTGTGTTGTTTTATTAAAAAGATGTATCCAACAGGTCACACCTCGATAAGCTGGTGCAACTCCGTCGTTTTGAAGCGAACCACGATGCAGAGTGGGTTGGAGTGTGAAGACTGACAAATGCAGCAAGTCAGCCAAGGTTGCAAAAGACATGTATGGCTGCATTTGTATAGCTGGACAAACATTGTTTCCATAGCAACGTCACTTGCAGATCAAAAAGATTGCACCCGTCTACCGGTTTTGAAAACGTGCAAAAATAAAAGTGTACATAGTCACCGTAAAAGGTGAGTGCATGCTACTTTCCAGAGAAACTAATGGCTCGTGTCTTTATTTGTAGTGTGCATGTGCCTCCGCGCAGCATTCCAACATGTAAAGCGGAGAATATTCTCTGATTAGAGCCGGAAGGAGTCGAGCTTAAATCTGACAGCAGATGCCACAACACAAACCCTTTGTGCTGATGCTTCAGCTGGCACAGCAGTTCAGCATCAGCACAACAGGACAACACAAGAATATGCCTCCCTGTCTATGCATACGAGGTGTGAAGCGCTGAAACCCCGTATGCACTCTCTCCTGCTTCCTGATCTCTCTGATTGTATCCACACTCTTGTTTGATTCTTGCTCCTTTACGCTACCCTTGTAATTTACCTCTTGCCCATCCCAAGTGCATCTTAATCACATCCCTCTTCTCTTTCTCCATCTCGCTGACTTGCTTTGTCTTCCTCTCCTCCTCCTTTCCCCAAGACTCCATTGAGGATTCGCAACAATGGAGTTGTTGACTGGATTAGGCAGTACAATGTCTGATCAAGGCGGCGGACGGGGGGGAAAAAAAAAATCAATGGACACATGTGATTTACTAAGCTGCTAAATATCCTCTGACATGTCGACCAATTAGCTTTGTAAAGTGGAGATATCTTTACTGCGTTCACAAGGTCATGAGATAAGTGCGTGTGAAGAAGTGGAACTTTCTGTGCTTGTGTTTCCCTGCAAAGGCGAGACAAAGGAATTATGAGACATTTAATAGCAGAGACATATCTTGATTTATCGTCTGTTTTGCCTAAATAGGATTGCATGGTTTGCATCTCGTGATAGTCACTCCAGTTGAATTTTTTTTCTTTTAGTTCAGATTAGTAGATGATGAATAAGAATGTACAAGTTGCCCTTCCAGATATTTATTGGAATTGCTGAGAGGTGTTTGGTTGTTCCTTTGGTTGTTTGGTGTTTATAGCTCTAGAGAAGGTTTTTGATACTTTGCTTTGAGGGGGGGGGTTTGCAGAGAGAGATGATGTAGTCCGAACTCTGGTATTGATCACGAATATTGACAATAGCTTATTCTTTAGTGTGTTATTTAGAGATTGTGTTGGTATTCAAGATAGTCAATCAAGTATGTTAGAGGAAAACACCAAGTTACTGGTTCTGTGATGGTAAAATAGACACCTTAACGCATGCCCTGTGGTCATGACCAAAGTTTTCAGTGATTTGGAAAAAGCTCCATGAAACCAACGTCACAAAATGTTACTTTCCTGGATAGAAGCATGTGGGTAAGATGTAAGTTTATTGGTTGAGCAGCTGTGAATAAAAGCAGTCTTGGATGATAAATCGAGATGTGTTTGTTTCCACATCCTCACATTGATAGAATTTGATTTATTAAAAATAATACCTAAATACATTCACTTTATTTTGGAGGGTTTTTTCCCCCACATCATTCCTAAAAATGCACATATCAGCTAAATATGAATTAGCCCAACTAATCATATTAAGCACTTAAAACAGCAGCACCACTGGCAAAGATATCCAACTTGACAGTGTTACTTTAATGTGACTTTTTTATTTTATTTTTTTCACTTCTCCACATCTCAGAGCCTGGGAACAGAACTGTCAGTACGGCCTCACTGTTATTACAGTTAACTTCCATAAGTGATACTTGTGCTAGTTTGCTGCACCATTGAGTGATCAGCAAATTATAAAGCAAAAAGTTATAAAAGAAAACTTTCTAAAAGCCAATTTTCGCTTTATTGTTCATGATAAAGAAAATGCTCTTTGCTACTTTTTACTGAATGACTGTTAATCACAGCTTCAGTCTCGTAGGCTTTATGATTTTACACCAAGCCTCAGATCTTTTGTGCATTTCAACTGAAGTTTTATAAAAGTTCACTAAAAAAAGGCAAACAAGAATGCTTATTAAAAGTTGTATAATCAGCTGCGTAACACCAAGGGTTTGGTTTCTCTTGTTCCCATGAATCAAACCAAATTACATCAAATCAGTCAATTCTACTGCATTGAGTTAGCGGTATGAATGCTAATGCGCCTTACTGTTTTTTTCTATTCAAATATCGAATCGATCAGATATTGGCCACAGCCCTGCGATG
Source organism: Poecilia reticulata (assembly GCF_904066995.2). Taxonomy (NCBI): domain Eukaryota; kingdom Metazoa; phylum Chordata; class Actinopteri; order Cyprinodontiformes; family Poeciliidae; genus Poecilia; species Poecilia reticulata. Next base: position 22,739,547 of record NC_088834.1, read on the forward strand.
CACATCCCAACTAAACACAAACACTACAAGCCAACCTGGTCATTTTTGGCTTTTTTGACACATGCACATTTTTAAAGCACCAAAGTGCATGTTTATAAAAACACAGATATATGATGGCACATTTCTTTGATTGATCAATGCTTTTTATTTATGATTAACTGACCCAACCTGTTTTATCTAAAGACCAAACTAATTCTCCAAGGTTTGGATACTGAACAGCAAATTAGCATTTTTAAAAAGTCAAGAGAAGAGCTAATTTCATTGTAGCTCCAATATGCATAAACTCATATTTAATAAATCAGAATATGTATGAGGCTCCTCTATCACATTAAAATGACTTTTTTAATGTACTTTGATCAGGTAGGATACATAATTTTTGTGAAGTCCACTTTTCAGAATTTAAAATGTTTACTTATTGGTCCTGTGTAATATTCTAACATTAAACGTCTCGTTTTCTTTTATTAAATATTATTGAAAATTAACTTTTCAATAATATTCTAACTTACTGAATATGACAACATGCTCAGCTGGAATGAGGTTTTTACCATCACACTCAACATGTGGTTTAAAGAAATTTATTTTTGTCTGATAAATAGTTATCCAAACGTGTGATCATTTAAAAAATATATCAACTTTATTTGTGTTGTGGTGTAATATATGTGAAAAAAAAGCTTTAAAATTCCTCTAGTTATCTGTGATTTGGTTATATGTTTTATCATGACCTCAGTGATTACTATCCATTTGCTGGGGGAGAAATCTTTCCTTATATGTCTATTTTTTAAATCATTTCACCCTGATACTCAGCAACACTTCTACCTAAGATCTAGTGAAATTTTCATTTACGTTCCTTAATTTTAGTTGAAGTCCCGTTCCTTATGTGAAACTGAAATTCCACCAACGGCATATTAAAAATCAAACTCCGGACAAGCCGATGAAGCTATCCCGTGTATTCTGTTTGAAAGCACTGAGGGATTCTGGTTTTCAGCTCTCTTGTGTTGCTGATCCAGCCAGGTAGTCACCAGGTTGCTGCATTGAGTCACAGCAACAGGTCGTGTTGTTTTGCATTTAAATAGCCCCGCAACTTCTGTCTAGTCCTGGAAGAAAATTACACTGTGGGATGCATCTTAGCATCCTAGCACATTGTGTTGTTTTGCAGAACCAGGGTGTGCTTGGCTGACTGAGTCCAGGACAGCTGTGAGTGAGGACCATTCACTGCTCTGTCGGGGTTGGAGATGGAGGCACTGAACTGAGGCCACCTATCCTGTGTTTCTCCTACATGTCACCTCTTCTCTCTCTAATAATTTCCTGAGTGGAAGACAGCTCGGAGTGAAAAGCAGAGAAGGAAAGATTGTTTGTGTGTGTGCGTGCGTGCGTGCGTGTGTGTGTGTGTGGCTCCGTGTGTAAAAAAAAAAATAAAAATCTGCTGCTAAACAAAATACACCAAACACTTGAGCACAGTCCTTAACAGATTATGTAAGATCATTTGCTAGATTATGTAAGAAGTACTGAAAAAAAAGCATGATTTAACATAATACATGGCCTCAGATTTAGTTTTTGGGGAATTTTAATTACATTCTTTTTACTATGCCAAATTTGGTTTGGGACTCATGAATAATAATTTGTCCATAAATTTCATTTCTCGAACTATTCCACCCCTGTAAAACATGGAACCACTTGTTGATTCAGGAAAGCAGTCACCTTTCAGCCAACATCGTAAAAAGGTAGAGCCTTCACTCTGAATCTGAAATCGAATAATAACTTGCATGCAGAGAAGAGGAAGGACGAAGGACAGTGGTGTTTGAATTATAACCCCCATGATGCCATGGTAACTAAGCAGTCCAGAGGTTGGCTGGGAACAGGAACAAGGTAAAAGGTTTTCCGCTGCAAACCGTGAGTAATGAAATGCCTTTCATGAAGTACATTTAATTATTAAACAATTTTCTTTGCAGGAGGGTTTCATTCAGCCCAGAATTATTTTTGTCTTCATTCTTTCCCACAGGTCTGGCATGCAAGCCTCTGCAGGTTACCAAAAGGACAAATCCACTGCTTTCCAAGAGGCCATATTCTGTAGACTCTAAATGACCTTGTGTGTGTTTTTTTTTCTTATGGAGAATTGCGAAGCAAAAAGGCCTTTGTCTTTGCATTAAAGTTCAGTAATTTAGTTCACAAACGGTATCCAGGTAGATTCATTGAACACAGTGACATATATCATCCCTGCCAGATTGTTATTGCAAGTACAAATTTGTTCTTAATAACTCACCTGCTTAACCCTTTATGGACGGTAAATTAAATAAATATCAAGTGTTTAGATGTATTACTTTTAAGTTTTCAAAAAATTAGGTAAAAAATGACAGTTTTATACAGCAACGTTATACATACATTACAGTCTGGCGCCCAGTAAAACTATGACATAATGGGCTCTTTGCACGTCAGCTTCCGTGTTCGGGGATAAGCGGCTCGGTCGCTTCCGGTCTATTGAAAACGCCATTTTACACTCGGTGCTTGCAGGACTTGCCCAATGTAACAATTAATGATGTACCACGATCCCAAGCTCCAACAAGTAAGCTGGAGAAAAGATGTACGCCTTATTATACATTCACAGATACAAAGGTGAGTTTTACTTTCTTTAAACTTTGTGGCTAACATTAACTTTAGCTTATGCTAGTAGGCAATATTCTCTGACATTTTCATTATAAAAATGTGCTATTTAAGTACCTAAACATTTTAATCCATTCTAACGGACAATGTTTTACCTTATTTTGTACTTATTTTCAAGTATTATGTGTGTTTATTGTCATCAGTGTCAAACAGAGATCAAGTAACGGGGGTGATTACGGTTCGGGCTTCATGCTTCCGAAGCACAACAAGCCCCATTGCTTAAAAGTAGGGCAGCACTGGTGTCAGGGTTCTAGCTCAGCTGACTGTTCATGTTAAAAGTTGTTTTTTTTTAGAAAAAAATGGCTGTGTTCTTTAAGGTCTCTGTGTTATTTAGTTTTATTACTTTTGCATGCTTCTTGTGAAGAGCTCAAATAGGACGGTGTTTACAGCAGTGTGTACAGTCGGATCTTTGCTCGGCTGTCTGGCTCTGGTCTGCTCATTCGTTCCCATATACTCGCTCTTTCAGGCTGAATACAGAAGTTATTCCATGGAAATAACACAGGGATGGCTCCTTTATTTACCATCTTTTTCGGTAGATTTAGGCAGAATAAGCTGATCCGGAGTGAAGTGAAGGTTGCCAACTTTGCTGTGCGGCGTTAGCTTTGACTTGTAGCGATTAATATTTACAAACCACCGTCTTCTTAATTCAAGATTGCTTGGAAATCTATGCAAACTTAAAAAGCCCATTATATTTAAAAAACCACAATGTTCATAGTATTGCTTTATTTGCTTCTGAATACAACTTTGTCTTTTCTAGCTGTCATGGTAAATCAAAGCGGAAGCAAGCATTTCGATCATGCGGATGTGACGTCAGCGCCGTACGTGCAAAGAACCCATAAAATGATGGGTTGCAGATTGGAAAGCATCTTAGCAGGAACGATGCAGAAACGATTCATAACAAATAAACAACTCAGAAATAAATCTGTTTAATAATAAAATGTTAATTCACAACTCAAGCCTTGTCAGATCACTGAAACTGCCTGCATGTCAAAGGTTCAGCAGTATGACGACGTGCGGGTCGTTTCTTTCTGCACAAAACAGTGTCCATTTTGGATTTTCACCCTAAGGCCATAAAAAATGTGTCTCCCTACATAGGATCTTGTGTCCTCTCCACCTTCTCAATAATTCAATGGAAAGAGGAGATGTCAGCTCTGGTATAATTACTGTGTGAGGGTGACAAGCTCCTCTGTCAAGGGCAAGATGGGGAAACAAGCGTTACAGTGCTGAGAAAGCTAAAAGATCGAGCGGTAGTGTGTGTGCGACTGGCACTGTTGATGGGAAATGCTTCGACTTCTACAAGGTGATGAAACTGGAGGTAATTTGGATGGGGAGCGCTGTGACAACAAGAGCTATTTTAAAAAAAAAGAAACTCAACTTACCTCCAGCTTTATAGAAGTAACTCTAAAATAGTGACAGTGGTTTTATACTCCGCACAAAACGAATCATGTCCAGGTGCAACGTCTCATTCATAAACTTCAATATTAGTCACGAGATTCGTGATTGGTGTGCAAGTCTTCAGTGGTTGTGAAGCAATGCAATCCATCAACATTAGGCAGAGAGGTACAATACAGGGTGCAAGATCTGATTTCAGCTCTGGGCCCAGCTGAGATGACAGACTGTGTTAATTTAACATCAGGCGAACCCCAAACTTCCTGCTCAGAGAGAGCCTCAGCATGAGCAAAGCTGCCAAGATGTGACTAAAACTGTTAATGTCACAGAGACCTGAAATCCTGGAGCAGGCAAAGGGTTTGGCACAAAGCCCCGGGTTTACAATGAGCTGTACAGACCAGGTAGTCGTCATTAGAACTGGACATTTTTGACAGATGGGTACCCAGGAAACCATCCCCACTGAGATACATTGTCTCTGCTAGAGCAGTGATCTGGACTTGCCCCTCGCTGCCTTACTCCACCTCATGTAAGAGGCTGATCTGATCTGAGATCAGTACTGATGAAACTGTTCTTATTTCTTTGAAACAATACAGAGTGGGATACAGATTCAACTATTTATATGTATTCTGCTATACATTTTCATAGTATTTGAGAGAAATTGAGTTTTATAAAATAAATCTTCATTGAACGTTCACTGTGGCTCTGTCTGGAGGTGTTTCAGCTGTTTTGTGAAGGTTTACTTTGGCATCAGATAATAGCATTTTCAACAGCCTGCCATAATGACATTTTCTGCATCCCTCATCGAATGCTTCATTCCAACTGAGATATCAAAAAAATATGGCCTCAGTATTGATGGGATTCAGAGTTGGACCTCGCCCTCGTCAAATTCATCCAACCTTAAGAAAACACATACCCGTAACTCCCACAGAGTGAACTTTCATAATACGAGTCCATATTCACATTACAAGGCAAGACTGATATAAAGCATGACACAGACCCTTTTCACACTGTTATATTCTATTATGTTGAACCAAACATTAAAGTGGGGTATACATAGGGAAGTTTCACACTGTCATGTGGGGAGCTGTTTGTATTCACACAGAGAGGTAAGACTCCCGATGTTAGCTACTTGCCAGTATAGATGTAATGCTCGGCAAATAACAAATAAGGCATATGGCAATTCCCAGAGATTTCAACTTGCTGTAGAGGTTTTTTTATTTGTATTTTTGATAGATAGATGGAGTCTAGTGCAACCATTGCAGCTAAAGATTGTGTGTTTGAGATTTAAAAGACGTATCCAAATTAAATCAGCCTATCTCGCTCAGTTAAATTAATGGAAAAAAATAACTCCTGAAACTCACCCAAAATAATATGTGGATTGTTTTATGAATACATAATAAATGAAGATATTCTCTACTGACTGGTTTGGGGGAAAAAAAGTGAAGCTCAACTATGTGGAAGTCTGAAAGATATGGTAAATAAGTAGAAAGACTAAGAACAAATAAACTTTTATTGCAGTATCATGAAATCACACTGACAATGTCTAGAAAATCCAACCTATATTAAGTAAGGAAAATATGAATCATAAATTATTATTATTACAAAGTCATTGGTGTACTTCTCTGTATATTTATTGAACTGAATCTTCTCTTGCTCTATTCCAGGGGTCTTCAACTCCAGTCCTGCAAATTTTGGATGTGTATTTGCTTCGATATACAAATAATGAGGCAATTAGCAGGACTCTGGAGAACTCGACTGCATACTGAAGATGTGATCCAGCCATTAGATTTAGGTTTGTTGGATCAGGAACACATCTAAAAGTCGCAGGACACCAGTCGTCGAGGCCTGGATTTGAGAACCCTTGGTCTAGTCTCTTTAGCTCCTCTGTAGGACTGAGGTTTTGGGATTTTATACGGTTGATTTCAGTGCCTAGGGAGTCATTTCTGTGTTGTTTTTGACCATATGCTTTGGTTCATTAACCTGCCAGAAGACTTCCTGATGACCCATTTTTTAGTTTTCTGGTACCAAGTTAAAGAGTTCATATAATGATGAGAACGTGCTGAAACTTTGGGAACTTTGGTATGCAGCTTGGACTTGTTTTTTACATTGCCAGATCAATTCAAATGCACAGCATTCACTGTTGTGCTCATTTTAAATAGTAATGTCCTTGCAAATACAATCTGTCAGTGCTGAAAATGTCTAGGAGGAGCATACAGGAAGAATATTGTTCATGTCTAACTCTTAACTATACAGTTCAAAGTGATACATCCAGGCAGTTTTGAGTTTATGCATCATTGAAAATATATATTCTCTCTGTGGTTATAACTAAATCTGTAAAAAGAAACAACATGCTTTCAGACTCTTAAAATTGTGTCAACGTTCTTCTTATTCCTTCCAATGAGCCATCATTTTATCCACTTGTGTTAAACCAGGAAGAGAACTAAAACATGTAGGATGCCGGCCCTCAAGGACCGACTTTGGACACTACTGTTTTAGGCTAAAGTCGGGTGTTTGCTGTTTACAAGCTAGATATTAGTCTTGTCTGATCACAAGAAGTAGTTTTATTGAACTAGGTTACTGTCACATTTCGTAAACTTAGCATGTTTATTTTTGTGAATTTAGAGCAGGGAAGGCAATTTTTAAACTTTTAGCATGAGAATTTGTCAGTCCTTTTAAAGTCTATTTTTTCCCTAGAAGGAGTTAGCGACAAGTATGTAGGGCACTGCAGAAGCGGCATGAAATGAACAAGTAGTTCTGTCTGATATCAAGCAAAAGAAAAAAACCTTTCTCTACTTGGCGATTCACCAACGTTGAAAAGGACTTTATCCACTGAGAATATAACACATCCTCTTGTAACTTGACTATATTCTGACATATATTAGGATATCATAGAAGGAGCCATGAACTCACTTCACTGTTTAGCTTAAATGGTTTACATTGCAGCCAAAGCACAGATTCACATGATGATGTCACCAGGGATATGCTCAAATATACAATAACAAGGAGCACAACTGCTGTACAAATATGCCTGACAGATGTTAAGAGTATGGAAGCTATGAGCAATTATTGCAAAATCCACATGATGACACAAAGGATTCCTATAGGCATGTAAAATGATCCTAGGATATCCTTCAGAGTAAAGCAAAACACCCACATATGATATAATGTTTCTTAGACACTGTAACTGTTTAGGTCACTGTTAGTTTTATTTGTTTTGTTTGACTAAGTTCAGATTTTTGTTTGATTTATCGTACAGGTTTCTAATGTGTGTGGGGGTGTGTATACATGTTTGTGTGTGTTTATTGTCATTTTACGTCCATAATTGTTTTGCACGTTACATTTCTCTTTTGTACTCCATCAAGGATAGTGGAGTTATTATATTTTTTATGTGTTTGTCTGTCTTAGCAAGCTACTCAGAAACTATCAAGAAAGATAAAGTGGAGAGAATAAGACTGAACAAAGGAATACTTCATTCAGTTTGACTGTAAATCAGAATGTATTTCTGAGGAAAAAAGGAGCACAACTTTAGCTTTGTGTTTTCTCTGAATGCTCTGCCTTATGCCTTAGCTGTTAGCTTTGTACTCGCAAGGCTTGAACAGGTCTCTGAGATCAGTTTTGCATCCAATTTACATCATTACAAGATTCCAGTGTGGCTCATTTTAGTTATATTGTGTTCTGTCATTATATTCAATTTTCACAGCAATTTTCCTAATGCAAGTCTGAGAATTTAGCAGGAGAAAGTGACTGCGCCTAGTAGAGCTGAACTCCTAGGACACATGAAAAGCTCAACAGCCTCAAAGCTTCCTTTTTCATCTGTTTACATTTGTCTTTACATTGTCCTGTATCTCTTCTTGCACTGTAATGCTAAAGAGGAAGAAAATAAAATCCAATATCAAAAGGGACTGCATTTTTGATCGTGGGGGGAAGTGGCAGTGTTTAATCAAACGCCCTGTTTGCCATTCTCCCTGTACTGAACATCCCAAGGCGAGCACATCAGAAGCCGGTGGAGAAAGGCCATGTTCTGTGTTTGAAGGCAGCCACGCCAGGACACACAGAGGCTGTTTGTAACTAATTAGGTCTAGTTTGACTCACCTAGATTTTAATTATGATGACCTATCTTTCAAAATTCCTGCCCATTACACGGTGCCTTGAAAGGTAACCCGACACTCAAACTTTTTCCGCATTTTCTTACTTTACAAGCACAAGCTCCTCTGTGTTTTGTAGGGATTTTATTTGAGAGACCAACACAAAGTAGTAGAGCATTGCTGTGAACTGGAAGTAAAATGAAACATAGGTTTTAAAATTTTTCATGAATTAAAATATTACATAGACATTTCTGTCCCCCCCCCCTTTATTTTAATGTTGCTAAATAAAATAATTTGCATCTAGCTTCCCTCAAGGTTACCCATAAGTAGTTAGTGCCTTTTTGCAGTAGAAGGCATGATGTTAGACAACAGTGAATAACATGGGAGGACTACAGTAGACAAGTCAGGAATAAAGTTGCAGAGAAGATGAAACCTGAAGTAAAGAGTAATTCATTTAAAATGTCTTGCTTAAGATGTGCTTTTCTCATTATATGGCTCTATTAATGTATGATCAAAGCCCTTCTTGTTTTCTATTTCACTTATATGCTTCATAAAACTTTCTCCACTAATTGACTTGATGGCAAATTGATTGCTGTGTCAGATAGCGAATATCTGTTTTCCACAGACGTCCTGAGGTATTTTAAAGGTTACAGCAGACCGTTAGCTTATCAATTTACCACCTAATGAGGTCCATCAAAGGAAGGATCGCAAATCATTATCGTCACTTCAGGTTTCCTATATTTTCATCGCGGTCAAACTCTTCTGCCGCATTCCTAATTAGAGAAATCAGTCTTCAGGCTTTGCTCTCATTCACCATGAACTCAACTGTTAATCAGATTTGCGAGAGCCTAAAATGTTACGCAGCCAGCTGCAAATTATTAACTTACTAGTATTTTTCCTTCAGTGTATGACAGATTGCTGCCCAGAGGAGAATATTCAGCGGAAAAGCAGCACAAGACAGGTGATTCATGGATAGATGTTAATGCGGCGGACGTACGCGACTGAGGATATTCCCAGTGGTATGCACTTACAGTTAATTGATAATGGAGGTCTATGAAAAGATGCACACTAAATCACAGCCATTGAGCTTGCCTATAAGGTTGCAGCAATTCAAAGAACAACTCTCCTGAGTCCCATAAGCTTTTCAACAAGTGAGAGCTCTGCTGAATTAATAATAATGGAGGAAATATGTTTAACTCATATTACTTTAGAAAAGACATTGCAATTTCAAACGGGGAACTTGTGCATAATGCTGCAAAGAAGAAATGCACCAACCTCCACCTAATCCAGGTTACGCAATCTTCCAATGATATTCTTGATGTCTCTATGTAGCAGTTTGATTAGTGTCTGTACCAATATGCCCATGGCTCTGAGGCTGGTCCTGACTCGGAGGACGGTATTGACTCAGAGGCAGGTCCTTCAGTTCCAGCAAATTCAAAAAGACCAAATGTTGGTATTTTTGTCATGCTTTCAGCACCAAGGTTTGTCTGCATTGGTAATATTTTTGTGTTACAACATAAGGCGCATGGTCCATGTCTCTGATGGAGAGCGTCCCTTCAACACGACACATCCTGTTTCTGTTGAAATCAGGCTTCACCTCAACTGCAGGCTTTATCTCAGACTCTTCATTCTTGCTTAGGTCTTCAAAGTCTATTGATTCGATGTCTTCCAAAACTAGATCACCTTCGTTCACATATGGATAGGATTTGTTTATGTCCTTGTCATCAAAGTCGACTGCGTCTTGGCTTTCAATGTTTTTTAGTCCATACTCAGAGGCCATTTGCGACTCAGAGGACGGTCCATACTTGGAGGTCGGTCCCGACTCAGAGGATGGTCCGGACTCAGAGGCAGGTCCAGACTCAGAAGCCAGTCCGGACTCAGAAGTCGGTCCCGACTCAGAGGCTGGTCCCGAATCAGAGGCATGTCTAGACTCAGAGGCATGTCGGACACAGAAGTCAGTCCGGACTCAGAAGTCGGTCCCGACTCAGAGGCATGTCCGGACTCAGAAGTCGGTCCGGACTCAGATGCTGGTCCATACTCAGAGGCAGGTCCCAACTCAGAGGCAAGTCCAGACTCAGAAGTCTGTCCGTACTCAGAAGTCTGTCGACTCAGAGGCTGGTCGCGACTCAGAGGCAGGTCCAAACTCAGAAGTCTGTCTGGACTCAGAGGTCGGTCCGGACTCAGAAGTCGGTCCGGACTCAGAGGCTGGTCCATATTCAGAGGCAGGTCCCGATTCATACGCCGGTCCGGACTCAGACGCCGGTCCCGACTCAGAGGCCGATAGTGACTCAGAGGTCGGTCCCGACTCAGAGGCAAGTCCAGACTCAGAAGTCTGTCCAGACTCAGAGGCATGTCTGGACTCAGAAGTCAGTCCAGACTCAGAGGCCGGTCCATACTCAGAGGCCCGTCCATACTCAGAGGCTGGTCCAGACTCAGAGGCAGGTCAATACTCAGAGGCTGGTCCAGACTCAGAGGCAGGTCCCGACTCAGAGGTCGGTCCTAACTCCTCTGTGTGGCCCAAACTCAGAGGCCAAACTAAGACTGGGCAAAATTCAACGTTTGTTCCACTCTTAGAGGGTTCTTGAGTTTGAGCATTGTCTGAATTATCTCCACAACAGAAAGCATGTTGAATGTACTTCCATGCCTTTCTGAGATGGTCTTGTCAAAGATTATTTTTCCTAGGATGTGCCAGGCTTCTTTTGAAACCCTGTATAACCTTGTAAATAACTATTGGGTTGTCACTTTTTATCATCATAAACAACAATTCTCTAACTAAATCATCATTGCCTGAGGGACGTTGAAAGATATCTCCACAGAGTTTTCTTTCCATCTTGTCAAAAAAGACTAAATCTATGTCCTTTACTTCTTCCCAGAGTTTAGGAGCAAGCCTTTTCTGGACAGGTACGGTGTGCTTCATTTTGTAAGCGGCATATCTACTTATAGCGACTTATAAATCAATAGCCAAAGAATTTTTTCCACCATATTTCTTCTTTCCTCTTCGGTTCCACGTTTGAAACCCATCTCTTTCGCGTCCCTCAAAAATCGTTCAGGGTTCATGCCTGCCTGAGTATAATCCTCACTCAGGCAGTTTTCATCTGAGTACAAGTCCTCACTGGGAAAAAAAAGTCTTTCTGATCTTTCGTTTTGTAGATGTAAACATTTTCTTTGGAGGAACAGGATTCTCCAGGTGATGTTTGAATTTTTCCACAATAACTTTATCTCCTTCTGGGTAATAAAGAAGTCCAATTAAATGCAATCCAGAAGCAAAGTGGGAAGCATCTCTGGCGAGGCTTTGGAAAATTCATTCACTCAGCTCTTCTGACACCTCTGAGAGATCATCCACATTTAATTCTCCTGTTTCTCTCAAAAGTAAGATAAAAACCTCATGGTGTTCTTCCAAAAATGTTTCACCACGCGCTTCTACGGGCGAAAATGAAGTCGGCGGCTGCTTACCGTAGTTGCTAGACCTGTTGTGGCTCAATATTGGTCCATATTTAAGGCGCACCGGATTATAAGGCGCACTGTCGGCTTTTGAGGAAATTGAAGGTTTTTAGGTGTGCCTTATAGTGTGGAAAATACGGTACATTGCTGACAGCCTATCTCATAATCTAAAAAGCTTGAAAACGTATTATTAGAAAAATAAATAACAGTAAAACTTACAAATGTCCAGAAAGAGAAATAGGAAACACTCCATGAAAGATGTAAACAGGCTGCAGACAATCAATTACTCTAAAGGAACTGCATAAAGAGATCAGAGAAGTTTAGCCACATGATATTCAGTAATTTTACCACCTGCTAGCTGCCATTGTTAGCCTATTAATGACTCATTACCTGTTTAGCTTGAGCTCTTGGACCTCAGGTTACAAAGCCAGCAAACTTGCACTTCACCCGCCGACTCAAATCAGATTAACTTCCCTTAATTGATGTAGATCAGATGTTTTCATGGCTTTTAAGGAAGAAAAATACAGTTTTTAGAGTGACTGCATTGAGTGCTTTAAAAATAACCCTGTCAAAAGAATAAGATTACAGTATGTTACCTATTTGTCAGGAAAGACTGAGAGCTCAAGGTGCTGTCAGTTTATACAGTTGTATTTCTGTATCTCTGATCACATTGTACTGCAACCACATCCTATCATAGCTGCATGTGTGCACAGAATTGTATGCACTCTTTCAAACATGTGGTGTCTTGCCAGGGTATTCACCAGTTGTCACATTGCGACAGGTCACACAGGTCTTGACTAAGCGTTCAAGTGACGCTTAGTCAGTGTTTTGGTACAACAGCGTGTACTTCCTTACGGTCTTAGCCAGTTGCTCCTTAAAACTGTCCATTCTGGTATCTGGCTGACAAATGGGCTCTTTTTCGTTGGGGCTTTTTACTGATAAACATACCCACAAAACTCTGACCACTCCCACTGTAGTTTTGTATGCAGAGGAAAGCAAAAGGTTCACCAAAGAGGTTGTTAAAAGATGGAGTAGAAGACATGAGTCTGACAACAGAATTATGACATTTTTGAAATTGTGGCCTTGAGAACTAATTTTAGCACTTCTGGCCAACCATGTAGGGGCCTTTAAAGACTAAGGTTAGTGTTGGTGTTCAATCATACAGCATTTTTGTATGTCAAGACATTTAGTTCTTTCCTCCACTTGACAGAGCACCTTCGACTTTCTGTTTGCCATGACGCTTTAATGCAGGGGTAAACTGCAATTAGGACTTAATTACGCCGTTCTTTCCACAACATTTTTCTTCTCTCCACTCATCTACACTTTACAGACTGGACAGTCAACTAACTGTATTTTAATCTGTGCTACTGCACTTTGGAGCATTGTTTGTAGACTTTCAAGGACAAGGGTGACTCTCTCTCCACACTCCATGATCAGTCAGCTCTTGCATCTTCTCCATTCCCTTAAAATGTTTGTTCTTCTTGCCAAACACACAGACCCATTAATAGTGCATGAATTAAAAAAAAAGAAAGAAAAGCAAATTGAGAGCAAACAGCAGCAATGCATAAATTTATTTAATATTCTCATTGCTTTCAGCGCAAGCTGCTCAGCTTGTGCACTGCCTAGTGAAATCATGACAGCTAAGATTAATCTGGCTCATTTGGAAAAGCATCACTGAGCACTGTAGACAAAACAACTTTTGGTTGCATGCTGTAGGTAAGAATACTGAAGCTGTGTCTTCATTTGAACTGTTTTATCATTCGAGTTTTTCATGTCGGAGTTATGAAAAGGAAGTGACAATTTATATCGCAGGCTCTTTTGATCCCAGTTTTCATAAGGCTAACATTGTAATTCATAATTTATCAATTCTTCCCATGATAATGGCGCAAAGCCTGAAGTGAGCTGAAAGGATGTGAGCCGCAGTAACCCAAAGCTAATCAATGTGTTAGTGTTTAAGAGTTGGATGGAGGACGGTTTTGTCCAGGGGCCTTTCACGTGGTAAGTGAGACTAATCTTTTAGTATTACTATGACCAAACTAATCAATTCTGAAGACAGACAGTAGGCTTTAGGAAAGAGCTCAAAGCTGGGTTGCGGCACTCACCCGGGGGAAATTTTCTCGGAAGTGCTGAAATTCATCTGGTCTTTTATTCACGCAAAACACACAAATGTCCTTATCATTCTCAATCAAAAACTCACATTCCACCTACCTCTTTGAATCCATGTATTCTCTCTCTTTCTCTTTTTTTTCTTTCTCTCTCTTTATTACACACACACTGAGCATATGAGGCCAGGTGGTGTGGTTAGTGCCAGATCTTGCTCTCTGCTCTCTTGAGTGCAATTGGTAACCCGAGCTGCCTGTTTGAATAACTCACTTATCCCAAAAGCTTCCTCACTGCAAAGACATATACTAACATAGCAGTGCTCTATTCAGAGAGCGTTTAAGCTGCTGAAATCTGCTGATGATCAAAATCCAACAGAATCTAAATTGCCTCTAAATAATGGCTCATCAGTTCATTATTGGTGTCAAGTAGAAAAGGTGTAACATATTTTTACTTACATCGTACACAAGAGATACAACTATGCTTTTACAATTCAGCAGTTTTTTTTTTCAATTTATTTTATGAATCTTTCAGTCAGCAATATGTTTTCATGGGGAAGGGAGCGAGGAGGTGGTGCGGCACCACTAATGATTTTTCTATGTGAAACAGTTACTGTCAACAGATCATGTAAAGTGCCTCTGGCTGGAGTGAATATCTGATATAAAAAAGAAAACGAAAAAAAAAACAGAAAAAAAAAAAAAAAAAAAAAAAAATATATATATATATATATATATATATATATATATATATATATATATATATATATATATATATATATACACTGCTCAAAAAAATAAAGGGAACACTTAAACAACACAATATAACTCCAAGTAAATCAAACTTCTGTGAAATCAAACTGTCCACTTAGGAAGCAACACTGATTGACAACGGGGACCCTCGTCGGGCAGTATATATATATATATATATATATATATATATATATATATATATATATATATATATATATATATATATATATATATATATATATATATATATATATATATATATATATTGCTGTGGTTTATGTGAATCCTAGCTTATGATTCTCACTGTATGATGATCCTGATTAAACAAACTATTTCACATAAAAGCAATTATAGGTCAAACAATCATATAGTAACTTTTATTTAAATCAGAAGAGCAATTCCTAGGGCTGCTAAAAGTCTTACATTTATCATTACAGTACTAATGATGTTGTATATACTGTTAATTTGTTATTTAAATGATAAACAAGTGTTATAGATAAACAATACTAGCTACTCAACAGACCTGGAGCTCATAGCTTCTCAACTGTGGCTTTGAAACAGTGTCAGCTCAATAACTGTGATGGGTTGCATCCCATATATGGATGCAACCCATCCATATATGGATGGGTTGCATCCATATATGGATGGGTTAATGACATGTGGTATGTCATTATCTCAATAAAAAGTTGCAAATAATTTCTGAAGTTGAAAGGAATAGGGTTCCATTTTCTCTTCCATTTGTCTACCTTTCATGTACCTGTTAAGGAAAGGAATCCCACACAGCATGATGCTGCCACTGCCCTGTGTCACCATGGAGGTGATGTCTGGAGTTGGTTTCCAGCTACACATTGTGATTTTTGTATGTAAACCAAAAGGCTGTCCTGGTCTGACCAGAGCAGCTGCCTCCTCATATCTTCTTTATCCCCTTTAAACCCCCAAAAAATCATTGGCACAAGCCATGTGGCTTGTGCCAATGATTTTTTTGGGGTTTTCTTCTTTGCCATTCTTCTGTTGAAGGCCACTATATACCTTTTGATCATGATGTTTAATAATTCACCAGAACTTGAGTGCAGAACTCCTATGGAATTTTCACAGGTCTTTGCCACTGCAGCACATTTCATTTCTCTCTGACGTCACACAGAAAAAAAGTTCTGCCCCAGTTATGACAACAACAAGCTACAAGAACTCCAGAACCAGGGCTGCAGGAGGAGAATGACGTAATTGTGTTCTTGCAACTCTGGGAGAGAGAACACATTTCTCTGGTCTTGTGGAGCATGTGGATAATAGGCCCCAAATCCAGATTTCTGGAGTGCATGAGAAATAGTTGTCCTGTTGAGAGATTCTCCTGCATGACATGTGGATCTATGTTACAGAGTTAAGATAGCCCTTATTATTATTTCCCTCAAACGTTCACCCTTTGCCTCTAACAAACCTAAACATGCTACACAGAATCGCTTTATTTATCCTAAGATTTAATATAATTTAAATATTCAATAGTTATTGGCTACAATGTGTTGGCCTATCGCCCCAAATCCCATTGAAATACACCGAAGTTTGCGATTGTAGCATAAAGATCCTCCAAGTGTTGACAAGTTGTGCTGTGAAGCCCTCTAAAGGTCGTGTAGAGTACTGCAGCGGTAGGCAGTGCGCTTTCTCCTCCCTCCTCCCGGAGCACGAGCTGCATTCCTCTCCTCTCCACTCCATTCACACGCAGGGGAGCCGCCGGACAGAGAGCACCGCCGCCGCCGCCACTCCGTGTGACCAGCGTGGAAATGTGCCCAAGTTGTGGAATTTAAAACCATGGCGGGGGTATCAGCCCTTAGGATCACTTGAACCCGTAAGTACCCGGTGCGAGGGGACCTATTCTCGCGTGGAACAAGCTCGAGTAATAGGTGGAAATTTTGAGGTTATGATTTTCTTTGCTTTTTTTTTTCTTTTCTTTTTTTTTTTTCCACATTTTGCTGTTGATTCGTGTGGCGAGTTTTTGTCCCCGTGTTCCTCTCCGACTCTCGGGAACTGGTTTCCCTGTACGAGTTGGAGGAGAGCTGTGGAAAAACCGGGACTTGGTGGAGGTGGAGAGAGTGTGTTTGGAGGTTTCTGCAGAACGTTTCGGCTTGAATCCGCGCAGAAACAAGTTGTTTAGGCGTCTTGGTTGATTCGAACATTTTTAATGACCTCGGGTAAAACACCTGGCGCAGAAACTACTATCTGCTGGGTGTTTTTCCTCCTTCGTACGCTCTGCTTTGGTGCAGTGGGTGCTAAGTTTCTGACCGGCTGCATTTAAAATTAGATTTTTGTTTTAAAACCTTTTAGAAATAAAACAAGCCTCGGGGTGCGTCTTGCTGTCGCTTGTCCTCACAAGGAGGAGGAGGAGGATGAATGCCACCGCAACCACCCTTATACATAATTACAGGTATTCATTGCTTGACACTCAAATGTTTCTTGGATACATATTCTCCTTATGCGTTACTATTTATTTCATTTATAGGAAAAACTTGCTTTTTTAAATAGACCTCTGGGAGGAGTTGGGTTAGATTCCTTAAGGGGAGGGACAGGGGGAAAAAAAAAATCGATGTCCCTTATTAGCTTTGAAATAATTAGAAATTGTGTTTGTGCGATGTGAAAAGAGAGTTAATCTGCTAACGAATGAGAGGCAATTTGCGGGCTTTGTTATTCTACGGCAATTGAATCCCCCCGCTGCCCCCCCAATTTCTGAGCAGAGCGAGGATGGAGTGAGAGGCGAGGGCTGTCTGTGGGTGTGTTTGAGTGCGCATTGGTTGTCAGCTATTGAAAATGCTCTCATTGCTCTATCGGATTCTCCTCATTTGTGTGTGTGCGTGCGTGTGTGTGTGTTTGTGTTTTTAAATCAAATACTTGCTAACCAAATTAGTCGTCGCACCTCGACCCCCTGCACGCTGTTTGAATTCATCTGTTATATTACATTAGCAGATGCTTAAATATAAATGTACCTCTTTTTGAGAGAGAGAGAGAGAGAGAGAGAGAGACGGGAGGAGGCGGATGATTGGGGCCAGAGTGCAGCTTATCTACAAAAAATCTCTGCAGCTGTCCTTAAAAATTAATGCATAAGTCCTACAGTATATCAGGACGCAATAAGAGGATGATTTTCTCAATTGAAAAGACGGTGTTTATACATTTTTTTTTCCTTCCAGCACAGGCGGGTAAGCAAGTGTAGCTGGTGTAAAGGGTTCATGGTTTCAGAATTTGCTCAGATTTTTTTTTTTCAACATGTTATGGTTTGACATCCTTTAGATGAGATTTTAAAACTGTTAAAAGTCACCAGAGTAGTTTTCTCCTGCTGTCTGGAACATATAGTGGCGCACTGCTGCTCCTCCCCCACCTGTTGCTGTGCACTGGCGATCAGCTGGTTTGCAAGATAGCCACTGCAATTCCCCCTATTTTTAAAAGATGTGGGAATATTTCCGGTCGCCACAGATATGTCACAATCCGCAAGCCAGTTGTTTTTGTTGCAGCATACCCAGGTGATGCAGCCTCTCTCCCACAGGTTGCTTTGCATTGCTGGTCAGCTAGTTTAAGAAAATTTCCCACACATTTCAAATGCTACCCAGAAAGACAAGTTCAGGTGGTTGAAAAACATTCCCTGCATTCCCCTCACCTTAAGGTACTGCTGTTTTTGCAGGGCAGATAGCCAGACTAATCAACCAGCTAGCATCAACTTGTCATACTTTCATACAAGCAAATTTACCTGGATTTATTCCATACTAAATCTGTGTATCAAAATCACTAGTAACTATTAAATATAATTGATTATTACAGATTTAATCTGTACAATCAGAGGTACCGTGATGATCGGAGAGGCCGTGGAGTAGCCTCTCGCAGTTAAATTTAAAGGACTTGCATTCAGATGTAAATGTTTTGGGATTTGAACCGTGACTGGGGTGTTTGCTTAAGAGGTGGCGCACAGCTGCAGGTAAAGAGACATTTCACCGACCACACAACGGGACTGTGGTGAGCTTGTTTTGTCAAAACAAACAGCATTTCTATTAATGTCGGGCTCGTGGAAAAGAGAGGCAGTTATGTAAACCTCAGATGCACCAGAGTTTTTGTTATGAAGCTTCAATCTGTAGATCTTGGTGTTTTGGTGAGTTAATTATTTATAGTGAGACTGTATGTGATGTCCCACTATAAATAATTGCGTGATGGAGAAGCCAGTTTGCTTTTTTGATAAAGGATAAAATTATTTGAAGTTATTGTAATCTGCCTTGGTGAAACAGCAATCAGTCCCTGTGTGTATTCTCAGGAGTATGTAGATACTTAGATTAACTGTAAAATATCCAAGATATAAATTTTTGCAGTACATGAGTTGCATATTTTATGCAATTTCTTTAAGAATAACTTCTTTTCTCATTTATTTTTTTTTATTTTTCATAAGTCTGCTTGAAATGAAGAATAATCTGTGATCTGTTGTTCTTGGAAAGAATGCCAGAGTAATTGTCAGGTTGTAATAGGATAATAACATGTGAACATGTTCAGACTTGTCCACACAATCACATTGCTGCAGCCTAAATACCAGCGTTCACACTCTGTCCCAAACGCTCTGGGAGGTTAGTGTTGTTTGCTTAAAGATTGTGCAAAACGTTTCCTGTGTAAGTCAAAAAATGTTCGTAAATAATTTTTGCTTCCCTAAAGTGTCATCTTGCACCGCGTTTTTGCATAAAAGCTGCCAACCCACCCAGAACATTACAAGCAATTTGCCTCAATCGTCCTTAATTATGATACAGATCTGCGCCACAAAGGGCTGTTGCTGTCAGGAGTTTTAGGAGGTAGCGCTATCCGGTCTGCCCGGCTGCAGTGTTGTAAAAAGTGAATCGGTGATGTCCAAACTTTGGAATTTGAGCTGACGTGCACTTTGTACCCCACTGGCCCTGCCTTTGTGTGGCTTCTCCCTGCGCTGCATTCCTATGGACCTTTCAGTCGGCAGGTCTGATTAGATTGTTGGTGGATGACTGGAGCAGCAAGGAGGTTTGTTGAAGTGAAAAACAGAGTTGCACTCAGCGCACAATCAAACTGGTCGTTAATATTTCCCAGTAGTGCTACTAGTGCTTATATTGATAAAGGATTTTGGCCAATGAGAATTTAAACGAATTTCCTGCAGGCACTAGGCAGATTTTTACAGCTTGATTGGAAAAATGTCCTTGCAGACCTCTTTATAGACTGGTGCCACTTGCAGTGTGTAGTGTCTTCTTTGTGTGCTCATTTTCCAGTTTCCTTACAGTTTGACATTTTGAACCAACCTCGTCTTTAGGCATTTCCTCTTCTCGCCTTCCCTCTCATGCCTGTGCTCTTCTGCTTCTCTTCCTGCTCACATTCTTTTTCCTTTGGTTTTTTGCCTCACCCTCTCCTGCTGTCAGTGTGGTCTACCTCTTCCCTCTTCATTTTACTCTCCTCCTGCCATCATGTTTAATTTTTCCAGTCTGTCTCTCTGTTCTTCAAATGCTAGCCCACTCAAAAATGCATTATGATTCATTTGTCTTCCTTCCAGAGATATATCCACCCTGCACATGCAAGGCTTATACCTTCCTGCCTTTCATTTGCTCCCCAGACTCCTTGGCAGCTTAAAGATCCTCAGTTTTTTTGTGTGTGTCTGTGTACAACCGGTTTTCCAGGATGTTCTTGCCGGGATAATTGGTCTTCGTAGTTTGCCAGAGTCTGTCCCATCGTTGCTTTTCAGATTGGTGCTCGTTGAGGAAGCATTTATCACCCTGAAAGGGGATCTCCTCTGTAACAGACGTAGTGGTTGTGTCAGAGACGGCTTGGTATGCTGTAGTCCTAAGACTCTCCGCCATGCGTGAGCACTTTCTTGGCTCACTGCTGCTGTAATGTAATATCTGTTGTCATATAATAGCCGGTGAGGATGGCTTGTTTTTATTACATAAGTTTTCATTTGTGTCAGTCATCCTAAAGAGGTTATAGCTAGAGTGGCATGTTGCTACGAGTTTACTTTTGTTGTGCATCAGTCTACATCCTTTTTATTTTTCTTTGATCTTCTTCAATTTTTTTGTCAGAAGACCTCCTATACTGTCTTGGACAATTTAAAAAAATTTTCACTTTAAGATATGAGGTAAAATCTTGACATAAATTGCTTTAAAATGACTTAAGTTGCGTTGAGAACTCTGGAAATTTGAGTCAGAGAAAGCATTAAAATTATGATGTGGAAATCTGTGCAGAAGCCTGGTGGTTCTGACACCTGAGTCCCACCTGTTTCTCTGCAGTGTCATTTTTCAATCTTCTGCCTGAGCATTTCTCTTACTCTCTCTGGGATTTTTGCTTGGAGCCCTGAGGCGAGGAGCCACACAACGGCAGGAATATTAAACGCTCCAAAGATGAAGCAGCAGTTAGAGCTCTATCTGAAAACCCCGTTCTACACACGCCTCTCATGGTATCAACGCCTATCCAGCCAACGAGCACTAATATATAATAAACTCACTCACCAATACCTGGCGGGTCCGTCTTGACTGACTGCTCAAATTGGAATGACCTCCATTTGGCCCACATAAGAAGCTGGGATTGAGCGCCGGTAGGTGGTGTTGAACTGCAAAGTGTCACTGCTTTACTGATGATATTGAGAGGTGAATTCGCTGGTGAGACGGCAGCACAAAACCCTCATCAGCGCCAATCAGAGTCGAATTTAAAGGTAGACTAGGCTATCTTTGAGGGACTGGCAGCTTTAGTTTGGTCCCTGGAAACTGTCTGTATTAAACTGTGCACTCCGTGTAAATACAAGTGTGCAAAATTTAAAAACAAAATCTCAGTGTGCATTGTTCGATGGGTTGACCTCTTTTAAAAAAAAGAGAATCTTGTTGCGTCCCTCCCTTCAGTTGTCGCCAAATTAATTTGACCAGAGCTTTGGCAGAGCAGAGCTGAGCTGTCTTGGTGCTTTCTGTCTCTAAGGAAAGCAGCCTTAGTTTCCTTTTCTTTTTTTTTTCTTTTTTTGTGCCTGTCGTGTGCTCATCCAAGTGAACTGTCTGTTATGTATAATTAATTTTCTCCTCTCTCCCAGTTTATTTTTATCGCCCACTTTTAACAGTTTCTTCAAAGGACCCCTCCCCCGCTTTCGTCCTCCTCGGTGCCTGCTGAAAGTGACAGCTGCTCGGGTATGGGAGACGCTTTTTGAAGCAGGCACTAAAAAGGCCACTCCGACAAGACGAATTGGAGTGAGAAATCTGACATTATCCAATAAACCTGGCTACAAATTGGAAATAAGTTTTTACCGCAGTCCCCATTTGTCTTTTGGAGAACCGAATTGAAGTTGTCCTTTCGTCTTAATTGTCGTTGATTAGCTCGGTGGCCAAGGATAAACCACATTTCATTTGTGGAATGGGCTCTGATCCAAACCAAAGAAACGTTTTTGTTCGTTGTATCTGACCCTCAGCTCACCACAGCTCGTATTGGGTTCTAGTGGCACTCATAAGATCTGGTTCCTTTCCTGACCCACTGGCCTTGTGTGGAAACCCCACAGCCGCTGCAGCTAGTGGGCACAGCCTCAGCATCTGTGGTTTCCTCCCCAGCATGCTAATACTCTTGTCAGCATTCCATCCATCTCCCTTCAGACACTGAGTCAGACAGGCGGCCAGGGTCTCTGATTTATGTGGACGTAAAAAAAAATTTAAAAAAAGCAAAAAAAGCCCTTTCTTGTTGTGTTTCCTCTTTTGGAGAAGAGTCTGAATCTATCGATCGAGAAGCCACAGTTCCTTCCTGTAACATTAGATGACACCTATACACTCATTTTATTCTGGTCTAATTTTACTCCCGAGCTGTGGAACGAGCTCGGGAGTAAAACTACACTCCCGAGCTAATCTACACTACATAACTCCCTCGTCCTGTCAATTCTTGTACAGTTTTAACTCTTTTTTGTCATTGAGTTTTAAGAGTTGGTCTTGAAAATTGAGCGACAAATCACTTTTTGTTCACAAGTCTGTACAAAGTAGCTGCGTAAACGGGTATGAGATTCTCATGGTTTGAAAATCTTGACTGATGAAACACAATTTAAGATTTTCTACACAAAACATTTAAAACAAAATACATAACACGACCTAATTACTTTTGTTTAGAAGAGAAAGATACGGTCATGCATGCTTCTGTTAAAATTGCACAAAATATTGGTTATTAAAGGTAAAATTGGGCCATGCCCAGCACCATAGTTATTACTTTCTATTTGGTGGAGTTGCATCAGTCTGCACAAGACCACTGTCTGGTAGTTGATATATTTTGTAATTAAATATAATTCAGACATGATTTGATGCATAAATGGAGATAATCTTATAATCCCTTTATCATCTGGTTTGTTTGCAGCAAATATTTTCAATCAATCTGGAAAAGGCAGTTTAGGATTAAGTGTTGGTCAGCTGTTTGAGAACTGGTTAATACTAAGTGACATTACATGCATCACATTTCTCCCAACAAGTGTGTTTATTGGTAAAATCTTAAGGATGCTCTGTCCAGTGATTCCACCTGTCCTGCTGAATACGCCGATACGCAAGTTGCTCTACGTTATTTTTAGGCCTGTCTCAGAGATTCTCTGTCAGTCTCGCTCGCAGAGATCATCTAAGTTTAGATGAGGAAGCCCGATGGTTGTTTACCGTGCTCGCTAGAGTCTGTCGGCATCTTCAGGCATGTTTGGCTTGTTAATGAGAACCACTGTGTGAAAGATGAGGCAGCGTGCTGTGGGTGTCTGTCTTTGCATGTATTTGCATGGTGATAAGCCGAGCATCGTCCGTGCGCTTTCAGATGTGCACGGCCTTATATGGGATGCTGCTGCAGTGGATTTGTGGCAGAGTGGTGAAGTGTGTAAGGTAGTCCTCCCCAAAGTGGAGAATGTAACAAAACCCCACATATGGGCATTTAATAGTTGTGATAAATGTTTATGGTGCTGCACCTCTTAATTGGCCCCCTCTCTTTATTCTTCTCAATCTCCTTACCTCCTACATTTTTACTCTTTTCTTTCATCCTGCTCCTCCCTGGTCTTGCGTATGCAAGCCCTCCAGGTTCCTGTTGTGTTTACCAATGGGAACCTTAAATAATTCAGGCTGTCCGTACTCCCCAGCCCTGTAAATAAGACTAATAGAAGGCAGGCTTCTGAAGAGAGCCACTTGCCCAGGGAAAGCATTGCTGTGGGCTAGCCTATAAATCAGCTAGCTGCCTGTTTGGCCCCTTTACTGTGGCTGCGTTGTGGACTACAAAGCAGGAACATCCATGTTAGCGGAAGGAAGGGTGACTTAATGCAGAGAGGTCAGCAGCAGGGTGCCGTTGGCCCTGAGGCAGTGATTGGTATTGGGTGTTTGTGTGCAAATCCATGCAGGATGCTGTTTTTTTTAAAAACATTTTTAATTGGATTTTGAGTTGGATCTGTGTAACACATGCATACGTGCACCATGGCTCATAAACTGTTCATACTGATGTCAGCACAGGCATTTAGTTTACCAGATGGCAATAACCGCTCATTAATACCTTCTCAGAGTAAGCATTTCATTGGTTAGTTTTTTGGTGGACATTTTTATAGTTGCAGTCTTGAAACGGAAAGAAAATGCATACTTTAGAGTGTCTGTCAAGTCGTCTGTATCCGTTTCAGAAGGTTGTGGTTTTTTTAAAATGGATCTTTGCTCTGAATTTCTTTGAAACACATCCCAGCTTCTCACTTCTTCAGATTATAATTTCAAATTGCCTGTGTGTGAGACAAGGAGATAGGACTTGTCTGAGGAACAGTTTTAGGGAACACTTCAGAGTTTGAAATTAAACTGTTTCAGTAAAGCTAGATCTTTAGACACTTTTTCACAGTTAGTCTGTCGCAAAGTCACTTTTTCTCTTTTCTTAGAACCTCAAAAGACACAGGAATATTTGACGGTTTTCACTTATGATCACAGCGCGTTATTGCTGTCAGATTTGTTTCCTCTTACATCCTTACTTTCTTGGTTTCTTCCTTGTTTTTACATCTGTAATTTTGTTAAAAGTTGACAGTAAACTATTGCTTTTACCCCTTTAGAATTGTACAATAAGCTAAAAGGACTTTGGATATCAAAACTGTGTTTTATCCCGTCACGTGAGTCATAGTTTCAGATTCTACTGCGTCTGTTCCCTCAAGCCAAATTAAAATATTGTCCGAAACTTTTAAATTGATGCTGAAACAGCATGAAATCTCCAACACCACCTCCCTCTCCTGGCCCTTTCTTTTTCTTCAGCCAGTGTGTCAGCTCTCCTTTGTGCTCCTCTCAAAGGGTTAAAGAGGGAGA
Organism: Poecilia reticulata; assembly: GCF_904066995.2. Taxonomy (NCBI): domain Eukaryota; kingdom Metazoa; phylum Chordata; class Actinopteri; order Cyprinodontiformes; family Poeciliidae; genus Poecilia; species Poecilia reticulata. The sequence continues at coordinate 22,764,234 of NC_088834.1, forward strand.
AGTGATGAGTGGCTCACCGTCTCTGGCTTTCATTGTGTGCTGGCATTGTGCCACTGCATAGCATATCGACCACAGACGTATGTACAAGGGACTTCGCTTTATTTCGCTGCTACACTAACACAGTAGTATCAGTGGCTGCAAACCAACGCAAATATTGTGAAAGCATGATTATTAGCATGACTGTTTCTTTTACATTTCTGTAATTTAAATGAAATTAAATGGTTTATTTTGCCTTTTGCTGTTTCACCGTTTGCTTACACCTTCCTTGTGATTTTGCAACAATCCATAACTTTAGAAACAAGTTCAGTGATGCCCCAGAAAAATTCTGGTTTTCTTCTCCTGCCTCAGTGGAAACATGTGCTTGCGGACCATAAAACTCTGTCTCCTCCCTTGCATAGCTTGTTAAGGGGAAAAATCCACTCGACAGCATGTTGTGCAGAACATTAGCTGCTGCATGGGATAATTCTTTGAGCAGACCTGGGCTACCTCCACTCTGCAACGGAACAAATCCTGGGGGTGCTTTTAAGTCGTCTCGCCCGTCTCGACCCCCTGCAGAGTAAAGGCAAGCAGAGCGGGGCGGCATTGGGAGTAAGTGCTTTGGGACAGACAATGGTGGACCGGCCTCAGAAGCAGACTGGGGGGAGTGCGGCCAAAAATAGAAGAAGAGCAAGAGAGGCGGGGCTGGGGGTGGCTCAAACTAGAAGGAGGAGGTATGGGTTTAGGGAGGTCAGAGGTTAGACTGATCCCTACTTTAAAGGTGTAGTGGGGCAGCGGAGGTCTTATTGCCAGGGCTCTCTTGTTGCTTTTTACCCTGCCTGGGGTAATGGTCTGCTACTGCATCATGGGGGAGGGGTATTTAGGTGGGTGTGAGTGCGAGCTGCGCATTGCTGTCCCATGATGACTGCAGTTGTGCTCACTGACCTCTGGCCCTGGCCTCTACGCTCCCTACCAGGAGCTGTCACAGAGGTCAGCAGCATGCCAGCTCCCACGTGAAGACGCTGGGTAACTGAACGGTATCTCTGCTTCAGCAAGTCCTTCTGGGAGACGATAAAGAAGCAGAACGTGTGACGAAGCAGCCAGCAAACATGAAGGAAACGTGTCTACGATACCATTCAGCATTTTGAATGAAATGGGGTGTGTAACTTGTGACTGGTGTGTTGATGGGGGCGACCAGGGGGGAGTGTCCTTTCTTATGCAAGTCCTTTTCTTTTAGAGCAGTCCTTCATTCCTCACAAGATATCCATGATTTCCTTGGTTCCCTTTGCATGTGAAGGAATGTGACTGTTCTGCATGATCAGCTCTGCTCTCTTCACCGTTATAGATTGTGATCTTATTTGCGTCAGCTTGGCATGGCCTCGGATGCACCGACAGTCCCCCTGTCCCCAGAAATGTGATGGATAACACTGGCATTTGAAGCAATATAAAATGTGTTTAGCTTGTAGTGTTTCGAAGACTTAATTTCTTTCACTCATATCTTTACAGTTGAAACTCGAGGAGTACATACTCCTTTGTTTCACTGTCTGACAAAGTTATTTTTATTTGCTAAATCACAGAATGAGAGAGAGTTTTTATTGGATTCGTCATATTCAGAAGTGCGCCACACTAATATTTGCATGGCTTAAAACTAATTGGAAAAGTTTTAAGGGATGTGAGTTTTTTAGGTACAGCTGTGGATATATTTTAAGGCAATGCTTCACATTCACTTCTTCCTTGTGCGTCATCCTGATTTAATCAAAAGCTATCAGCCAAGATCTGGGGAAGACCATCGCTAACCTATACAAGTCTGGTTTATTTTGGCTTGCAAACAATACAGGCGCCTTTGGAAAGTCCACCTTTTTGTGCTAAATAACAATTTCAAGTCCTGAGTAAAAGCTAAAGACCTTGTGAAGTTGCTGCCTGGTGCTTGTAAGAGCTTGTCATTTGCAGTGGAGTCCTGGACTGATGTGGTCTGAATGCATAACGATAAACCAGATTAAATGTTGGAGTTGCCTTTACAAAGCCCTGGTCTCAGCTGAGCTGAAAAGGCATGTATTGGCCTACAAATGTGACTCAGTTTCACCAGTTCCGTCAGGAGGAGTGAGCCAAAATTCCAACAAACTATTGTGAGAAACTTGTGGAAGGAAACCCAAAGTCTGACGTGTTTGACCAAATCCAGACAGTTTAGAAGGCAATTCTAACAAATACTATAAAAATACTGATATTCCTAACTGACCTGAAACAGAAAGTCCCATTTAATGCCTGAAATTAAGGGTTCTTCAATACAGCGTGTGTAAAAACTAGTTTCAGCTGAATTCAGGCATTCTTGTGTAGGGCATTGCCATTTAGCATGGTTATAAAACACAGCTCTCGCTGTTTTTAGCCACACCTCGTCATTCAGACTTGGCCACCACACAGACACTTCCAAAAGCAGCCCATCTCCCTGTCTGCTTGTAGCTACATTAATATAAAAGCCCTTAGTGCTTAGAATTGGTAAAGGGCGGGAAAAAGGAGGAATCTGAACAAAACGTTGCCAGAAACAGCGGAGGGGAAAGAATAAGACCGCCAAGAAACAAGGGAGGGAACTTGGCAGCACTTGCTAACCGAGAACAGCAACGAGGCAGCTCACACCAAAGAATAATAAATGCCGTTGCACAGAAAAGCTCTTGTATGCAAGACACAGTGAGGTAGAGAAGAGTGGTGAAAGAGGAACGAGGGGAAAACTAAGTCACTCTGATTCCAAGTTTAATTAAGGTCTAAATACAGCATTGGAACAGCTGCTGTTGCTTGCACCACCCTGCCATACCCGATTTACAGCTTTTTCTTATTTACTTGGAAGCTGAACAGATGTTATAAAGGGGTGGCAACTTTATCGGACGAGAGGTTTGGTTTCCGGGAAGAGGAGGAAATTAAACTCCTCACTTACTTTGGTGAGTTCAGCAAATTGCTGTCGCTGTGTGCTCATCCTAGCAACACGGAGTGAGACTCTGACTTCTTGTTAGCTTTCCAAGCTTTATGGATTCTTACTTAATCTCAGCTTGTAATTGTGTTGCTTCCCAGGGGGCAAGATAATAAACGCAGGTTATTAAATTTTGAGCAGGACTAACTAAAACGCATTAACTCATAGTAACATTTTAATGCATCCACAGAAATATTTTCAGTCGGAGTGTAGCTGCAGTGCCCTGGGAGGATGAATGAGCGGTTAAAGGTACACTACGTTGCAACAGTATTCACACACTTGGAACTTTTTCTGTGTTTTGTGTCAATAATATGTGTAATAAAAATGCATTGAAATTGACATTGACTTTAATAGGTTTTGACAATTATGAGAACTGTTTTTAACATGCATCACTGAGCTCCGATATGCATTTTAAGTTGAAATTCACACAAATTTTTTTTTGTTGTGAATTTCAGGTTTCTCATCTTGCATTTCAGTCTTTTTACCCAAAAATCTCTCATCATGAGGATGAAGAAATCCTGTTCTGTGGAGTTCGGTCACATTCGTTTTCTGCGACTCTCTCTCCTTCTCGCTCTCCCATGGAGGCCCTGATGAAAATGGCTGTTTAATCATGCAGAGAGGTCAACCAATCAAAGGGCACAGCCCGAGTGATTTAAAGGCCTGTTCGGAGCACAGCTGGAGGGGGGAGAGAAAAGGGAGAGTGATTTGGACGGAAAGAGAGAGATGTGTTGGTGTTGATTGTTCTGTGGCACAGGTCACTTCTTGCAGCATACCTCTGGTCTCTTTTCACCCATAATTGATAGATTGATCTACAGGCAGGGAAATGTGCTGAAAATATGCAGAGGATGTTGGGCAAAGAGGTGAGCATTTTAGCGAGCCGACCTTCTCGGAATGAGGTGTATTCACACATTAGCATTAACCCACATTCTCCCCTTCAACTTTTTATTTTCCGCTCTACCTTCCCAGTTCACAAAGATGCATGAAGTTTATGGTCAAAGTTCTTGCCTGTATCTTTACCTTCTTTCTCTGATCTATGTGGCATTTAAGACTTCATAAAGAAATATATCCAACTTGTTTGTAAAAAACAAGTTGGAGATATATTTTACAAACATATAATATGTTTGTAAAATATTATATTTGTCTTTTTTAAAGTTCAAGCCATTGCTAGATCAGAGGATAAAACATCTGAGTGGTGTATGCAAAGGCAAATTTATAGGAGGAACTCTCCAACCCTATGTTGAACATGGTGGTGGCAGCATCATGATGGTGCCACCATCGTGATGCTGCCACCAGCAGCATCATGGTGGCAGGTTTGTGCAGCCTCTCTGCTGCACAAACCTGGAAGCTGGCCTGAAGAAATAGGAAAGCCAATAGATCTAAATTCAAAACAATCCTGGAAGAAAATCTGCTACAGACTGCAAAAGACCTGATAACTGGGGCAGAGATTCATCTTCCAGCAACCCCAAATATAAGGGCAGAGCTTGAATCAAAGCATAGCCATTGTGCTGTGTTGTCCCTCTCAAGCTACAGTAGCCCAGTCAATCCCCTTGCCAAACTCAAATTAAAGAACTGGGGCAAGACTTCAACACTGCAAAGTACCTCCACATCAGAGCTATATTAGATAGAGAGCATTTGTGCAAAGCAAAAAAAAAGGGCAGATTTCACTATCTAGAATCGGAGTAAAAAATCAGATAGACTTGCAGCAGTAATTGCTGCCAAAGAGCGCTGACATTTCAGACTTTTAAGAGTATACAATTCATAGTCAGGTTTTTGGTTGTAGTAAAGTGTAATGTGCCCCACAAAAGTAGAGCACTGCACCACTCAATTTTGTTTTAAGCTATTTTTGGAAGAACGAATACTACTTAACAATTATCACATTTAGGAACTCTAAACCAGCATGTGTACCAAAAGAAGTCATTGTATCACTATTCATTACAGTTGTTGGTAGTTTTTACTGTCGGCTTACCAATTATATTTGGCTCTTAGCTGTGTCTTAAATATCTGCTCTTGCAGTTGCGTCAGAAAAGGTCAATCAAAGTTCAAGAATGCACTCCTTGAAAAGTATCTCCGTCTGCATCGCATCTTCAGAATTCAGCCATTCAGATTGTCGCTCTGAGCGTACATCATCGCTTCGTGTGTTTCTGATACAGCCAACGAGTTAGTAGTTGTGGAGCACCACTCCAGCAGATAGCTGGCCTCTTCCTCTCTCTCACACTCTCGCTCTCTCCCTCCTATTCTCTATGACCTTGTGTCGGCGTGCGCTGATGAGCGCTGAGTGGATACACTCATGAGTGGTGTGTGCACGCATGTGTGTGAGGGCTAGAGAAACCGTGGGAGCTCCATTTGTTGTGTAAATGCGAGCTGCTAATTGACTGCCGGGCACGCAGCCTCTCCTTCAGTGGCTGAACCCTGCCCTCCGCCAGGTCCCGGGGATCCTGCCAGGGGAATGTTTGCCCCTTCTCACACACAAACACATCCACGCACGCTCTCGGCAGCCTCCCTTTCTCTGTTTTTTCTCTGCTGGAGCAAGCCTGGCACGGGGCCAGAGTGAAGATGGGCACGGTGCTCGGCTTCTCTGTTCTCTTACTGTGATGAGGTTTCATTATGAAAAAATACTCGACATTTACCCGGAGCACCTCAGTGGTTTTGGTTGGTCTCGCTAAAAACACACCATCATCTCAAGAACTCTTGTGTTGATGCTATACGTATTAACATGTCTGTGTTTGTATGTGATGGTGACGGATTTAGAGGGGTTGTCCAAGAATAAATTAAGTATCTGTTTATCCAAAAAAATAATGAATGATGGAAAACAATAATAATGTAATAATAAAAAAGAAATGGCAATAGCCTATGGTGTCGTACAACTTTTAGATGTGTGTTCGGCCAACACTTAGATTAAATGACATTCAGTGTTTGATTTCTTGGCATGTAATCAAGTTCTACAAACTCTGGCAACTGACCCAATTATTTGATGAATTAATTCAGATGTGTTGAAACAAGGAAACCTCTGAAAGTTGCAGGATAAAAACCTTTGAGGACTGAAGATTGAGAACCTGTTAAAGACCCTAAAGTTACACACTTAATTCCTATGTCCCACGATGCTGTCAGCTTTCTACTGATTATGAAATGAAAGGAACAAGCAAACTGTTGTGTTTGTTTTAAATGTATATGCCACATTTGTCTCATCATCTTGTCGGTTATTAATGGAAAATAATCCAGTGAACACAAGAGTGATCATTGGATCACTTTCATTTTCGGTCATAGCCCATCCATCTGCTGCAGCCACAGTTTAAACTTTGATTAAAGGTGTTTCAACTAACAACACAGGAAGTAGTCATATCGGGACACCACCCTGCGAACCTTAGATAAGTCCACAACTCTGAGATTTTCAAAACTGACAGAAAAAGAATAAGCTTGAAATATAATGGTCACTATTTCTGGTTATTTATCAAAACAAACTGCTTTATTGCAACTGTTACTGTCTCACTGGAAGTTGCAAACTCCATGTCTTCCAGAAACATCACTGAGAATGAGGTTAATAATATACTTCATAATTCCTAAAGCGGTTTTACTCCAAAGAAATATTTATGAGTAACACATTAGTTGTTTTGCTTTCAAACAGAAATAATACCACATAGACATAAAAGGATCTCTCAAGGGATTGAACATAGATTCATGTATAGCTGTTTACTTTCAGAGCTAGATTTATATTTGTGGCTCAGTGATGGACAATACAAATGTTAGCCTCAGTTGGTAAGTCTGAGACATGTAGCCCAACTTTTGGCTGGTGAGAGGCTCAGATCTTGCACCCACACACAGGGAGACTGACATGCTGCTCAGCTGGAAGAGTCACATTTTTCTCTTTCAGAAGCTATAGGTATCTACATAGTATAGCCACAATTCCTATCTCTATATTTTAAAGGTTTTCTGCTTGATGTTTTGGTTTCATAAAATGTATTAAAGTCCAAATGGTTTATTTGTTTTCGAACAACTAGACTTGATTGTTCAATTGTTGCAAGAAATGTGAGTTAAAGTGCATAAACCACAAGAAGTAGTTCATCTGAGCGTGTGGATGGGGTGTATTTTACAGACTACGCTGCCTGCTATTTAGGGAACATAAAAATGAAATCATAAATATAATAGATGCAAGAACACGCACACGGCTACAATTTTCCGTGCTCTGGTTTTTCCCAGCCTACTCCATTGTTCTGTAGAGGTAAACATCCAGGAACACAGGGAGAGAGAGGAACAGACAAACAATAAACAGACGTACTCTCCCGTTCCACTCTGTTTAGACTGTAAACACAGAGGAGTAAAAGTGTTTGTGCGTATGTGAGTATATGTCTGTGTACAGGTCAGTAAACTCCAGTCCTGGGAGTTAGAAAAAAGTAAAATAGACTGCTTAAACATTTTAGGTCCCCGACATTGTTAGATTGCGTCCATATGTCATTTAAGCTTCCCTCCCAGTTAGGAAACTTTGAATTGTTGGTCTAAGAAGGAGTTTAATGTTGAGGCATGTTCGTCTTGCATGATATTATATTTACCATGTACGCTCAAATATTTGTTTCCAACAGACTGGAAAAAGGTTCTCAACTTTCAGAGTTGGCCTACACATGATTCAAAATATAATTTTATATTATTTCAGCAAAACTAGGAAGCAAACAGAAGAATTCTGCGTTAATCTCACTGGTAAGCCTCCAGAGACAATAACAATGGATCTTAGAAATCTCAGAAATTTCTTGTTTTCCAAAAAGAAACTTACTGTAACATGTAAAACAAACATTTTGTTTTACTGTAACATGTAAAACAACTTGTTTTACATGTTACAGTAAGTCATAAAAATAAAATAAGTCAGGAAAACGTTACCATAAACCCTGCATATTTAAGGTTGTAGTTTACAGCCTGTGCCATTTTAACACAGGTGTTAGCTTTCAAAAAGCAAGAAAATCAAAACCTAAACAAAGTTGTGCTCCACTAGCAAAGTGTGCGGCGTAGCGGAGCCACATACAGTGTTCACAGTTGGGCTGAAAGGTAGATGGCCAGAGCTCGAGGAACGAGTCCATAGATGGGTGTTTGAAGTACGGACTGCTGGAAGAGGCTCACCAGTGCTGCAGTTACGTTGACACTCCCTGGTAGTTGCTAAGGAGATGAGTACAAATAACTTGACGTGGGTTTTTCTGGTGCTACCACTTTGTGCAATTCAATCATCTCTCTAGCGGAGTGTGTTAGAAACTGCCTACAAACTTCTAAACCCAGATTCTTTTCAGGTACACTATTGAGAAACCAGGTTGTATTTGCAACCAAATTGGTGAGTCAAAGCTTTTTTTTTTTTTTTAGAGCTCTGACTCACCTGCTAAAAATAATTACATACGAAGTGCATCAAGGCCAGTTTGAGGCCATTCAGCTGTCATTTGTGTTGCCATACAGAATGTGAATACATGACCCTTGAAATTGATAGTTAACTGAATATTCTGTACTTGCAAATGTTTAATACCAATATTAAGCTCTACAGGCAACATAAGTATCTCTAATCACACTTGTTGCACAGATTGAGAAACCTCGTCTAGCAAGCTAACGTTGCATTCAGTGAGGCTTAGAAGTCCGAATTTGACGTCACACGTGAGTTAAACCTGTTTTAGTTGGATTAAGCAATATGGATGATTTGCAATTTGGCTATTATAAATATAAAAGTCATTTAAAGTTTTGTTTTTACACTTTTGATTACTTGTATTTGATGGGGACGTACAGTGTTGTTCAGTGGGGCTGTAGTTATTCCCACACCCAAGCTTCAACTTCAAAGACTAGTTGACATCACCATTAAAGCACACACTTCTCAGTGTTTAGTCATTTTACGACAGAGAGACAGTTTAAAGACAAACAGATTCTCAACTGTTTGAGATAAATGTTTTGATTATATCACGATGCATTGACACCTCTTCAGTCTCACCTTTCCATTATGGTGAAAGATGAACTGAACCAGAAGAGCTGTAAATCTGCAACTTGTCCATCAAGTTTAATTTATTAATATCAGGAAGTTATGAATATCTAGTTTCAACATGTGGGAATCAAAATTTAATGACTGTCTAGGAAGTTAATCGGTATTTAAATCAACTGTATTTCCTGTTCTACCATTTCTTAATGCCCTGCTCTGCAAAAAAAACATGACTGTAGATAACGGTTATTAAATCCAAATGGTTGAAATGGGAGGGGAAGATGTTGGGAAATATTCTAATGGCTGAGCAGTGTGGCAAATTAGGGTAAAAGTGGAAACAAAACCAAAAGATGCATACAAACTTTGTGACGGAGACAGTGAACGAGCAAATTGCTTCTCTTCCTCTCCTTCCGGCTGTGCCAGCAGGACTGCAGTCAGACAGGCACTGTTGCGTCTGAGTCAGCAAGAGTTGAACTGGGGCTTTACCCCAAAGCCTTGGGGCCGGTAGTAGCTCACACACGCTCCTATATTCGCACACACAAAGTCTCACACAGGCGCAGTGTCAGACCTGTCGCTGTGCTCCCCTCAGCCCTGCAGCTCCAGCCCTAACTATAGCTGTTCAGCCAGCGACTCTTAATTAGTAGCTGCTGCTGCTGCCGCATGCCCTGCCCCGGCGCCACCGTGGTGAAGCCCCAGCCCCACGTCTGTGCGTGTGTGGTAGGTTTCGGGACGTGTTTACTCGGAGCTTCAGCTGCAGCGACGTCCCTGTGCCCTCTCTGGCTGTGTGTTTGCGTGCGCCTTCTCGGCAGTATTACAGGTGGAACAGGAAAAGCGAGGTGTACATTGCAGATTGTTGTTTGCTCAGCAGACTTTGTGGTTATGTGCATCAGACCCTCGCACCACAATGTTGTCTCTTAAATCTCTTTTTACCGTGCTGAATGTCTTTTTGAAGAAACTGAAGAAATACAGCATGGTACATTTGCTTTGAGAGGTTAAATATTATTAAATAAATCACTTATTTGTGATGTTACAGTTGCAAACTTGCACCAACTGTTCACTTGGTAGTTCCAGATAAGGGAAAATAAGCTAAATGGGTGTATAATTATGGGTATACACCATCTGAACCCCAAACGGTAATTCAAGCGGATAGAGGAAAGAAAAATGCACTGATAATCCATGTGTCCATGTTCAAACCCAATACATCTTCACTCGCTCTGTCTTTCATCGTTTTGTGTCGCGTTCCTGTGGGGGAAGTGGCAGTGAAGGTCCTGTCTGTGCTTTGGATCAGGCTGACACATGTTTCCCCGAGGACCCACCCCAGTACAAACACATAACTGGAATAACTTGGCGAGCCAGACACCACCGCCACTGGCCTGTTAATCAGGACCATATTACGAATAAATAGAGAGGGAGGACTAGCTTAGCTTAGCACAGGAAATGCACACAGCTGAAAAACAGACCGTTGATGAAGTTTAACCAGTTCCGCATGTGTAATTTCCATGCGTATGCTGTACTTAAACAAAAGAATTGACTTCTTTTTGTAATGTTTTATCATGTTACAACCACAAACCTCAATGTATTTTATATGATTTATAAAACATAATTGTGAAGTAGGAGAATGATGCATGGTTTTCATTTTCTTTGTAAATAAATAAATGAAAAAATTCCTGTGCATTTGTATTCACCCCCTTTGTTGTGGAACCCCTAAATAAAATTCACTGCAGCCAGTTGTCTAGAAGTTACCTAAATATTGAAAAGTCTGTCTCTGTATAAATATTTTTTTCTCAGTGCAACTGCAGTTCTGTGTTGGAGAACATTAGCGAGCCAGCAAGCTAAAGGCACACACCAGGGAGAGAAGAGAGTTATGAAGCAACATCCTAATGTTTGGACATCTCACAGACTAATGTTCAATCTGTGATCCAAAAATGGAAAGTACTGCAAAGCTCCCATGATATGGCCAGGAGAGCATTCATTAGACCAGGCAAAAATTGGACTTGTTGGACCATCACAATGTGAAATACATTGACAAATGTGAAAACATTTAAAATGTATGAATGCTTTTGTATGGTACTGTATGTTTATCCATGCTTAAAGAAGCACAGGGCCTGGCCAGCCGCACAGTGACCCACATTAGGTTTATATTAGCCCATTTCCCTCTCAGGCAGGAGCTGGGCCTCTCATAGTCATCACGCTTACTTAAAGAAGCACCTCAAGCATCGCCTGCCATTGACATCCATTCACACGCAACCACTGCACTCCACACGTTGATGGATGGCTTACAAATGAATGGTGAAGTGAGAGATTTAGTTGTGTGCTTTGCTGGGATCTTGTTAAATAAATGCTTACATCATAATGCCACAGTTGAAACTTTCCAGGAACACTCTTATTTGCTCTAACACTTTTAAGAAGTTCATATTGGGGAATAGTTTGGCTGCAGTAATTTTGAGTTCTAGTCCCTAGTTTTTCCTTGATTCTTCCATCTTCCTGTATGAATCCACAAAGGAGTTTGGCTGGATAGTGAAGATTAATTTGTTTGATCTTTTTTTTATTTTTATTTTTTTTAACCATACGAGCAAGTTGTCTATATTGCAGATACAATTTAATTTTGCATTTTAGATGCTAATGTAGCCTTTTAGGTGAGCAGAAATGGCGCGAGTATGCCAGCGCTTTGTTTTGTCCCAATTACTCATTAGGCTTCAGTAATTACTGTCTTGCGTTTCATACAGAAACAGCCAAGAGAAATGGATTCACTTTGTCCTTTGCAGAAAGGTCACTTCGTATTGTAAGACGCTTCCTCAACAAACACATTCACAGTTTACTTGTCACCTCAGAGAACTTTCTCTCAGCTTTCTTTCAGCCAATTGAACTGTAAAGCCGCTGTGTAAGAGTGTGTCTGTGAGACTTTAAGGCAATTGTTAAAATTCAAATGAGGCGTGTAGGTAGAGACTTGAGCGATTTCTCGAAAGAGAGAGACTGGGATCTTCTAAGAATGTCTCTGGCTGCATGGTCTTGGCAGGAAGAGGTCGTAGGCATCACCCTGGTGGCAAGTTCTCGTTGTTGAGTGAATGTTAACCTTTTCCACCTTTGAAATCACATGAGTTTTAACAAGATAAAATGGATCATACAAGCCATCCATGACCACATCAAGGGATTGGTCATATTATCCACAGAGGAAAGTGGATGGTGGCCGGGTTTTTTCTGAATGTCATTATGAAACTGCATTTGTTAAACCGTGGTTCAAGACCGGCTCATACCATTAGGCTGTGGGTTAATTCCCAAGTTGTTTGGAATTGATTTCCATCAAGAAAGATTGCCTTAAATTTGTTCAGGTATTGATTTATAGGAAATCTTGATCTTATTTGCTTTGCAGAATAACCTTGTTATAACCCTAATAATATCTGAAAAGCCTTGATAAATATAGCTTAACACTGGGACCTCAGTTTTTATTAGTATTGATCATGTCTGGAGTTCTGCGGTGCTGTGAAACGCTGAGTTAGTTTTCAACCCTCAGAGGCACTTCAGCATTGCTGTCATGATTCTGTCTTAACACTGTTGTTCACGTAAACGTTTGAGGCCCCCATGTCTGCGCTCCATCCTGTTTTGCACCCACCATGGCAAACATCCATACCAGCATTCCTTGCATCATTACCAATGCCAAGCACCTAGCTTTGAAGCCGAGCAACCAGCCATGCATAAATATCTAAACAATGTCCGATGATGGTGATCAAGTAATGCCTCTGACATATTTTCAATCTGCAGGAAAAGTGGCGGTTGGCAGCAGAAATGAGCGAGGGATTTGGAAGTTATGAGTGGCAGTCGTTCCCCCGGGGGCCCGTGGAACATGGCAAGGCTGTTATGTGAACAATACTGGTGTGATATACTAGAACACTTCAGTGGGATGCCTGGTGGAGGATGTCAAAGATGAACTGAAGGGGCGTTTGGGATATAAACGGATCGAAAACATGTTCGTCTGCTGCAGATTGAAGCACATTAACCTCTCTCATTAAGCCACACGATACAGAATATTAATGTACTGAAAGACTTGAATTTAAGGACTTTGGGTAGAGATGCAGAGATTTGTGACGGATTCTTTCTTTTTTTTTTAAACAAATGTATAACTAAATTGCTAGTATGTAGTAGTATGTTAGCATTATACATCTCCATGTGTATTTGGTAGATTCTTGAAATAATCTAAAATTTCCACAATGCTAAAAATCTTTCATTCTGACACTATGTTCCATAACATACAAAGTATGAACGCTCAAATGAACCCAGGTACATAGCTGTGATTATTCAGCCTTCCTAGTATCTGCTTAAGGTGATTTTCCTGGTCGACCTACTTCGACGAGACGTCAAATAGGCTTTGAGTCCCATCATGGCAGATGATCCCAGGACAGCACACAACCACAACAAATAAGTACAAAATGCCAAAGAATGAGACCAGCACCTGCTTAAAATCTCTGTGTTATTGAAATGATTTAGCTCTATATCATCTGCACTCACTAATAATACCCATGTAGAAGAGCGTTGTACTGAAATGCTTATGAAGGTTCCAACAAAAGATGTGACTTTTGTGTTTCTGATTACAACTTATGCATCTCCTGGGATTTCTTTGTAAGTTTCTTTTTTTTCCCCCCAAAGAAAAGTCTGTTGTCTTTGTGAATCTACTTGTCAAAAAAAAAAAAAAAAAAAACTGCCTAGGAAAAGAAAGTTCACTTGATCATCTAGAGGCCTCGGTCTTTCCAGACGCTGCCGTCGCGCCTCAGACTCTTCGTATCAAGCTCAGTGTCGTGTTGAGCAAGGCACTGATATATTTAGTTCTCCCCTGTCTTCTTGCCACTTTGTCTCTGGCATTCCCCTCACTCATCACTCTTCCTCTCATCTTCCCCCGCTCACACCAGTCTCTGCTTATCTCCTTTCCTCCTCGCTCACATTTCTGTCTTTCCAACACATCTCCCACTGTGTTTTCTTTCGCTCCATGTCTGTTCTTATCCTCCTCCACGTTCTTCTCTTCCCCAGAGCTCTACCTTGTCCAGGGCTCTGTTCCTGCAACGATACTGACAAGCTCTTTAGACACAGTTGTGGCTCTTTGTCTCTCCGCCGCCTTGCTGTCTCTCGCTACATTTAGACATGGCGATAACTATAGTAAACTCTGGAGGAAACAAAAGACGTCGATGACCCCCAAACACAGTCCCAGTTTACATTTGCTGCGACTTTATTAAATGTTCTCCCTGCCAAGTCTAAGAACAATCCCTTCAATTTGACCTAATGAAAACGAGGTTGCCATGTGTTTAAACTCTCCCTGCATCGGCCTCGTGACTCTCACAGATGTTACTTGTCCTTCTGGACCGACCAGTAGGCCCGGCCCTTCCTTTTGGGATGTCTCCAAGAACAGCTAGGCTTGTCACATGCTGTTCTGATCATGTTGGAGGGAAGAGTGGAATTCCACTTGGACTGTAATGCTGAACGTCTTAGCCTTGAGCTCTGCTCTTTCAGGAGATCTTGAGATGATTACAGCTGGACAAAACCCATTAAAGAGAAAAGGCTTTGTGAAAATTTACACCTCAGCTTCGCTGATGAGATTAAATTATTCGTGGTGCCTGGCTGACTTAGTTTAATTTACTTAGAAATTCAAATGATAATGAGGAAAAGATTAATTTCAAACATTTTTTTTTCTTTGATGCTTTCAGAATAAGGATGCATGCTTAAGTAGGAGCAGAAATAATGCCTGTAAGCCTGTAAGTAACAATCTAAAGCACTTGATTAAACTCTTACAAATCTGATCCTTGGGAAAGTTGCTTATTTTGAAGTACTTTGCTGGATTTGAAGTGGTGCTGCCTGTTATATGTCAAGCACTCAGGTGCCCACTTGCTGAAAATAAAATCCCTTTTGGCTAAACATGTAAAGACAGATTGTTCTCCTCTTATCTCTCTCCATTCCTCTTCGTTACGCCCCGGTGACTCTCTGTAAAGGTATCACCATCTTCTGTCATCCTGCTCCTCCATCACTCCTTTGTTTTTGTTCTGGTTTCACCACCACATCGTTTTTAACTGCTGCATTTTTCTCCTTCTTTACGGCGTCATTTACACACCTGGTTTCACTCATGATATTTCTGCTCTCATTTTCTTTATTGTCAGTAGGAAATTTAATCTGTGCCAGGATAAATGAATAAATGCTGTACAATGACTTGCAGTAATGTTCATACCCCTTAAAATACTGCACTTTTTTTCATGTTACTGGGACTCTGATAGACCAGCAGAAAAATGACGGCTTTGCTCATCTACAGGCCGACATTTTTGGTTATTTTATGCAAAAAAACGTCAAGCTGAGCTGAATGGACAAAGTTTGTAAATGGTTCCTTTCAAGTATTGATACAAATTCTCAAATCATTTTACGTCTGGTCTTTGACTGGGCCATAACACATGATGATGCTTTGACCATTCCAGTATAGTTGTGGCTGTATGCTTAGGGTCATTTTCAGGATATCTCCACCAAGAACTTGTTTTCTACCTGGTTTGTCCTGTTTTTAGCTTTGTCTATCTGAATCAACTTTAATTAGCTTCTACCCCTGCTGCTGAAAAGTAACCCTGCAATATGATGTCTCCTTTACCTTGGAATTGGTGAAGGCTTTCTGCCAGTTTCACAACCTGCTTGAAGCCTTTTTGCATGGAGGCCAAAAGGCTACATTTTTTTCCAACACTATTTATATATCCATTTTTATATCCATTTTAAACTGATTTGTAAACACTCATATTTACTTATTTCTGTTTTGTCATAAATTTTTACACTAGTTGTTCAAATTAAATATATATTTTAGTTTATTTAGTAGTTCATATTTATTTAGTAGTTCTCTTTTGAATAGTCTATGAAGAAAGACTGATTGATTGATTGGTCTGAATGTTCTTCTGTTTTTCTGGGTCTCTTAAAGAGCTTGAAGTAAACTTGGGGGCTTCCGTTCAATTTTTATTTTCCTTTCTGCATTTCCCAGATTTGTGGAGTGCTTCACTAACATTTTTTCCTGTCAACAGATTCTCTGCAACTTTTCCAGAGTTAACATTGCTTACTGGCTGCTCCTCTCATTAAGGCTATTTACGTAACATCTAATAAGATTATTGTGCACTTCAATAATTGCGTGTTGGTTTCAAGAATCCTATCCTAGCCATTTGCACCCACACGTACATGCACACATTTGTCTTCCATGTATTGTGAATTGGTGATGCATGCAAAGCTGTGTTATTATGCGCCGACTGAAAACGGGGACAGGAAATCTGCAAAACTCACAGGCTTGCTTTCCAACTTGCACCGTCTGCTGCAAGCCTGGAATAAAACGGGACTCCTGAGCTAAAAGAGGCCGGAGTAGATGGGCTTCCTTTGTTTCAGGTTCACAACGGTGCGTCAGGAGATAATTGGAGTTGGCCTTGCATGACTCGGATGTGACTGTGCCAAACAAAATGAATGAATAGTCCCGTCCCACCGAGTTCCTGGACATGATTCCGCCTTTGTGCAGTGTTGACGCTGTCGTGGATTTTCCTGTTTATCGTAATGACTTGTGATTTAGGCATAGTTTATTGCAATCGCATAACGATTAACTTTCATTTCTGGGATATGCTTCCTTTGTTCTCTTTAGCTCTGATTTTCTGTTGAGGAACTGTGCTCCCGCTGCTTCAGATATCTGCGTTTACCCAGCTGTCTTTCGACCCACCAAGTGGACATAAATCGGCTAAATGCCATTTGACACAAGCCACACGCCCGTCTTAAAGCATTTAGAGCTCGGAGAGGGCCATGCCGTCATAACTATTGATATGGTTACTGATGTTACTCAACAGCATGTATCCGGAAACTGTATGGCCTCTAATGGACAGAGATGGATAAGGCTGCTGTCCGAGTCGTGAGCCAGTCCTGTCCCACTCTGTGTCTGTGTGTACGATGAGACTTTTTGCTTTTAGTGCTTTCATTAGAGCACAATATCTTTTTTTGGTATCAAAAATGCTCTGGATAATGTAAAAGTTACAGCAAAGAGTAGATCTGATTCCTATTCTGTCTGTTTCAATTGAAACAATAAGTCTAGACAAAAATTTGCAACAGAAGTGATAACATTTTTAGAATCGCCTAGATCGTGTGCCAACTTCTTTATCATGTAAGATCAAAGATTCATCCTCTTGTTACATTCCTCCTGTCGTCCTGTAATGCATTAATAACAAGAATGCTGCAAGGCTGAAGCAATGGAGTGAGTTGCTCAACGGTACAGAGTCAAAACATGATTTGTGGTCAACAGGGATGTGAAGATTAACCAATTCCCGATGAGTCACTGACATGCTCACATCTAATGTGAATGCCTTTCCAGAGTATTGGTAGATAAATTTTTTGGGATAAAATCTGTAAAATTTTTGTATTAATAAAATCAAATCTTTTCAGAGAAGAGATAAAAAAAAAGTACTCTTACATCTGTGTCATATTGGCCTCATACCATATACTGTATATTTTCTCCTCGATGCAAAACCCCTCTCCCTCTCATTACCACTCTGACCAGAACGTTCCTCAGATCATTTGCGAGTCGATTTGCAGTGGCATGCGTATTTTTACAGCAATCAACACTCGGCGGCAAGTTTTTACAAAGCAGTGCCCCAAGTGTCAGGGGTCAGACAGGCTCCTAGATGAAGGTTGTTCGGCGGGGAAAGTAAACGGGGAGTTTCAGGCCAGGACCGCAGTGTTTTGGTAATAAGCCGTTTTGGGCTGAGCGGCCCGCATTCCTCTATAGTGAGCTCAGAGGTCCAATATAAGCAGCACTATGGAGGAATGCACATGCTTTGTTTTAACAGTAAGAGCTGTTAACACAACTTTGTCTTTGTCCATGCATTATACAGTGGACTTCTGGGTTATGTTTCACGAACACACTCCGTGGTGTTCTGTCATTTCACATTCATCACGTATGTCCTTGTTTTATCACAGCTGTGTCCCACTTCAACCAGTCTGCTGACTGGATCTCTCCTCGGCTGTGGTTTCATGATATCAGCACCTGCACAGCCAGCCTGCATGGCTAAAACCACAACTTTCTACAGCCAAGGAGAAAGTTTTCACTAGAGGAACTGTGACCTTTTTGATTAAAGGATAGGGATCATTAGTTGTAACATTTTACGGGCCTCTAGGCCTGGTTCTGTGGCTGTTCTGGTTGAGGCTGGATCAAAATGTAGCTTAAACATATGTTTTAATTATTATTTAGGTCCCTACCAAATCTGTAATAATGGTTATGTTGGGATGTTCATAAAAACAACTCGGTCTGAATATTCAGTAATTTTTACGCAAAATATTTATAGGTCACCATTGACAAGGTGGTTCTACTAGTTTTCTATACATTTACCAAAGGGATGGGGAACCAGAACTGAAAACATCACAATTTATCTGATATTTATTGAGACACATGACATACAGACAGCTGTTAGAAAATATTGATAAGCTGTAAACCTCCTAACTTTTTGTCACTTTGAAACTGAACTTTTAATGTGTTTCATTGTGTTTTCATGTCATAGGGTACAAGAACGTGGGACATGACTAAGAATGGGAAGAAAAATGGTTCAAACTTTTCCAAAATTAAAACCTAAAAATTTGGCATGCACATGTCTCTAGAAGCCTTTACTGTGATCCTAATCTAAACTTTTCTGGGCTTCCTAAGTCCAGTCCTCGAGATATATTATCCCGCAAGTTTTAGATGCATCCCTTCTACACGTCGGATTTAAATGAAAACCCCTGAGCTAAACTGTTCACACACAGATATAAAAAATTTGACTGGAATGAAATAAAAACGTATATCGTGCTACTTGAAACGTAAGAGTCTTTTTTACAGCCCAGATGATTAGCATCCTGTTGCTTCCTGTCGTCAGTACCGCTGATCATTCATCTGCCCTTGTTCAGTTAAAGCCTTATCAAACACAAAGAGCATTAGTGTAATGGTTCAGGCAGTAGCACACGACTCAGTGTGGTCTTGCTTTACTGAGCTGGTGGTTAAATGCAGATTTTTCTATTTTTTTTTAACAAGGCACCTTTGACCTTGACCTACATGTTGCCTACCTCTCCCACCGCATCGCATGTACATGCATACACTCCCACAGAGACTCCCACAGACACAGAAAGAAAGAGCCAGTCCCCTAACACAGTCCAGAGATTAAGAGTAAACCACTAATCTCTATGTGTTTGTGCGTGTGTGTGCGCCTATTTAAAATGTGGGTTGGTTTTAGCTGGTTCCTGGTTCATCGCTGCTTCCGTCTGTCATAGCAACTGGAATCACGGTCTTTTGTGTTGTGTAGTTTTTCAACCCTGGCTGAAGAAATCTGGAGGGGGAAATCTGCTTCTATGTTCACGCCTTAAATTTGGTTTGGGAGATGTGGTATTTAAGTTGGCCGTCTGCGTTGCATTAGAGCTAAGAAGACGCAGAACACATGTGGGGGAAAAAATACTCCGATTTGAGCTTTTCAGCAAAACAGAAGAAAGAAATAAGAAGGTGATTGTGGCAGGATTATTGGGATAGATGCAAAGGAGGAGACAAATACAGTCGGTCTGCTCTTCATGTGTTATTTTAATGACAAGGGCTGCATGCCTGGGAGACAGCCTGGGGTGCTCAAGTCAGTGTTCGGCAGCCAAATTAGACACAATGCTCATAAAGCATTCAGAGCACAAGGATGGTGGCATTCACCATCCAGCTCAAACTGCTCAGAGAAGATTCCAACCGGCTGCCGAGTCTGAAGGCACAACGATGAGCTCGGGCACAACAGATGATTGCTTGGCTTGTGTATTTTTGAAGAGAGAGATGTGGAATTCCACACTGATAATTCCCTCTGATCCAGTTCAGGAGTGCCAGCTGTAAAAAAAAAACTGAAAAGATAGGTGTATACACCTTTTAATCAATTCTATCTACAACTTTTGTTGATTTTATTTAGGGACATTGGAGTAAAGAGTGTTGAATACACTTTTATTTTCAAATTTTTGTGTAACTTCACACTAAAGACGCTCTGCATCTATGCTGCTGACAACTGAGATTGCCAAAGTGTTATTTATATATATATATATATATATATATATATAACCACCATTTTGTAAACATAAAGGATTTTGTCCTGTAATTCTTGGGTTGCCAGTTCAAGCCTGCGCTTTGTACAACTGTTATGTCCTTGGGAAAGACAGTTCACCCACATTGCTTTCTGGTAGTGGTCAGAAAGGCTGGTGGTGCCTGTGTGTGGCAGCCTTTTTTCTGTCAGACTCCTCCAGGGCAGCTGTGGCTACAATCCAGTAGCTCACCACCATCAGCGTGTGGGTGGGAATGACTGGTCTTATTGAGTGTCCAGAAAAACTCTACTTAAGTCATTTCATTTAAAACAACGCAAGATTTGTCTAATTTGTTTAGTTCTGTGCAATTTCACCAATGAAGGTATACTTTCAAAATGGATGGAGAGTGTGTGGTATGTATAATAACTTGGACGTTATTACATTTTAGATTATTTATTCTTTATTGGTGTTGGTCTTAAAATGTAAATCCTAATTATCATAAATGTAAATGTAACCTTTCCTTGACTGCTTTGATTAATGCAGTTGGTGGACTGCCATGTCTCGAGAGGTTTTACCGGTCAAGACTAAAGAGGGCTGAATCTGAATCACACCACACGGTTTAGATTTTGATTTGTTAAAAATGTTCGCATATGCACTTTGTTTTTTTTGTGTGTTTTTTTACTGACATACATTCTGAATAAAATATATTGAAGTTTGTGACATTGTCGTCAAACAAACAAGAAAAAACTGTCATGACCTCAAATGCTGCTGTTTTCGGCACACTGTGGTTTCCAATCTTCACACTGCTCTTTAATCTCTCATCAGCGGTTTTGACTCTATGCAAACATGCCTGTGGTAACAATGGGCAATAAAAAAAGTAAAATATTTTATCCAAGAACAGAAAATGACAATAGCAATAAAAAAGGTGGTAATGTGTGACCCACATTATGTGCTTTTATAAGGGGCAGAAGAGATTTGCATCATTTTGGTTTTTACTTGAACCAATTTCCTCTCTTAAACGGTACTGCAAATTAATTCTGTACATCAACATATTGCATATTTTTATTTTACTTGTCATCCAGAATGTCCCACAATTCAGAAAATTGTGCGGTTCATGGCAACTTTTGAATACACCTCATTCATTAAAGATGTCTGTATTGTTGATTTGAATCTGTCTTGCTGTTATTCACTGAGAAGTTCAACACAGAAAAAAATTTGATTTTTTTTTTGTTTATATCGCGTAGCTCTTCTTAAGTGGTACTTGTTGCGCTTGCATCCTCAGATCATGATGAGCTCCGTCTCAGCATCATCAGTGATTTGACTGAATATCATGTGCTCAAGGAAATAAAATGCTGTTAATGCATGAGGCGGTCCAATCTGATGTGGTCAAATAAGCCACCAAGCACAGGTGCATTTAAGTGCCACAGACATGCATACAAACGCAGCCATATATTTGTGTAAAGCTGTCTGTCTGAATACGTTAGAGGGTAACCACATTTCCTATGGAAATACATGTGTGTGAGTGACTTTATAGTTGCAGGGAAAGAGGAAAGGAATAATTTGTGTGATGTAGTGCCCACAGTCTGTCTCCACTCTTGGAATGGCAGCTGTCACACATCTGTTACCCACACTGCACTCTGGTTTTCAGGGAAGCAGTTGTCTGCGTGATTAATGCGTCTTCAGGCCAACTTGTTAAAAAGCAGTCTTGCAGTTTCTTTCTTCAGACTAGTTCCGACCTTTTGATACAAGCCCCAGCAAAATGAAGATTGGCTGTAAAAATGTGCTATATTTTGCTTTATTGCTCCATGTCTCATGACTCTCTTTAGATGAAAATTATATATATATATATATATATATATATATATATATATATATATACATACATACACACACATACAGTCTTGGGATTCCATTAATCCAGCTTGTAAAATGGCTGCTGTAAAACTTTTACTCTTGTCAAACATACTTAAACAAAATTAATGTAGAGCAAATCGAAGACGATGGTTTGGCCTGATTTTCCTCCCTTGCATTGATGGAAGACCCTTGGCAGTGTTTTACAAGGTCCTATCTGTCCATTATTAGGGAGGTTTGATTCTAGTATAAATCATTACAAAAAGCATTCATGCACCTTGGAGTTTTTCACTAAAGTTGAAGTGGTAGAAATATTTTCGCAAGGTACAACACCTCAGACAAACATTTTCAGCACTTCTAACCCAAGGCGTTAGTTTAGTCTTCACAGATGTAAGCTAGGAAGGGCGCATGCACTTTGTTTCTAGAGCTGTCATAGGAGCTTTTAATACCACTTATGACATACTAGTTGGTTTGTTTCGTTTGCAGAGATGGGAAGGAAACAATGGAAGACACCACATAATGGAGTTCTGCTTTACTGCCGTTCAGTTTCTCCAAAAGAAAGCTGTCAAGTCCTAATAGATGAACTGAATGCAACCCATTGGTATTTGTTTTTGGCACCTAAAAAGTGCTTGCTAATTTTTCTTTTTTTTTCTTTTTTCAGCACCAAATGTGTTTTTTGCGAATTTCAAGTGACAAAAAATAATTACTGGTGTTACTGTACGTGGCTATATTGACCTCAGATAACTCTAGAAATCCAGTGTTTAAAATCATCTGCCAACCAGCTGGAAAAATGGGCCCCGTATGAACAAATGTCCATGTATGGTGACAGATGGGTTTGGATATTTTTGAGAATATACCAGTAATCCTCCAGAGATGAGTGATTAGTTAGTTGCAGTGAGATTTGAGTTTGTGGTTCGGCACAGGCACTTTGTCAACCAGATTGGTTTAGGTGGTTAGGCCTAAGCCCCGCTACTATGGTCTCAGCCGCAGAGACACCCTCTGACTGGGACATATGCCAGACTGGTGATGTAACCAGCCTGCACATGACTAACCAACACCTTACCTACCTGCAGAATGTGTGAAAGAGTACAAACCCAAGTGTATTTCAAGTTTTTTTTTTTCAAAGCACAAAAATAAGAAGCCCAATTTCTGTCATCTCCACTAGATGTGTGTGTCTTTATTTTTATTTTACATTTACAGCATATCCAGGAATCGCTACCCACTCCTTTGCCTATCCTAGCTACCCCTCAGTGCATTGGGGGGGATGGTAATCCATTCTTCCCATATGTTCGATAGTGACGGCGGGATTAGGCAGACCCTGCAAGAGGATTAAGGCTTCAGGGT
Source organism: Poecilia reticulata (assembly GCF_904066995.2). Lineage (NCBI taxonomy): Eukaryota > Metazoa > Chordata > Actinopteri > Cyprinodontiformes > Poeciliidae > Poecilia > Poecilia reticulata. Next base: position 22,787,333 of record NC_088834.1, read on the forward strand.
TTGGGTCCCCTTCTATCTGTCCTCCTCTTTAACCGTCCCACCCCCTCCACCTGCTTCTTGCCGTCTCCTCGTGCCGTTCAGCTCCTCTCCCACCCTTCTCGCATCTCCCTTTCCTCCCCTGGGCAAGTATCCAATCTCTGGAGTGTTTTAGCTGTTGAATAAGGAGGGAGAGGGCAGATCATCATGGAGGTCATTTCTTCTTTAATTTAACACAGTAATGGATATTTCCACTGCTCGTGTGAATTATTGTTTGTCTTTGTGGGATTTAGTGTTGACATTTTATAGATGTGACCCAGATTTTGCAACGAAAAGCCTCGGATAGAGAATTTGTCCATGTGTTGCTTTTCTTCCTTACTCATCACCTCTCTCTTTTTCTCTCTTGATATCTTCTTCTTCTCCTCCTTCTTCTTTCCTCCCTGTGTTGAGGGCTGTAATTGATATGCCAACGGCAATAAATCAGCCCGGCTTTACAGTGGGAACGTTATCTGAACGGACAGGTTCAGCCTCTTTGGAGGGGAGGCTGAGAGTGCGAGTTAGCCAGCTCAGCTTCACTAACGGCTTACCTCTTCCTCAGCCTCTGGATTTTTAACAACATGCAACCATCTCGCCTGTCTTTAAAATCAGACGGGGGTGGGAGGAGGAATCCCTTCCCTCCTTTACTTTCAATTTATTTCCCAGTTTCCAATTCCTACTGGAACAGTTTCCTGTCCTGTCAGTTGATGGGATGTGCTGATATTAAATCCAATCATCTCACCCCCTTTACAGCCTAGTGTCTCTAATGCTTTCTCCTTAATTGATAAAGGCTTCGGCTCCCCCAATTCGTTGATTCCTCATTCCTGAGGCAGGAGACGGGCTCATGCCCAAATGATTGACATGTTTTCCCCTGATGGAGCCAAATATGATTCGCATCCTTCCTCCAGTGCTCTTCCCAGCATTTCGCTTAAGCTCTGGAGGAAAGTGAAATTGAAGAGGGTTTTCGAGGATAAGTGCAGGGAGAGAAAATAGGAGAATTTTGAGTGAGAGGAATGTACGCAAGAAGTCAAGTCAAAACCTCCATTTACAATTTAACAGGATTCCTGCACAGTATGGAAGGGGCAGGAATTCGTTTTTCAGATCTTGATTGAAGCAAGGCAACCAACGGCAGAGTATGGAGTAATAGTTGTATGTCCAAGCTGTCTCATTAACAGGAGGCTCCATCCATCCATTCCTATCCTAACCCATCCCTATGGTATCCAATGCTTATGAAATAATTATTTTCGTTTTGTAAAACAAAGAGGCAGAAAGGACTTGGGACTGGGTTACTCAGTCTGGACTCTTCACAGGCAAAATATGTAGGAAACTTAAGTTAAGTGTGTGAAGAAGGGGACTGAGGATTGAGGGTGAATGTTCCTCAGGGTCCATTAGTAAGCACATTATCAGCATGATTCCATTTTCCATCCCGTATCCATCATCCTCTCTTACTCTTAAAACGTGTTTCATTATACCTTATTGCCCAATAGATAAAAGCAGCTACAGACTCCAGATGCAATTTGTCGTTAGATTCACACTCTCTTACATCCAGCTACGCCTGACCTAAATGAAGAGAAATTACAGGAGGGACTTTTTTTTTCCCAGGTTCTCTCGTGTTCTTTATCAGGCATTAGCTGGCGTTTTCTCTCTGCCTCATTGTTTCTTTGCCCCTCTTGGAAATGACAAAGGAAAATGAGGCAGCCGGCCTCCCCACGTGCTGCCACGCTTTAAATTGACATCTGCTCTCATCGCGCAGCGCGACTGTACTATTGAACAAGAAATTAGTTTTTTTTTTTTTTTTTTTTTTTTTTTTTTTAATAGGTTGGCTCGTCACTTTATTGCATCTGCCTGTGCCAAAGAGGCCATGATCCGTGTCAAGTCGTTTTAATCTCACAGAGTGGAGAGTAGCGGTATATCGGATAATTGCAGCTCAGGCCCTTCTGTCTGCAGTTTTCTTGCTGAAGTGCCTCATTCTACAGGGCTCCCCTGATGTTTACTTCAAGCAAAGGTGGAGTTGATTTAAAATGCTGTTGACATCCATTTTAGCCACTTTTACAGAGCGTGCCTTCAGCTTTCTACTGCTTTTTTCCCCCCTGTCATCTAGTTTTTCTGTTTTATACAAATGAGTGATTTTCAAGGTGAAGTGTAAGATGACAGAGCCTCTTCCTGAACCTGGCTAGCTTTGTGCCAGCTTAGTGTTGGCTTACTGCTGCATGAACCAACCCTTCGGCTCTCTTCCACTCTCACCTGTTATTTACACTGTGCAGCAGAGTGACTAATGATAATGAGCATTTCAAAGATGGCTCTTACAGAGGCGTTTCGTTGCCTTAGTTATTACCGAACTGCTTCCTCAAATTTGTCACAAAGTTGTTTATTTATTTTTTTATTCAGCAGATTGAGACCTCTCGCCAGAGTTAACAGATCAGCCTTAGATCTCTGTGCTTAATCACTATTAGACAGTTTGCTTTGCTTCTTAAGTTAAGCTAATCAGTCAGTTACAGAACACTGGCTTTGCTATGCTTTTTCTAAGCATTCCTTTACCTATCCATCCACTTCCTTTTTTCTGTCGTGCCTAGAAATCAATTAATCACAGATCTGATTTTCAGTTTTGACAATGCCGCTAACAAAGATTTTAGGTGGATCAAACAATTTTAAGACCTCGATAGTCTTCACAATATATATTTCTCCATCCTGTTATTAATTAGTTATATTAAGGCCAGAGACGATGGTAAGCAGTAGATGTCGTGCAACAAAGAATAGCGCAGTTAGCATGCGTGGCATTATAAATTTAAACGATTAGTCTCCTAGAACTGAGGTCTCCAAATGTTTTTGAATCATTGACCAGCTTTATTTAGCAGAAAGTACATGGTGCAACATTCTTGCCTTGGAGCAAGAAGGTCATAGGTTCTAATCCCAGCCTGAGGTCTCTCTGCATAATGTTTACAAGTTCTCCTTGTACATCCGTAGGTTCTCTCTGAGTAACTCAACTTCCTTGCACAGCCCAAAAACATAATGTGTTAGTCTAAAGTACCCTGAGTTTTCAATTTGTTTGCACATGGTTGTTTGTTCTGTGTGTGTCTGAATTTTCTTGGTGTGTGCGCTGCATAGAAAGGCCCAGTGAGGGACTGGAGTTGTGAATTAGCTTTAGCTGTATACTCTTTGTGCATTGCATAAGCTACAGACGCTTTTCTGTTGCTGTCTTTGACTGCATTGTCCTATTAAATAATAAACAGGGACAATAAATAAATGAACTGGTGGCCTGTCCAGGTTGCACCCAAACTTCAAGGATAGTTCAGGTGATGGGGTGAATGAACATTTACAAAATTAACATAATCACATCTGTCAACAATTTCTGTAATTTCTCTCCAACATTTCGACACCCAGAAAAACATGTTCGTTGTTAGCCTTTTGAAACAACACATTTTTTTGTCAGTACTGAGTGCTAACAGTATGTTGTAGTGCACCTTGAGTAAACTTTTAAGCAAAATAAATGTGTTTGCCAAATCCCTACTCTTCAGTTTTCCATTTGAGTTTTGTTGAGCAGACAGGAACTACAATGGATAAGGGAACGGAGCCAAACGCATTACAGCGTGGGCAGTTTTCAGACTGATTTTAAGTGTTTAAAAAAAATATTTAAAAAATAAGAACATTTGCAGAGTTATTGTGAGCACTTTAGATAATATGAATACATTAGTGCCATGTTTAAAAGTTTATCACTTCCACAAGTGTGAGACACTGAAAAATCCAATAAAACATTTGTCGCAGCAGTGAATAGTAAAACGATTCTATCATTTTTCTATTTGTATGTGTACTTAATGTATCGGACTGGGTTCTCTCAGCCAAGGCAACACTACCAGATTATCTTGCATTGCTGTAAAGTTTTGGCCGCTATACAACTCTGATGCCCATTTCTAGCCCACCAGATCTCCATGGATAATTACAATATGGAAAAACTTGTTGCAGTATAAAACCATGACAGGAAAAGCTTTAAGCAGACCAACCTATAAATTGCTCGCTGTCAATGCTACAGTCCCCAGTAGCAGTTTTTCCAAGAACAAATCTCCAAGAGCGGCACTGTAACACTGAGAGTTATGAAATATTAGTAGGTTCAATGTTGTGAGTCCATAACTCATGGCTATACTCGAATTCTGTGTATAGAGCTTTTAATAATCGACTCCTGGCTCCCTTGCATTTTTGCCCATAATTCACTGCAGACACGTTTGCCTTCCAGACTTGATTTGATATTATTTATATTTTACCAAGGCAAATGTCAACCTTTCTCTTTTCTCATTTGTCTGTGTAATCTTTGCAATTTTTAAGCCTCTCTTCCTCCTTGATGCCTAATCAATAAGAAACATTTTTTAGACTCTAACATATTTTCTCTTATTTGCCTTTCAGGGCTGCAACCTTGTGCCTCTGTGGATGATGTTCCTGATGACTGCTCACAGCGTTGAAAACAGGACAGTGGATCAATAGGAGTTTTGTTTCTCCTTCCCTGGTCCTTCTCCCTCCCTCAAGCTCTCCTTTCTCATTCCTTAGTAGCAGAGGAGGCAAAGAATAAAATCCTGACTTGGATCTAAGCAACAGAGATTGTTCTCCTTCTTCCTTTCTCCTCCCCCGCCCCCCAAGCCTCGCCGCTGGACACTTCAGATATGTGTCCTCTTTCTCGGACATTAGCCCTCCCTGGCCAGGGGAACTTGCTTGTCCTGTTGGGGGTTTTACTCCTCATGGTCCCATCCCTCTCTGGTGGTCAACCCCCGCCCTTCAAACGGTTTGTCCCTGCTGACCATTTTCTTACACATCTGGCCATCCACAACAAGACTGGAGAAGTCTATGTGGGAGCTGTCAATTGGATTTTCAAGCTGTCCAGCAACCTGACTAAACTGCGCAGCCACATGACTGGCCCAGTGGTGGACAATGAGAAATGTTACCCTCCACCCAGTGTCCAGTCCTGCCCTCACGACCTGGCCCAAACCCCCAACGTGAACAAGCTGCTCCTGATAGACTACGCACAGAACCGTCTCATCGCCTGCGGCAGCACCTCGCAGGGCATCTGCCAGTTCTTGCGTCTGGATGACCTCTTTAAACTTGGCGAGCCTCACCACCGCAAGGAACACTACCTCTCCAGTGTGGCGGAGTCGGGGACAATGTCAGGGGTCATCATAAGCTCCCCTCAAAGTCCTACTAGCAAGTTATTCATTGGAACACCTATTGATGGAAAATCTGAGTACTTTCCTACCTTGTCCAGTCGCAAACTCATGGAGAATGAAGAAAATGCTGACATGTTTAGCTTCGTCTATCAGGATGAGTTTGTCTCCTCTCAGCTTAAGATCCCCTCAGACACCCTGTCCAAGTTTCCTGCCTTTGACATCTATTATGTGTACAGCTTCAGCAGCGAACAGTTTGTCTATTATCTGACAATGCAGCTAGATACCAAACTGACCTCGCCTGACGCCAGCGGGGAGCAGTTCTTTACCTCCAAAATTGTCCGCCTCTGCATGGATGACCCAAAGTTTTACTCCTACGTGGAGTTCCCCATTGGCTGCACCAAAGACGGGATCGAGTACCGCCTGGTGCAGGACGCCTTCCTGGCCCGACCAGGCAGGCAGCTGGCCAACTCTTTGGGGATTTCCGAGAATGAAGACATCCTTTTCACGGTTTTCTCTCAGGGTCAGAAAAATCGGGCAAAGCCACCCAAAGAGTCTGCATTGTGCCTGTTCACCCTGAGGAAGATCAAGGAGAAGATCAAGGAACGAATTCAGTCCTGCTACAGGGGAGAAGGGAAACTCTCTTTACCCTGGCTGCTTAACAAGGAGCTCGACTGCATCAACTCGGTAAGCTCACATATTTGCTTTAGCACATGTTGTTGACTAGATTTGGCTTGAGATTTTGTTCTGACAATCCAGATAAAATTATTAGCATTGATAAACACAGATGTAGTAATTTAAGCAGTAAGAACAAATTGCTATTCTTGACGCTAAATCTGATTTGCAATTGTGGAATACTAACAGTCTCTGGCTGTCTATCTCCTGCTGTCTTCTTTTTCTTACTTTTTCTGCCCTTTTTTTCCCCCCTCCGTCCCCCAACAAACTCTTGGCGTGTTGATTCACTCAGACAGGGGACATCATTAGCCCAGTCCCCTGGATTTGTGAACTGTCACTCAGAAGGAGCACCCAGGCACATCCACACTCATGCATTCAGCATGATTCAGCGCTCTGCAGTGTTAGATCCTGGGAGATACTGCAACTTAGACTTGTTTTTCACCAGCTGAGCCACAAAGCCTGGCCTTGCATGCATTACAGAAAGCGCTGCTTAAACAGACACCTGCATGAAGTTGCACTAGCGACTTTACAACACTGCAGGGAAAGAGATATACTTTTAGACTTCACATTTACAAAAAAAAGTGTTTTAAAGTGTTTCCTTATAAGTCAACATATTTCTGATTTCAGATGTTGTTATAATATGAAATGCACACAAAGCCTTCAGCTTGTGTTGCATCTAATGGAGTAGGATAATTTAGAGGAATGGGAATGTTTGCCTTTGTTAGTCGTCATTGGCATAAGGGCACAGAGTTGTGAAAAGTAACGTGAATTTCTGGAAGTGCAGCTTTTCATCTCCTCTACCTCTCTCTTGCTACGTTCTGTAGAATTACTGGAGATGATGGTTTTTCCTCTCTTTGTTGCTTTAATTTCCACTTCCTGGTTTATAAGACTGCCTATGTTAAGGCTGTTAGACGGAGGGATTTTATTTTTTTCCATTTGATTAAACAGAACTGTTGGTGCACATTGCTGGATGACCTTTTACTATGTCACACAGGTCAACTAATTTCACCATTTAGATAATCAAAGATCAGAATCATCTCTATTTTCTGGTTTTTGTAAAACATTTTCTTTTAAATTGTTATTTTACACATTTCTGATTTCCTAAGAAAGATGTGAAGCCATAAGAATATCATCGGAACCATTTTCTTCCAATCTTTCTATTAGTGTTAAATATTTTAGAATAAAATATTAACAAGTTGACCAATTTTGCCTTTATTCAACACAAAGGAATACATTTAAAATTGAACAATTCTCAGGTCATACATTCTTACCAAACATCTAAATTCAACAATTCAGATGTTGAAAGTCGAGCTTGATTTTAAATTTCATCAAACCCTAATAAATTCTCAATCACATGCAGACCTATAGATATTTCATTGGCTTTTCTTTCACTTCAAAAATTTCCTTATTCACACATACCATGCCACCAAGATAACATTTAATGTTTTTACTGCTGCAACCTTCATGTTTGCTCCCTGCCACAGATTCATTGATCCATTTACTCATAAATTCACTGATATGCCTCACTCCATCCCTCCTTTATTCCTCCAATCCCGTTCTGTACGGCTTGTTACCATGGTTTCTGTGCTTTTGGTGAGGATTACATCCACCAATAATTTATCACTCAGACAACCTCTTAAAACCTGCCGTCCCTTGAAAACTGTCATCAATGACAATGTAATGGCTTCACAAAAGCGCTGACTAGCTGACCCCAAGACCAGCAGCAAGACCTAGGAGGTCAGTGTCAGGTTAATGATGTCTGCTCCAGTGCCCCTTAAAACTGACCTAATTTCAGCTGCCCTAAACAGGCCCAGTCCTCAGCTCCACAAAAGCTTGAATCTGAGATCATTTTTTCAGTGTGGAAACGGGGACTGTGTGAAATAACTTAACTAGCCAGCAGTAAAACGGAAACAATGGAGCGAAACATCAAGATAACCACTCACAGAAGATCTAAATAGTCCTTAATTTATTAAGGCAGAAACATCCACATACTAGTTAATATAACCTGGTGAAAAAGCAACATTGTACATAATGCAGTAATGCATTAAATCTGGTTGTGTGGTCGAGTGGCTTCATCTTTTAAAAATAAGTCTGAGTACAACATCTCTTTCTTTTAAACGCAGTTGTAAAATCTGATTATTTTTGCTATAATTATATTTCAGCTATCACTACAGTATATTTGTAAAGGTCCTACAAGAACAAATAATTAAAATGGTTAAGAGAGCATAAGTTGAATTTGAATAAATTACTACTTACAGATGTTTGAGTTTCCTCCACAGATTTAATTAATTTTCATTACCTTGGTAATAACACTCTGAAATGCTGTATGCACTGAGCTCAGCTTAGCCCTGAATGCTTTTAGATGTCAGATGGGAAAACAACCTAAGCCAGAAACACTACAGTGTTAGGAACTTACATGATCTCTACGAAAGATCACTAATGACAGAGTATGTAGAGTGTACTTTCTGTACACCTTATGAAATCATTCCTGCTGTCTAGTAATATTATGTTCCTGGCATGGCTAAATGAAGCACACAGCAGCAGTTTCTTATATTCAAGACATGTAGTAGAGTTCAGATTGCTGTTGAATAAATGTAAAATGGTGGTCAAACTACTCCCAATAGTAGTTCGTATTGAGGGCAGTGGTGACGTCACACTGTGTGCCAGAAAAAAAGTTGCTGTAAAACAGGGTTTTAGTTTTTACTGTTTTAAAACAAAGACAAAATGATTTTTAGGTCAGAATTAAAAAAACAAAATGCTTTTAGTGTAGTAAGTTATGCTAGTACACTTGCAGCTGTCAACATCAGTTTTATTATATATTTGTTAGTGAATGCATACCCTTATCAGAACTCTCAGAAAAGGCTGCAAACATTTCTATATCCAGTCCGGTTCCACAACAGACATGTTGAAAACTGAAAGGATAGAACCAATACATTTTGCTTCTTCTCCATTTAGTGTTTCCGGTAACTTCTGAAGTCGTCTCTTCCTCAGTTGGCCCAAGTCCAAGGAGAATTCACTGCCTTTGGAAAGCTAAACAGATTATTTGGGAAATAGTTAAACTGTTAAAGAAGTGGCACCCTCTAGTATTTTTTGTAGAAGCATGACTAAACGGTCAATGAAGTAACATAGAAAATACCATTTTCTTTTGCAGATTTAGCTTCTCTGGCTTCATTTGTAAAAACCCCACAGGCACTTAAAATAGTTAGGTTTTCGCTCTTTATGTATCTTTTGCATAGAAGAGTGAAAGTCTGGTAGTTTCCTAATTAAAAAAACAGAAGATAACTTTTGAGTTTCCAAGCTGACAATAAGGTTTCCAGCACATACCTTGATGCATGTCTAGTATTTAGTCGAGTCACCATCAACTACACTTTGATTCTGAAGACGCCTTCAGTGAGTCATAGGGAGGTCCAAATCAACACATCCTATCACACCCTCCACTGTTGCTGAACATGTGCACCACAATGGATTTAGGAGAATTTTTAGATCGTTATATGTTTTTATATATATTTAATTTTGAATACTTTACTGTTAGTCTTATGCAAAAACAGTTTGAGCATAAATAAAAAGCCAACATAAAAAAAATCAGATCTTTACACCACAGTTGTGGTGGTGGAAACTGTTGAAATTATAAACTAATGCATGAAACGGAGTCCCAAAAGTTCCCGCTGAACAACCGGAGCAATTGAAATGCAGTCTTAGCAGTGTGGGAAACGCTCCTTAATGCTGAGGGTGAACGTTCTCAGGTTGACCCTGCCATGGTGCAGAGGCGAGGGCAAGGCAGGGCTGGTTTGTGGGTGGTGGGCTGGACAGGCATGGACAGCTGTTAACCACAGAGCCATGATTGATCACCAGGAGCACCATCAGCCTCCCGTGTGAAGCTTAGATCTTCATTTCTTGCCTGTGGCCGTCATCAAGCTGGCGTGTTTTACTATCGCATTTGAACTTCATCTGTTTTTGGTAAACACAAATTGTCAGGCGCATTAGATGCAGGTCTGGCAAAATATGTTTTCCTCGACAAAGCGCTGACGCTCACTGTATAACGTTTAGCACCTCAGCTCTGCTACCGGGCTATATTTGTCTCCTGTTTGTGTTTGTGTGTATGCGCGTATGTGTGTGTGCGTGTGGGTGTGTGTGTGTGTGTGGGTCTTGTTTTGTCCCTGAGCTTTATTAGTGAACCTCTGACCTTCTCCCCAGTTTGAGAGTGGATCAATACAAACCATTTCCACAAAAGGAGAACGAGAGGGTGGAGGCGAGTCGCTAAGTTAGGAGTGAACGAGGAGGAGAGATGACTGAAAATATGGGAGGGAGTGCAATGGGAAGGGAAGCAGGAGAGAAGAATCGGTGTAGAGGTGAGAGCATGAAAGGATGAACAGGAATGTTGCAGAAACTAAACAAGCGAGGCAGCCTGAACCAAAAGGAGAGAGAGGTGCAAGATGTAGGTGGAGATAAAAATGAAAGAACCAGAGGGAGCCCGAACCAGAGGAAGAGTTGGATGCCAAAGAAACCTGCATAAGAGAGTAGAGAAATTTGAAGTAAGCAGATAAGGATGTGAGGAAAACGAAGTGAGAAATGCAAGTGATCTTCTGGAGGCAACTAAAGAAAAACCTCAAAATCAGTTTGTGTTGAATTAAGTTGGTTATTTACTTGTCAGCAATGAGGCTCAATATTTAAGTGTAGAAATTTCTGATTTGCAATTATGAGCAAGGCATTGTTATTGTAATTGTACAGGGGTAATGTCAGATTTTTCACCATTTTGAGCTAAATTCAATGTAGAAATCAGTGAAGACTGTATCTTCTTTGATTCAGAGTTTTTTCTCTTTTATGTTCGGTTCTGCACAAATATATAAAAACAAACAAACAAACAAAAAAGCTAAACCACAGCCAAACAAGGAGGGGAAAAACTGGGGAAATAACAGAGATGGACACGAGAAAGGAGGAATTGATGAAATGGACTAAGAGGAAAAGCTTTGCAGTAGAGGAGAAGAGGAAACGACAAATAGCCAAGGAGGGAGCAGCAAGCCTTTTACAGCCAGTGTGCTCAGGAAGGAGAGAGGCAATGATTCACCGGCTGAGGGGAGAGCAGGGCCAGAGGAAGAGTGATGGCCTCAGAACTTTTTTTTCACTGCCGCTGCCAAGAACAGCTTGAGAAAAGGGTGGATGACAGAAAGAGGGAAAGGAGAGGAGGAGAGCGTGATTGAACACCGACTGCCGCACGAATAATATCGGTGTCCCTCACCTGGCCAGCGCTCTGTCCTCTTCAGCCATATGTCTCGCCGTCATGTCAAACCTCAGAGTGTGTGTCGGAGCCCCCTTGACAGGGTGTGTGTGTGTTTCCAGTGTAGGTGCCATACTAATGAGGTGCTCAGAAGCGCACGTCTTTTTGTGTGTCTGTGAAGTATTCTGGGTTGAGGCAGTCCTAAAGCCTCTTTGCTCTGGGGGTTACTTTGTAGAAAATACATGTTTACTCTTTAAGTAGTGTTTAATTTGGTAATGAAAAGTACCAAACGACTTTTTATCAAGTTGTAAAAAGTTAGACGAGTGTATCTAAACGAATCGTTCTGGTGTTCCTTATTCTCGGTGAATTTACATTTTTCGTCTGAATGACTAAAGATGTCATGCAGACTGTCAAAATCCAGAGCCACCAATCACTTTCAGACCCCAATTGTAATATGTTCTAACGTCATGCTGACAGTAAGGCATTGTGCAGCTGGTCTTTCCCTCCCATGGCAGTTAATATATTCCCCGTTCTCATGGGAAGTGCCACTCTTTGCCATTTTTCTTCTTGTTCCAACGGATTACTCAAACTGTCACAGTGTTTTCTCTTGACTACAAGATGGATGGGAGAGTTTTGAACTTTGGCACAAGTCAGGGCATCAATCAGACAATCAATCCTAGAAAACCAGTCGGTTTTAAGTAAACGTCTTTTAAGGCCGCGTGGACCAGCTGTTGTCTGGCCAGCAGTGTCAAAGGTGAGATTTTGAAACTAAACCTGAAATCAATAGTTGGGTTGTCTGTTTCTGTTTAAGATTAGATTTACTCGTTAGTTTAGTGTCACAATGCCATTTAAAATCTTATTTCTGTAATGATATTGTGACATGGCTTGTTGGATGATATGCCAACTACTTTTTAAAGAATTATTATTTTAACAATACCATAAATTTAAGGCTTTTCAAGGTAGAGGTGTTTAGTTTATTTCACATGGACGGTGCACTATTGTTCTTAGAAACATAGAAAACAAAATACAAAGAAGCATTTACAAGGAAAAAAAATTCAACACTAAAAACTAAAACTGAAACTTTAATTTTCAAACATATTATGTCTTTAAAAGCTGCATCTAACAATATCTGTAACATGGTAATTTGACTTTATTTTTGAATCAGTGTCTTTCTGACACTAAGGATTTGCAATTTTTTAAATAAAATTTGTCATCCTAGAAAAGAAAATGTTATTGTCATAATTATGTTTGTAAGCCCCAAAAATAAAGCATAACCTTGCAAATGATTTTTTCCACCTTTAGTTCCATGGGAACATTAATAAATATGATTATTTTTGAATAAATAAAAATGTGGAGTTGTTTTATTCAGTATCCCTTTTGTTAAGGGCATTGAATTAGGTTAGTTTCACTTTTAAGAGCATGGTGTGTGTTCTTTGGACTTTATGCAGTGAGATATAGTCATAACCATGGAGTCTATTCACAAAAAAGACCATGTTCAATTTCTAAATCATTATTGACGCTCATTATTTCTATAAATACCACAAAAATATTGTGATAAAAAGTCAATATTGCCGAACTCTTAATGGCACCAAATAACGTACCAACTGGTCTGTAACAGGTAGAGAGATTATTAAAACCTGTTAAGTACCTGGCAATATTGAAAGATTGTCTTAATCTGTAGTCATAAATTTAAGCCATGAATAAGTGAAGTTATAGCTCTTCTGCAAAGGCCACAGTTCCAGTTAAACCACAGGTTTTTCTTCATTTTTGTTTCAGTTTGAGTGGCTTAGAAACGCTGAGTCGAAAACATCTTATCACATCTAAATCTGCTTTCTGCTTGCAGCGGATGGAAGACACAAACACTGAAAGACATCGTTCAAGGCGTAGCTTTCAAAAGTTTTCTAGAGGACTTTCTGTACTTTGACATTATTGTAGCACTTGTTTGTAAAAAAATTGTAAGTTAAAATAGCATTTATTTTCTTGAAACGGATTGTGTTCTGTATTAAAAAAGAAACAAGTTGAGATCACTTTGGAGATTTGGATTACCGTTTCACAGCTAAGGCGAGTTGGAATTGACTGCGAGACCATCTTCTAACCTGATTAAATCCATCATTAAGGATATCATGTAATGAGTGTAACGCTCTTGTGGTCTTTTGTAAGACACCATCTCATTTCTGTGGACCTAATCTAAAAGGATATGGCAGCAAATGTGTTTAAGTAATTAAACCTGATTAATTGAGCCAGAGTTGATGAAGAGATAATTGACAGACTAAATGAGTCGAGCAGGGAGACGTCAGTGGAGCGCCATCCTTTAAAAGTTATTTCAAACTAATGAGCTTGGGTCATTTAATATCTGCCTGTGTGATAGTTTTTAAAGTAAGGAGAGAAATTCTGTGTTTCAGAAAGGAAATTTGGATTTATTTTATCCCCCCCACCCGCCGCTGATCTTGTCAAATTTGAATATCCTTCTCATCCTGTCATTACAAAACAACAAAACAATAGGAAACCTTTGGAAAAGACCCCATACAGACTGTGAGAGCTGCTTATTTTATTCTGACCTCTCTCCCTCTCTGAAGAGTGTTTAGCTCCACAAATTAGCAGCTATAGCACCACTCTAATGATACTAATTGTCAGTGTAATTATGTATTGATCGGTACTGTGTGTGGGTGGCGTGCTGCATGCATCATTATCAGATGTAATCAGGAAGCGAGGGGAAGTGATGTGCGTGTTTTGCATGTGCTGGTGGTTTCCTTCTTAGCTGTTTTTATGTGGTTACGAATGTGCAGTTTAGAGATTTATCCAGCACTTTTCGTAATAATCTTAAGTTCAGAATGTTAATCTTGAAGTTCAGAATGTTTAATCATCTGCTTTGCCATATTTCATCTTGTTTAAATATTTGTTGCTGCTTGGACTCCAGTTTTGCCCTGCTGAAAACGGAGCTGCTCTGTTAGAGGTTAACTACTTTGCTTGAGGGCACCATTTAGTCCTCCTCTGGTTTCTAATTGACGCTGAGCTTGTTGCAAATATTAATTTTACAATAATTGCTAGGATTTGTATGCATTTAGAAAGCATTGTTTGTTTCTCTTTTTTGCACATTCTCCATAACGTCTTTCAAAAACATCCAGATTCCTGAAAACTTTAATAACTTTTTTTTATGCACTACAACAATAAACCTCGTTGAATTTATTGGAAGGTTCATGGGGCAAAGTAGAGCAATGATGGAAATGGAAAAAGATGCATATATTTTTTTAATTAGACAAAAAAAATCTTGTGTGCATTTGTACTCAGCCCCATTTACTGTGTTAAGGCACTTAACCATCTCTAGATGTGTACATCTAGAATCACACTTCTAAAGAATTTCAGCTGCAAGTGTAGCGGAAGGTGATTCTAATCAAGTGGTAAATACAAATGTGAGCCACATGTTCAGTTTATCATATGTAAAAAATGTTTGAAACTATGAGTAATTTCCCCTCCACATCTCAGTTTAGCCACTATCTTCATGTGGGTTAAGCACATACATCTCCATTAAAAAATGCTGAAGGTTGTGGTTGCAACATGAGAAAATATATTTTTTTTTAAAGTTCAAGGGATATTAATTCTTGTGCAATGCACTGCAATATTTCTATATCTCCCCATCCATTGTGGCCTAAACATGTGGTGACAGATTTTGTAACCACTGCTCTGACGACTAGCCAACTCCTCAAGGTTCCCAAGGTCTGCATGTAGAGCTTTCAACACTGAACTTACCCCACTGCACCCAGGTTCCTTTTTTTTTTAAAAGCACCTTTTGCTAGTCAACCATTAATTGGTTAATCCAAAATATACTCAACAGATTAGCCGTTTTCACTTGTTGATGTGAGAGGGTTTTTTTTTTCAGCTGCAGATGAATTCTTCTCTAAAAGTGATCATGACGTCCACAAAAGCCAATGCAATGTTACTGCAGTTTATGCAACAACATAATGTATTTTCTTATTTAAAATGGTATTAATTGTGGCAATTTTCTTTATACAATGAATTGTCTGAACAATAGACAGAATAAAAGTCGCAGTTACTTAGTGGGTTAGTGGGTATATATATACGTATATATTTATAAACATATGCACGTTGTTTGTTCTGTTCACTTATTTATAACTTTCACTTCCTGATATTTCCCACACACATTCAAATGGTGATGCTTGTGAAAGTAGGCCATTTCGTGCACGCACACAGAGAAAAGCGTCACTGTGATGCATGTTTGATGCCTTGATGAAGAAAGAGCTCATAATGCAAGAGTGCTGACAGAAAGGCACACACACGGATGAACTACAATTGTAACCGTAATGTCCTGTCCACGCAATTTATTATCAGGTAGCTTTCCATGTTAGTATTTATTCCCCTGAGCTGTTATTTAAAGGGACGCAGGGCACCTGTGAGATGCAACAGGATGTCCAGTTTATTTGCATGATGGTGAAAGAGTGTTTTGTCTTTTTTTTCATGTCTTTTCCTCCCACCTTATTAGCTGTAATCAAGAGCAGCGTGTCCTGTCAGGATCTTCTATGTAGTACTATTGTACTCTGCCATTTCCGTATGTTTAACTGACTCTAGGTGTCACATTGACAAATCCCAGTAGAGTATCGGGTGATGTCTGCCCAGGCTTATCTATGTGACTCATAATGTTAAAGAAGTGGCAATAATGGAGGAATGATTATTCAATCGGTTCCTTCAGCACACTTCAGCCGCCCCACATCTGCAATCAGTCAGTGTTGCTGTGCGCACACACGTGTTTGGTTCCACAGGAATGACGATATTTCAGTGCTTTGCAGCATAAAATAGAGTAAAACAGCTCCACCCATGAGGAAACAAACTCCCCGCTGTCCACTAACACATGACCTGTTTTTTCTAAAAGCTTAGCTTGTGTTGGTGTTGATGTGCTTCATATATTGTATTAGCTGTGTTTGAGTTGCACGTTTCTTTATGGCCTTCAACATCAGCAATATCACATGAGCACTCTTTAAAAAATATTTCAATGTTATTTTGACTTTGGATGCACAAACAAAAGGAAAAAAAATAGACTACACACTCACTATATATAGTTGTATTTCTATCGGCGCAGGTTGGCGGCTTAATACACGGTGCTTGTAGCTCTCCAATAGTAGTTTCAAAACACTGTTACTTTTTTATCGGTAGGGAAAAACCTCAGTCACTCTAGCACTTTGTTTGCTACTTGATTACTTTTTAACACACATTTATAATTGTAATAACATTGCAAGCAACAAGCATTCTGCAAAGAATTGCCTGGTGTGCAGAAAACGTTGGCTGATTAAGTACCATGCGTTCAAGTTGTCTGTTAGTGTAATGTTTGGTGACACTAGCTGTCATATTAAAATAACTCTTTACTCTGCTGGCAAATTAAAGGCCACATCAGCATATTTTTAATGACTGATGAAATAGACTGATAATAAAACCACATTTGTAAAACATCATAAAATGTGATGGAGAAACATAGAAATCTCACTTGGGGAAAAGTGCAGAATCTTGAAATTTGTTGGAGAAGTTTTAGAAATTCAAATGAAAACACAACTTCTCTTTCGATGATACCCATCACTGATGCATGCAGTACATTAACTTAAAGAAAATAAAAACAGGAAACCTTGTTTTCTTCATTCCCAACTCTCTGCTGCCAAAGTCAGATGAAGGTTTTACACTTTAAGTCTTTGCTTACTGGCTTTAAAAAACAACAACAAAAAAACAGCAGAATGTTAAGTATAGTATCCAGCCAATAACCTTCAGAGACCACTGTGAGAAACGCTCCTTCCACCACGGCTATTGGCCCTAAATCTCCTGGGAATTTGTTGTTGCGTTAAATTGCATAATATTCAGAAAGTTGCCCCTGTAAAAGGCTGCCTATCCTCAAGGGACTCTGCTCTTATTCTTTGCTGATCTTGGCTGTTTAAAGCTTCCAGATTGTAGGGAAAATTGAACAACTTTTTACCTTTATGTGCCCCAGGGAGACGGTGCTATATAGGCTGTGGGGTATTCATATTAATGTATAATGCATTGATGTTGAATGTTTTAACCCTTTTTGGGGGTCTTGTGGAATCTGTACACAGTGATGTTAGGAGCTGCAGTGATGAATTAACCCTCTGTTTGTGTCCCTCAGGCACGATGTCATGTGTTTGTGGTTTGACTGACACGAACACGTTCTCTTTCTTACATTTCTTATTTCTCGCTTGACTATAAAGTTGTTGTCCCTTATTGTAGCTCGGATGAGGGTGATAGTTATTTTGCTTGTGGCAAATCTGTTTATAAAGAATACTTTTGATTTAATGTGTTTGTCGGTTTTTTACATGGCAGGATTATCAGACCATATTGGCGTTGTAGTGAGTGTGTCGTCGGCTATCTTTGAGAAAGAATTTACCCCTCAGGCGTCAGCGGTTACAAAACAATGTAGTTTCCAGTTATAGCTGCGTGTTTCTGTTACTTGAACACATCCTCGGTTATGAGCTGAAAATGATCCCTTTTAATTATTGTTAAAGAATTGCTTCAGAGAAAGTAAGATGGCAGAAAGCCTCAACACTTCTGGGGGAGCATATTTAGGTGTATGAGGGGTGACTTGAGGCAATTAGAGCAAAACGGTGCCATGCAAGAGAATTCAAACCCTATTTGTGGGATTTTATGTGAAACAGTGGGTTTTACTTTGGGATATGAATGTTAAAGGAGCTGCATATAAATGCTTACCACACTTCATATTTTCATGTGGGCAGAACCCTTAAAGCCATGTCACATTTAGCCTCCAAGTCGCAATTAAACACTACTTTGTTGCTCTATCATGTAAAATTTCATTGACATACAGTGACATTTGTGTTCGCAACACGACAAGATGAAAAAGTTCAGGTATACAAGCGGTAAGATTGCCTAGTGAGAGCTCCAGTGTTCCTATTGGTGCCAGAAACGGGCTTTAAAGGAGAACGAGAATGTCGAAAAAGGCTTTATTGACGTGTGCTGAGCTGCAGGCAATTTAGGTAGATCATTCGGCAGAGTGTGGAGGAGGGAGGTGTTATCTTTTCTCCTGTGTGGATCAATCAGATGATGTAGTGATAAGTCTGTGGATTACACTGCTATTTACACACTCCCCCAAGTGCAAGTGTGTGTGTGTGTGTGTGTGTGTGTGTGTGTGTGTGCGTGTGTGTGTGTGTGTGTGTGTGTGTGTGTGTGGGGGTGTGTGTGTGTGTGTGTGTGTGTACGTGCGTGCGTGCGCGCGCGCGCGTGCGTGCGTGCGTGCGTGTACTGGCTGAATAACTCACTGACGGCCATTGGGTTTTAGTGTTGTTCTTCTGCTCCAATATGTTGCTTGTCAGTAACACAAAGCAGAAATGACTCAAACTGTGTCTGACTTTCACTCTCCGTCATGACCAGGATCCCTTTTCTTAGTCCGATAGAGGTGGATCTCGTTATTTTGTTATAAATATCAATTTGCAGTCAAAGAAGCTTAATATTGCTGCCAATAATTAAATTAAGTCCAACCCAATCACTAATCCAACAATAATAACGACGGCCTGATTCCAGAAAACGTCTACAAAATTACAAAATGTGTTGGTTTAACATTGTCATTCATCATCAAACAAAAGGTTTTATTCATTTTGGCACTTGAACCCCTTTTAATGCATTATGGGCTGACTGAGTGTGTGTGGTGACTGGTTAAGGGATCATATGGGTCAATGATCCGCCTTGGGTGATGTGCCCCTCGTGATATCGGAATGCTCTCGATATTGTCACATGGTCGCGGTATAACACCATGACTGAACACAGCTGAGGAAAAAGAGTTTTGCTGGGTGGGACTGTGCTTGTTAGAATGCTGCTTGTCGGTATGAATGGCTCTTTATTTGAATAACCTATTTACTGTGTTAGCAACGGAATCAGAAGCAATAGAGACCAATGGGTTTCACTGCGATCCCCACTGAGCAATGGAAATGAGCTCCATGCAGACTTGAACACAGCTTGGGGGCTTCTAAGATCTGTTTTGAAAAGAGTCTGGGAGTGCTTAGGATGAAGTGCTGCAAGTCCTGGGTCCGAGTGGACTTTCTGTTATCCTCAGTTTTCAGTAAGGACTCAAAACATTAAAGGGATATTCTGGTTTGTTTTGAATTCTAGCAAATTTATGAGATGTACGTGTCACAGTGTTTCGACATGTTCTTGAAAATATATTTTTTTTAAGTGGCTTTTTGCATGTTTTTTTCCCCCCCTTTTGATTATTTTATGGCTAACTTTGAGTAGTCATCACTCAGTAACAGTGCCCACACCAAAGATTACCATCGTACTGTTTTAGTTTTTTTCTGTCCAATCGTTGAAAAAAGATTAACATATTGACTATCTGGATTGGTGCAAACTGCTGGTGTCAATAATCTCAGCTAATTCTGGTCAGGAGATAATTTTTTAGGGGGAATCTTGGGTGCATCTTTAGACAAATATGCTTTATTATGTTGGGAAAATGTCAGGTCTTTTGCCTCGTTGCTAACTTTTTGTCTTCACTTTGCAGCCCCTGCAGATAGACGACAACTTCTGTGGACAAGACTTCAACCAGCCTCTTGGAGGAACTAGCACCATTGAGGGCACCCCTCTCTTCATAGACAAAGACGATGGCATGACTTCAGTGGCTGCCTACGACTACCGTGGCAACACGGTGGCGTTTGTCGGTACACGCAATGGTAAACTGAAGAAGGTAGGATTGATTAGATGTTTATTCTAATGATATGATTTGCACAAACTGAACAGATGCTCTTTTGTTTTGTTGCCTTGATATACTTTTAGCTCAACTGGTTTTGGCTGCAAGCAGCTGTGGTGCGTTTTAAATTCAAGCGGCGATTTACTGATCTATGAACTGTGAGGCTTCAGTTTCTATTGGAGACATTTGATATAGCTTGTAAAGCAATGTCTATTTAATACTCTTTAAATAACTGCCCCTCTGTGTCTGTACATAAGTAAACCAAAAATGACTAAAAGACAAATATAGCAGCTGTTTGGACAACTACCAGCTTTTGAGGACTTGAGCTGACTGTGCATAAGTGAGCTGGATGTGCAAGCTTTCTTTAAGACTGGACGATTGTACACAGTGGAAAAACACTGCACTGAGATGGTGTGGTGTGTGAGGACTCTGTTAGATGACATTTGGGTTGCAGGCGAATTATTTATAAACATATCTAAATACATTGATTTTTCTGACAACGGAAAGAGGTTGTTCTTCATTCTGTGCAATCATTCAAAGTTTTTAAGGTGGATATCCTTTTCCTCGCTTTTCTCTCTTTGGTCATTGGCCTTTTCGTAACTGTACATTTCAGCGGACTCTTCCAAAGGTTTAAATGAAGTAGTAGGCATATGACATAAAAATACACTGCATTGTCCCAGTATTGTGTGCATTCTCACCTTGGATATTAAAACTATATTTAACTTGGCCAAAAGAGGGCTTCTCTGCTGAGACCTCTAAGTAAAAGCAGTTTTCTTTGCAAGGCTTCATTCCCACATTAGATACAATTTTCCCCCAGCGGTGAAACAATTTCGTTCCTTTATTTTTTTTTATACAGAGGAAGGATGATTATGACAAGTGTATGTGTTCACTACGAATTTCGTTTTGTGAATGTATGGTAGGTAGACATAAACTAAGAGTTTTTATGTTGCTTGTATAATGTTAACGTCTGAGACTTTCTCTGTGTATTTCAGTTTATAAAGAAAGGACTCTCATGTAAATGGCGACTCATTAGAATTCAACCCGCTCCCCTCCTCACTGCTCAAGACCTGTCATCCATTCAAAATTATGAATGTATAATCAGACTGTGTGTTTTTGTGCCTTTAATGCCTGTTTGCGTATGCATGTGGCGTTTGTGTGTTTGTCACTCACCGTATGTGCAATAATGCGTTCTCCTGTGATGGCGTGGGTTTGCGTGTGCCTGTCTGTGTTTGTGTTTATGAGGAAGATTGACTAAGATTCAGTGCTTTGCATTTGTCAGCGTGACGCCCATTCACTTAGATTGGCAACAACCGATTTATTTTCTCAGCTGTTCTCACATGCCTCTCCCTCCGAGCGCCGAGTTATCCACTCTGGTTGAGGTATATTTGTGTGTGGAATCTCACTTGGGAAGTAGGTTGTTGTGTTGCTCTCGTGTGCATTAACAACAAAGATGAGAAGCTTGCAGTTCTTTTGGCTGCCTCCGAAAGTACAGGGAAAAAATAGGATATCGTCTCAGAAAAGACTGGATGTGCTGAGAGGGACAAGAATACAAAACCTTGAGCGCACACACATACTCACACTCCGAGACTCCCGATAGCCATGAAGTCATAAAATGCTGGGATGAATTAATGGCTTTTTTAGTTGCACTTTTAGAGGAAAATAGATGGAAGGATTGATTGAAGGGCTGAGGTAAAAACAACCGGTGTGTGAAAAATGGATCTTTCTTCTAAGAATCCTGGAGCATCTTTCTTTTTTTAATAACCTTTCAAGTACACTACTTCATTTTCTCTTAGATTCACCTCCTGATTCATCATTTGGGCAGACGGGAGAGCTTTGATAGCTCGTGCCATCTCCTTTCAGTCTATTTTTAATTAACAATGATGTTCAAGGTTGTCCAGAGCAACAAAGCAGTGGCATAAACAACATGTTTAAAGCGAGCACTAATGAAGTCCCTTTGTGCTCTGCTTGACACACTCACTCTCAGGGACGTTCACATGGGAAGCTTTCACTAATGAGTCAGGGTTTGATGGGACACAGATCGAGGAGATGTAGGAACAGGAAGGAAGATGGAACGGTAAGACAGATAAAGGAAGTAATAGGAGAAGGAGGAAAGAAGGAAGTGATAAAAAGGGGGTGATGTCCACTTAATTCTAGTGGTCATCCAGTCACTGCTACAGTAAAAGACGTTGCACTTCTTTAGTTATTTATTCACTTCCAACTTTGACTTTCATTGAAAAGTCATTGTTAAAAGGTGCATTTTTTTAAAATGCCAACCACACTTTTCAGAATTTTATTCATAAACTGAGAAAATCGTCTTCTTCCAATTTTCCAGTTATGCACTTCTTCATGTTGACTTATTATGCAAAAATCCTAATAAAATGTTCATGTTGTGTGGTTTAAAATGTGTTTTTAATTTTATGAATGAAGCTGTGTGTAAATTTAGCAGGGCTCTGCTTTACTCGGCTCCTCAGCCTTTCTCCAGTTTTCCATCTCCCAACACTACATGAGCTCTGTAGTCCCTGGTTTTCTGTCTGAATAAGTGATGCACCTGAGTCACTACTGTACACATCAATTAGTATTTAACTAAAGAAAGAGGTGAGTGGCCACTTCTGCACCTCGGCTTTTTGAGCACTGACAATAAAAGGGCATTGACCATGACAGGGACACACTTCCACACACATTCAAAGTCCCTATGGGTGGCCTGGCCGGGGGACAAAAAGAGAGCCTTCCAGTCAATAATCCAATACCTAATTGTGCTTTTTTTTTTTTTTTGATTCTGTGCACACATTTACATACAGACAGGACTTAGGATTCCTCAGCTGCGCGCACCATCGGGGGCAATGTAAGCCATCTGTTATGTGTATGCAGCCTTTGTGCCAGGTGGTCAGAGCCCCGAGTGCCCGCTGGGTGTCTGTTGTGTCTGTGCCAGGCTCAGGTGGCCCGGTGTGGAGATGCTGCCTGATGCCCATTCAACAGTGGATCAGTGAGGATAACCCCCAGCTTCTGATGGCAGACAGCATGAGCTCACTGTCGCTATAGAAGGCTAGTTTTCCTGGTAGGCGAGGCAAGAAACAATATGGTTCAGTAAGGTTGAAACCTTTTAGCCTACCTCAGATATGTTAAGGAAGGGATTCGGTACCTGGATGACAGCACAGCTAACTGACAAGAATGACATTACTAATATTTTTAAACTCAAATATTTGTCCGTCTTCTGTCCTGGCCACATGGTGCTTCCCTGGTTCTGCGTTTTGTTTTGTTTTTCAGAGACGAGCTTTAAGAAATGTTTTTTCTTCATCGACTTATTTTCACAAGTTTTCTGTCACGTGACGACTCTGACGTCAGCATTGTTGGGGATGTTTGGAACGTCAAGTGACAAAGGCCCAGATTAGTGATCTCATCAGCCCCATTAGTGTGATTGTTGCCTGCAGCTTATAAGGCTAATACTTCAATCCCATGTTTTCGAACTTAAAATGCCTTTTGCATGACAGGTAAAACATCAAGAAACAAAAGTAGAAGTCAAGTTTGCCTTCTCTTTAAGCACTTATTTAAGCATGTACTAGACAAAGTGTTGATAGATTGTTTCTCTGATTAGCTTTAAGTATAATGTGCACCTGTGAAGGAAAATAAACAAACAGAAGAAATAAAATCTAAAACCAAAAGGTGCTAAACTCCTGTTTCAGACGTCTAGCTATTGCACCATAATATGTTACAATGGCTGGGTTCTATTAACAGTGATGAAGTTAGACACTTCAACTCTGAATTGGAAGTATAAAGTTTTGTTTTTGTTCATGCTTGGGTCAATCAGGCTATGTGCAATTTGGACATGTGTGTGGTTTTCCAAAACCAAGAAGACCCATTTTGTGGGAGTTCTGCATACCAAACGTGCAATGATCTCAGTGTAGCACACTATTTAGTACACTATTTAGTAACAGACAAATAATGGACTGTTTGCGTTAGTTGTTCGGTAGCGTTCTAGTTGCTCGTGCCAGACCAGTGGTGGGACGCAATCTGCATGGAGACAACACTGCCAAGAGAATTATTGTTAGACAATTGATAATGATTAAAAGACTTGACATGTTACCGGTCCTGTGGCATGACGCCAACATGACCACCAGTCTATGCTGATATCATGGATAAGAACCCAGAATCCTGACGCGCTGCTGCCACAATAAGTAATCGTTACAATCTCACCACAGAAGATTTGTGGATACTCGAATCATTTTACACCCAATCATGTCTAAGAGTTTGATATTGTTGATGTGGCCCAAAAGAATCCATTCACCGGCTTGCTGAAATCCTCCAAATTCTGGATCCAAATTTATGTTGGGTCGGGTTTTGACCCATTGTAAAGTAGACCATAATAGCCTTAGCTATCCAAAATAAAGGAAGTTTTTTGTTTTGCACTGTAATATGATATGGAACTTGGCAGAGCAACACATTTTATCAAATTGTAATTTTCATTACAAAAAACAAGGTGCAAGATAAGAATCTGAAGGACTGGTTGGACAAAAATATTTTACATTTCAAGGGTCTTGCATTCATGCTGGTCATCCTGTTATTTTATTTGACCAGTTAGATGGAATCTCACTGCTATTTATAGGAAATTTAGGCACAGAGATGCTAAAGGTCACCGAGAGGGGTGGGAATAGATGGATTATGGAAGAAAAGAAGAAAAGATAAGGAGAAATTAAGAGCAATCAATATTGTCATTGCAAATTTGAACAATAAGTTTTTATTTGTGTACCTCTCTAAAATCATGCAGCCCTAGAACTTCAAACCATTATAATATAGCGCTGGTGTGATTTGTATGTCTTTCTATGAATGTAATGACTAGGATTCAGCTGTAAAGCTAAAGGGTTACATAATATTTCAGAGGTTAATAAAAACTGACAGTTTGTCACTTTTATGTGCGTTTTTCTGCGTAAACTCACCGACGTATTCCTCTGAGACTGGGACTGGTGTGTCACCATTAAGAGACCATGTCAGGGCCTAATTGACGGATGATTATGTTTCTCGCGGATAATGCTGTCTCGTCAAAAATCCCCTTGTATGCTTGCATGTGCAGGCTTGCACATGTTTTTATGGTTTCCATTTAAATCCATGTTATCACCTCCCCTATGCCGCATGTTCTCCTCCCAAATGAGAACCGAAAGTTTTTGTGGGAACTCCCCCAGTTTTCCACTTTTTATACAATGATCTGAAAATGATCTGTTTTCTGGTGTAAAATGAGTCTGAAAAACAAAAACAAAACAAAAAAACCCAATCATAAATATTTTTTCTGTTTAGCTGGAAGTCTGAACTTGACTTTTCTCCGTTTTGTGTGATTGTGTTTCGTGTCATCGTTTAACTGAACCACCCGAGCCACGAGTTGTTTGGCCCGGGCATGAGTACAGAGACTGGCTTTGTGCAGGCGTTTTGGTAGCTCTCGGTCATTAGTTCACACAGCCGCACAAGGTCACACAAACACACACAAGCACACAAGCGGAACATGAGATAGAGATGTAGAGCGGGATGAAAGAAAGCAGGCGTGGCAGAAGCCGAGGAGGTTAAGGCCAGGCCCTCAAAACAAAACTTATCAGTTATTCTTGCACTTAATCCTGTTCTGCTTGTTTGCGTTACAGTCATCCAGTTCTATCACAATGTTCCAAAATAAACGCACTCAAAAATATATTTACTGTGTTCTCCATTTAATTATATCCTACACACTATCCACAATTTGCAGGAGTTTTAAATTTAACACAGTGAAGGGGCAAAAATAACAACAAAAACACCTTGAAAGCTTATTTGCACAAAGAGCCACCATGAAAAAACCAGATAAAAATCAGTGTTTGATGTCTAAATATTTACATTTTATACCATCTGCTAATCTCCTTCAAAGGTGAGTGTGAACTGTTTCCATTGTCCACACACTGTCCCCTTTACACTACATTGTAGATCAGTCGTGGATAAAAAGAGAGTTGCTGAGGAAACTGAATGTTTTACTTGTTTGTGATGATGCTTTAGGAGGATGAGACGGAGCAGTAGGAATGTCAAGTTATCTCTCCTACATATTCCAGGATACCTTCAGTACATCTCAGTCCACAGTGACCCATTTTTAATCCAATAATGGACAAATAAAACATCAAATGCTTCAAAACTATTTCTTTTTTTAATGCTGCTGTAGACACAACGAGAAATAGACTGAGGAGGTAAAGTCTGACATATCTCTGGCAGAAATGTCAGTATTAACATATTGCTTACAATTTAGAGCAATAATAAAAAATAAATAAAGAAAAAAAAATAACGGCACTTATTTAACTCAATGATTTTCAAAGCAATTGTAATGGGATTAAAAGGAAAGAGTGTTGATCATTGCCAACCACGTTTTAATTTTGGCATTGTTTTATTATTTTGCATCTCAGATCATTGTTATGCAACTAAAGAAATGATTCTATGCAAAAGAAAAATTTCACTTGCATTTTATTTTTTTACATCTCCAAGATGAAATCGGCTGACAAAACTCAAACTTGTTGTTTGAGTCGGCGCTTTTGTTTGAGAGAGGGAGTACACATGTGACTTTAATGACCGAATCTTCTTCTTTTTATTTTTTTTTTTACATAAATAACAGACAACTTTATTTAATATAAACTGATATATCGTCCTTCTCGAGACCAAATTTGCCTCCATATGTGTGTACATATGTGTATCCCACAGAAGCATGTGGATATCAATTATCTCTCATCATTGCCAGCCTGAGTCTTTCTCCCATCTGCTGGCATGTCCTCACATGTGGCTGCAGTCAGCTTGGAAATGAGCACAATCTTCCTGTGAATGATGTCTCCAACTCATTCATCCAGAGGCACAGTCGAGGCTTTGGGCTGGCATTGCCGAATCTCACACATAGACCGCGGTGCATCACCTCTGGATGTGGGATCCCTGTATTTGGTTGGTGGGTAGCAGGTTGTCTTTTCAGTCCCGTCTTTATTTGACAATTCAAATGAACAGAAGCGATCAATATCAAACAAAGGTAATGCCGTAAGTACATACTGCTTTTTCAAATGATGGTTTCAGTCAATAGGGTCTGACAGCTCTCCAAGCCCATCTTTTTTGCTGTTTTTGCATTTCGTTAGGCAGATTGTAAGGCCTGACGGTAAAGATCAGAAAATCACTTTTTTAAAAGAATTTAAGCCACCTCTAGACAAAGATTTTAGTTGTCTAGTCAAAGTACAGATTTACATCCAGTTGTGATGACTTTACACAGGTCCCCAATGTGGCTAAGTTCAAACAATTATGCAAAGAAGAGTGGGTTAGACTGTATCCACTGTGCTTTTTAAAGTCGCTCCCTGGCATTTTTGGTTTGTTTCTTTCCCCTGATTTTTTTCTTTCTTTTTTGTTTTTGCACCACCATAAGCTCAAGCAATCCCCAATCAATCTCTCCTTTCTTTTATCTGAATTTGCCACTGCCACCCATTTTATGAATTAGTAAAACAACGATTCTTAGCTTCTCTGTTTTTCCTTTTTTTTTAATGTATTCCTGTTTCATGTGCTGCTCACATTTTCTCCTTCTTCTCTTCCTCCATCTCTGATCAAACATTCAACTCGCTGATAATAGTCGATCAAGAAATGCACTGATCCTGTTTTTTCCTCTAATCATTTTCTCAAATTAAATAAAAAAAAAAATAGTGCCTGTATAAATATACATGTGGCAAGTTTGCATCTGCACACGGTCAACACTTTCATTCATACACATACCAAGACACGGATTGTAGCATTTATGTTGAAAGGGCAGACGGTAATGAGGGGTCCTTTTAAAAGATTTTTATGTCATCATATCTGCTTGAATCCACCCACGCAGTCTCATTAAAACCGCCGTTTCTGTCTCTGCACCTTTGTCCTACAAAGTCGTATCTCCTCTGATAACCCATACTTCCAGACTCCCTAACAAGCATAGGTGACAAAAAAAAAAAGAATAACTTGGCAGTCATTGTGGCTAATCTTCACATATATGTTGTAATCCGAGTGCCAATTATTAGAAGGAATTTAACAAGCACTGCGATGAATGTTCAAAGCTAATCACCTTTAAAAAAGCAGGATAAGTTACATTGAGCCACAATGTCACCTAATGTTACAGAAGATAACAGTTTAGTCCTTGATAATCTCGGTGCTAAAGCAGTTTAGCTCGGTCCAACAGAGTGTCGCCGCACTCATTCACTTCTATGTTCCCCACCCTGATTCACCGCTGCCAGGGGTTAATGAGCCAAAGTGAGGAGCAGATCAGAGCAGGAAGGAAAGCCCAGAGAAAGCGAGACTGTTGAAAAGAGAGCAGAGGAGATGAATAATAAATGTATTACGCTTGAATCCATTTTTAAGGGAAGATTAGAGAAGTCAGGATGCGAGCTGGGATGCTCACGTGTTCCAAGTGAGGGAGATTGTAGGTCATCTCCATTAGACATCTCTGGATAGAACATTAGCGTACTTCCGTTTTTTTTTTGTTTTTTTTTTTACATTTTATTCTCCTACATTGCTACTGACTTTTTTTTCGAACCTTTTGATTTAGTTCCTTTTTCTGATAAAGTGTGACATTACTTGATGAACATGTCATTTCGTATGGGAATAAAAGCTGTTTTAGAAAAGGGAAGTTGATCATAAGGAAAAGGAAATTCAATGTCCGGTTAGGATTGTTACTGCAATCACACCAGGTGAATAGCAGAAAGCCAGGCCTATGGACCTACATCTGCCAAGACTAACAACGTAGCAAGTCATAAACAAGTTTATTCTACTTAACACTGTGGATGGAGCCAGGATGAGATTTTAATCAAGTGTTACAGACATATCTTAACTTGGGTAATCTGACGGCTCATTTCTCATGATTGGAAAACGTTTTTTTATTTTCTACAATGTTACAGAAATATCTTAAGTTAGGTAATCTGATGGCTCATTTCTCATGATTGGAAAACGTTTTTTTTTTCTACATGCTTCAACTTCACAATCAAACTTCGAGGGCATTTCTGTCATTTTGTTTAAAATTTCCATCAATTTTCAAACTGCTACATCAGAGGGGCTCCATTTCCTGCACAAATACACCATGAAATCAGCATGCATAATATTAATAATGCAAATGATATTTTTGGGGATGCAATAACTGTTTGCCGATTCATTCACCCTTTGCATCCTAATAAGATATTCAACACATTAGATAGTCTCACTGCAAATGGAATAGGGAGAGCCACAGTTGACACAGGTTACATTACCTAAGATGCTAACGGTCAAAGAGGGAGTTTAAGCACCCAAAAGATTTTCACCAATCCTATTCAGAACATCACCACCACTTGACTTTGTAACATTGCACTGCCCCACTCTATATCGGTCACTTTTAATTTGCAGCATTTCTTTAGCGTTGCATTAAAAATGATTTTAAACCGTAGGAGCATGGTAGGATGGACATATTTTGTAGTTTGGCAACTGTACCTTTAAAAAAAAAAATGCACACAAGTTTGGATACATCCTGGTATGCAACCTTGCTATTAGAGTGTTGGTTATCTTGAGGGACACAGCAGGCGTAGCTTAGCTTTGATTGTTATCTCACATGCAGACCATTTAGCATCTCTCACACACTCATTTGAACATTCAGGCTCAGCAGCAATCGGCAATATGCATTAATTTAGCTGTACGGCATTCTTACTAGAAGGCCGTACAGCTCTCCACTAATTTTCAAGAACCTCACATATAGGCTGCTTAACCCTTAACCCACAAAGCTTTTTACGAAAGAATAAAATCATCCAGAGGTAGGAAGCATACTTCAACAAGACACAGCTCTCTGATGCTTCTTTAAATCTGTGCAAAATAGCTGAATATGAGAAGCTTCTTCAGCTCCATTACATCAAATGATGAGTGTGAATATGAGTTACTATCAAATTAGCTAATCTACTGTGAAGAATGTAGACAGCGCTGCAGTTCAAACACACTCGCGCACACAGAGCCCTATGGGGAGTAACTGTAGGCGGCTTATCAGATTACTCATTGCAACCCTAATAGATTTTTAATAGATTGTTTTGATTAGTTCCTCTGCTTTAGTGATGCAAGATGCTTGCCGCTTGTGCGTACTGAAGCGAAAACACACACCGTTTTATCCTCGCATGAAGTCTGTTATTAGGTAACGCTGAGGGGAATGTGTTTTACTTGAAGGGTTTCTTGCCGTTTCATCATTTGCTTCGAGAGCATGAAAAGGTCAAAATAGATATTTTGTTATCAGTCTTCGCTTTCTTTACCAGACTGAAGTAAATGCACAAACTCCATTCATACATCCTGATGTGTCCACCAGGTCTTTTGACAAATTCCAATACGTTTCAACTTATATTGACTTGAAAATATATTCATATCGCTTTTGTTACATTATAGCAACTAACTTCAATGTATTTTGATGGGGAGTGCGTCTAATAAACTAACAAAGTGCATAATTGTGTAGAATAAGCCAAACGGTGCATGGTTCCGAAAGGTAAAGCATGCTGTATTTAATATTTTTTAGTCTAATAGCTCCAAAAAAACACATTTCTAAAGCTGCTGAGTATTTTTACACGTCTAAACATTTTCCTGCTCCCAGCTAAATAAAATTATCACCACAGCATGATGCAGCCAATGCCATGTTTCTAAGGTTGCGCATAATTTGGCCTCATCTGACCAGAGCGCCTTCTTCTCCCTGTGACTTTCGGAGAACAGCTGTATGTAAGCTGTGGTCAAGTTACAACCAGGTGGATCTTATTGACAAAGTTGGTGACTTTTGAATGCAGTTATTTGAGGTGGATTCTGTTGAGGGGTATCAGAGTAAAGGGGGCTGAACACAAATCTCGCACATTTAAGATTTATTGGAATTTTAATAGTTTTGAAAACAATGCATTAGATTCCATCCACTTCCCAATTAGGCGCTACGTTGTGTTGGTCTATTATGTGTATTTATCTGAAACTCTCTGGAAGAGTTCAAAGGGTATGAATACTTTTGTGAGATATTTTTAGTATCTTCTGATATTAACTTAATTCAGTTCACCAATCTTAAGCTCACACATTTTTAGTTCTGTGCAGGGAAACAAGTTCACTCTAATTAGAGGATTATTTCTATTTAGTTTATTATCAGTGAGGAGTGTAGCTGTTGTTCTAGCACCATATAAGGCTCTTTGCTCAGCAGAGCTTGCAGAAAGCGCAGTTAAGAGTTTGTACAGCTGACCCTGTGACAGTATAATTTCCATCTGCTACAGCCTTAAAAATGAAGAATTGAGTATTTAAGAGGGGCTCGCTGGGCCCCAGTTTTATTCACTGTCTTGCAGAGTGTTATATCTTTTTCACTGCCTCTCTTTGTCCTTGCAACCCTCTTTTCTTTTCTCCCCATCTGCATTCACTAATCACTGATTGTCTCCTCTTGGTAAAATATTTACCCATGCTTTTCTTTGGTTTGAATGTTTCAAACTGATTAATTAGTCATGTGTGCATCCATTTCTCCGCTCTGCCGTTTGTCTCTTGTCCCCCCACCCCTCTCTGCTTTTTCTCTGTTTCACTCAGTTCCTCTGTTTCTTCCCTTCATTTCACTCAAACCATCAGTACTCTTTCTGCTCCTCTCTTTCCTCTGTGGATTTTGTCATTAGCTGACTGAGCGAGCTGATTGCATCTATTCCCAAGGCTAGTATTTGTTTATGCATCTTCTTTCGTTCCCCCTCACCCCTGTCATCACTTCACACCCATCATCTCCCATTTGTATTCTTTTAACTTTTTCCAAGCTTTTTCTCAATTCATCTACCTTCTTTACACCTGCATTCCCCTCTGTCTCGCTCTCCTCCAATTCTGTGAAAATGTGCTGGCCCTTAAATACTGTTTTGAGCAGCTAAATTAGCCCAGACATACACATCGAAGCTCCCAACAGTCTCCTCCACATCTACTCTGAAACAATAATTGCACACTGCCACTCTAAATTGGCTAACACCAATTAAGCCTTCACTATTATTTTTAATTGGTGATTTAGTCTGGCCACAGTTTGGATTCTTTGTCTCCCTGGATAAGGTTTAGTTGGCCACCAACAGCCCATGTGACCAGTTCGGAGACAGTTTCTCCCCTCTATGGGTTTTACAGTGGCCTGGCCAGCTACTGACACTGCCAAGAGCCAACATGGAGGCCTGTGTGCGTGCGTGTGTGTGTGTTTGCTTGTTGAAGGGAGAGTAACAAATGCTAGACAGAAATATTGTCCTCTGTCTACCCTCCTTCTTCTCTTTTCTGCCACCTCTCACACCCCATTCATTCACACAGTCCTCTCCTCCTTTGTCCATGTGTTACTGTTGGATTAGGCTAATTAAAGTGCTACAAACAAGGTCCCCGAGGAGAGGCTGCAGGCAACCACACCATGCTCGTTATTAAACGCATGCAGTCGTTAATGAAGGCAAGAGTGCAGGTACATCCAATGAATGGAGAGGGGTAGAAAACAAGAATCAAGTGGACATGCATTATTCTAAACATAGCTGGCGTTTCTCTGCAGCCACAAATGAGAAATCATCCTGGTCATTATTTGTTTTTGAAAAAAACATGATTTAACGCTTTATTAACATGATTTAATGCTTTATTTTCATTCTGTCATCTTTAGCAAGTCCTATTATAGTTCTCTGGGGATGTTTTCCCTACATCTATCTCATCTTTTACATTAAACTATTAGTTGAAAGATAATCTAGAGTGATGTAGCTGTAGCATGAATTTGAGATGCTGAGCTTTAAATGATGAAATGCAATCCAGACTCATTTGAAGTGTGAAATAGCCCTTTAGTGTTGCAGCTGTAAACAGATGCTAGCAGTTAGCTGCTAAAAGTTAACCTGTCACTGTATTATTAATGCTTAAGATTTTCTATATTTTGCCTGTCACTGTTTTTAACTTAATTTCTGACTTTAAAATAAGAGTCTTAAGTATTTAAAAACAGCGCACCAAGCTTAAACAACTTCCCTTTTCGTAATAACAGCTTCTACTTACATTCTTACATAAAATAATATGCCAATTAGACAGGTTTCCGAGACAGACTTCAGATTTAGGAGAATAATGCTTTCACATGTTGTGTCTCTGTGACGGTTTGTCAGTTTTTTAGTGTGGCAGCGAATGAGGTTTCAGGACACGATTTGCCTCCAGGCGTGGGAACTTTTTTGCTTTCCTGTCTGATTGTGAGGATTAACAGTTTGTTCTTGAAACACTTTATATCCTGTCATAGAACAAGAAAGGAAGGGATGTGGAATGCTGTGTCACTGTAGAAATTCCTTCCGGATGTTTCCCGTATCAGGATATCGACTCCGTCTCTAGAAAAGCGCCTGCTTCCAAGGACACCTATTGGATTACTGATAACCTTGGAATGGATATGACCAGCTCACAGGGTGTGAAGGAGAAATTATGGGTGCACTGGATTTCTCCTGGTGCGTTGGACTCTTTCGTCTTCCTCAGTTTACGATTCATTTTTAAATATACGTAGGTCTGTGTTGTGCTCACTGCATGCTCTGTCACCATCGACTGCCATGATGATGGTCTGGTTTGACTTTTGACTGTTCTGATGTTCCCATGAGAACCGCGATGTCCTGCTGCGCAAAAGATATAAACAATTTTTTTTAAAGCGATTTAACAAACGTACCACCTGAGCTCGACCAAGGAGAAACACTGTAATAATTCTCCCCTAACATAGAGGTCTCTTCTCCAACTTGTCTCCAAACCCCCCTGTGTTTCGGGCCTGCTCCTCGGTTGCCAGGGCAACAGTAGTCAGGGCAGCCACGGCTGGTGATGGTGAGGAAGAGTAAGGGCTGATGAGAGAGGGAAAGGAGGGGAGTCGCAGAGCATTGATGTTTTGCGATGCAGTCATGGGAATTACAGCGCAGTCGCAGCGCCGAAACTGGGCTGCCGCTGCCGAACGTTACGAGCAAAGCAGGGATGGGAATGCAGTCTGTAACAGGGGGTGGAAAATAAGTGGGCTTGTAGGTCATGTTTACCCTTGTGCGCATCTGTGTGTGTGTGTGCGTGCGTGCGTGTGTGTGTGTGTGTGTGTGTGTGTGTATGTGTGTATGTTCGGGTTGGCTGAGAGAGAAACTGCAGAGACACCACACGTTTCCATGTGCTCTCCATTCATAGTGTTTTCATGGTTACTCTTTACAGATGAGCCATGTGTCTGCAGTCAGGAATGAGTCTGCTTTCATACATGTCCTCATTTGCAGAATATGTACACTAAAGTTTAACACTGAACCAAAGCAGGCTCCTGAACATACAAATGGCAGGTCAGGGTTTGGATCACGCCATCAAACTGAAACCCCATTGTGAAAAAGGTTTGCGAAATGCTCTTGTTAGAGGATATCTCTTCTCCACACGCAGGGTGCAGGCTGGAGACCGGAGACTGGATGCACGGCAAACAGGCAGTTAGTGTCAGCACTGCGATGGAAAATCCATAGTTTCATTACAGGCCCAGTGGTATGAATGTGGCCGGGAGGCGACCGGAGCTCCATCACGGGCCCTACGGGAGCCAAAATGGCTGCATTTAGTGATGCAGTGGAGTGAAGTGGAGGCAAGAGGGTCAAGGCTGCCGCTGGGAATAAACGCTTAGAGAGACGGAGAAAAGAAAGGCAGCTAAAGTTCATGTGCAGTAAACTGGCAGAGCTGCTATTGTGTACTCACCTTTGACGGATCTCGCCGCGGACTGTAATGCTTCTTATACATGTGTGAGATCAGCTACATAAATCACAAAGTGGCTGGTAGATTTCAGACTAAGAATATTAATTTACTGTTGAATGCACAGCCCTTCAAATTAAATTGAGTTATGCTTTTAAGAGCCTCGGTGCGACTGTTTAGCACATTGCTTTACATTAGCTTCTTGGCCTTGGGGCTGGAAAATCAATCAAATTTTAATCTTGGTCATTATTTTGGCCTTGCCCCATTAAATGAATGTGATCGATATAGAAAATGCATTCTCCACCAATTTCAAGCAAAGCACAGGCTGCTGTACTGGAGACTTACAACTACCAGCAACATCAAGGTCCCCAAACCTGAAAGCACTGGGTTTACGTATAGAAAAGTGTGCATATGGAAATAAAAAATGCTGCTATCCTTTGAAATGTTGCTATTCCACATCATTACAACATGATGCTGTGCAGCCCTATTGATATTCCTAGTTTTAGGTTGAGATCAGATCTAAACTTTGTGGCCCATCTTTAATCTTGATGTCAGGACCAACAAAAATCCTGATTTTTTTTTTTCCAAGCACCCTATAAGTATATTAAAGATAAAAAGCCACTCGGTTATTAAGACGGGCCTGAGGTGAGTTCATCTGGAAGGAGGTTACACCCAGAACCCCCCCTTAGCTATTGTTTGTCCCTCTGGGTAATTAGAGTAAAGAGACATGCTTTAAGGGAAATTAGCTTTCGATTGGCCCTTCTGATAAAGAGCTCGTATTGTAATTGACCTTCAGGACCAAAAAGCAAAGACCAGGTGAAATGTGTTGTCTGCGTTAATGTGGATTGATTTGGAGGAGAAGGAAAAATGTTTGAATGCACAATGGGGAAGAAAAACATGATTTAAAAGTTTCTCTACAGTTTAAGCGAGGCGTGTTGTCGTGCATTTTTATGCTTTCAATCATATCGCTGCATAGGAATTTTGTTAACTGCACAAAGACCGTCTTTCTCACTTCTCAGCTGAACTTTGTTGCATCGGTGATGTATGGAAACCTGTGTTTATTGTCACCCACTCACCATCAGGTGAACCTAACCAGATGATATAATGTCCAACCTCAGAAAAACAACCTAATTCCTCAGAGGAAGCAGCACATGAGGGATTACAGCAGGGAGCTTCAACAGCAGAGCACACACACTCTCTTAATCAGAGTGATTGCTTGTGGCTCTGACTCGTCTCATTGCATCATTTCTCTAATGCATTGGTCCTACATCCCCCCTCTCCTGCTGGGTTTGTCCATGTGAGGAACGGTTTTGAGTTTGAGCAGTCCTCGAAAAAAGAAAGAAAAAAGAGTGTAAAAGCAGCGAAGGGGATGTCCTGATGATGTGAAATGTTGGGTTTTCACCAAAATGCATTTTTGTGTGCTTGTTCACAGCTCCCAAATGGACTTTAACATTTCGTCAGCAAGCCAAATCTGCACTACGTGCTTCTCGGAAACACTGAAAAACATCAGCTTGACCGGTTGAGTCTCTATCCCAGTAGATTGGTATAGAAGAATAAAAGACTAAACAGGACATTTTGCTGCAGTTATCCTAGTGATAACTAACTTGATTTACATGGTTTCCTCCAGCCCTTTAAGTTACGACACAATTGGAGATAAATACACATGAACGCACGCACGCTGAATTGTTCTTCTGTTCCGTCTTCGCTCCTCGGAGAGAGCGATGGAGCCAGGAGCGATGCAAATTGGGTAAAATGTTCCGGAAAGTGGATTTTCCCACCGGGACTTCTCAACTCCAGCTCTGAGTTAGCACTCTGCATGTTTGCTTGTGGGTGTGTGTTACAGTTTTTTTTTTCCCTTCTTCTTTTTATGCATTTGTAGGTGTGGGAATGCAAATTGCTCAGCATGTGTGCATTAAAAAGTGCGTGCATGAATGTATGTGTGAGCTCAGTCCTACTTCTTTCGGCCTGCTGTGATTTTCTTCTCTTTTTTTTACACGTATATAAAATCACGAGTACAGATAAGAGGGACTGTATCGTTGTATTGCCAAAAAAGGCAAGCATTTATACATTGAGTAATTCTTTCTCCTTTCACCAATCAGACTTTTAGAAGTTTTAATTAAAAGCCGAAATAGTTCTTTAATGTGTTGCCAAGTTCCTTCATTGTTGGACTGCAGCACATGTCCTTGTGCAACAATGAATCAAGTTTACCTCCGGATGAACTCTGGGATTTGGTATGTTTTTTTGGCATTAGCTGCTGCTCCCGCTATGTTTTTTTGCGGGGGTGGTGTTTTGCTGCTCCGGATTTATTGCCCCCTGTCCATGTGCGACCGAGTTTATGTTTATGCACATGTACCCCGCCCAAGTAGATAGTGAAGCATTGCCCTGCAACTAATGGGCCGTACGAAGCCTACAGGTTGGACCATCTGGAGACTTTTGTCTGTTTTTGCAGGTATTGTCTGTTTACACAGTTTATACATTTATAGTCAGCAGGTTTACATTGCTTTGCAGAAGCATTCATCTACTTTGAACCTTTTTTTCATTAAAATGCATAAATGTAGTGTATTTTATTGGGGTTTTTATGTGGCAGGCCAACACAGAATAGTGCTTAATTGCGAAGTAGAAGAAAAGGATCATGGTTTATCATGTGTGTCATGCATTTCTGTTCAGACCCTCCAAATCAATACCTCAATCCGATATTGGGCAGCAGCATGGGCTTTTGGAGCGTCTCTGTCAGATTTGGAAGTCTAGAGAGTGAAATATTTGCCCATTTTTCTCAAAGATGGATTAGATGGAGGGAGTTATACATTTACAAGTCATTCTACAGAGTCTCATTGGATTTGAGTTTGGACTTTGACTGGTTCGATCTCCTTAGATCTAAATTATTTTATCACACCTCTGGCTGTATGTTTAGCTCCAGTCTCATGCATTTTCTTTCACGTATTGCATTTTCATGTTCACTTTTTGTCTCATCTTAGCAGAGAAGCTTCCTTCACATGCTGGCTGTGTCTGCCAGGTTCCTTGGTCTCTCAGATGCTGTTTGTTGTTCTCTAACAAACCTCTGAGGCCTTCAGAGAACAGCTGGATTTATACTGAAATAAAGTAACACATAGAGGTGGTCTTTCTTTGCTAATTAACACTTATGTTGACAATTATTCTCTTACTTATTCTTACTCTTACTTATTTGTATTTATTAACATTTTAAATTCATGCTCTACCTCGTGTTGGTTCCTTACCAAAAAACACTCATTCTAAAGTACGTCGAAGATATGAACAGAACATAAAGGCGATGAGAGGGAGTTTTTAGGAAACATATCCGGGACAACGGTCGGCTTTGGGTAACATATGGAAGTAGCTATAGAGCATCGGGAGGAAACGATGGTGAAAGGAATAAAACAAACACACAAATGTATTTGTGGAACGGCAAAAACGGTATCCATCAACAACTGCAATCACGCAGTGAGCAAACCTCACCGAAGGGATTTCCAGCCCTCCAAGTGAATTGCCTTTTGAAAACATGCAACATCACATTAGTATTGGCAATATGGCTTTCTAAGGATGTGGGACATAACTTTCATCAGCTGCTTTTCTCCAGGCGGCGCCATTAGACATATTTACATCCAATCCGTCTCTCCCTTCACGTCTCCCTGCGCGCTCACTCCCGGGAGGAGACCGCCGGAGTGTGTTTTTTAGATGCGAGGAGCTTGCCACGCCATCTGTAACGCGCTCATTTGTAGGAATAAGAATATAAGTCTAATTGAGCTTTTTAATTGTCCTCTAAATCCTGCTGAGCGCCCATGCTGCTGCTTAATGTCGAATGCATGTGTTTTCTTTAATGTGTATCTGTGTCCAGGTCTGCAGGGATGTGAATGGAAAGAGTGAGTAAGCAAGTACAAAAGCTCCTTCTGTGTTTAATGAGCCGATGGTAATGCACAGCTACCCTTTGAGGAATTCTCCAGCGTGTGTTATGATTTTGGTGTTTATCAGAGGATTCCTACGCAGGGTAGAATTTGATTTTAGCATGTCCACATCTGGATACGTATGGAAGAATATTTGTATTCCCAGAATTGTTTTTTTACTTATCCTGTTGCCTCAGTGTTACATGCTTCCTCCCTCCCCCGTGTCCTTCATCCTTTCCTTCGGTACCGCTTTTCTTCCTTCCTCGTGTCCTTCCTTACTTCTAACTTTCTTCCTTTGTTCCTTCCATTCTTGTGTTTTCCTTCCTTCCCATCTATATCTTTCTAATTTCTTTCTGATTTGTGTACTTCTTTCCTCCCTTCTTTTGCCTTCCTTTTGCCATATTATTGATTTCTTCTTTCTTTTCCCATCTTTCCTAAATTTTCTTCTGTTGTCCAATACTTTTTTCCTACCATCTGATTTCTCTTTTCTTAACTATATTTTTCTTTTTTTTCTTCCTTGGTTCCCTTCCTTGTGAGCAGAATATATAAATTCTGCTCACTATAGACCGTGAACTCATCTTCAACTTGAGTTTTTTAAAATATTTTAAAACAAAAGTAATATGCTAACAACTCTGGAAAGATGAGTCTGGAAAAGTCAGGCGTACAGTATTTGCACGAAAATATGTCGAAACACTGTTATTTCTGTGTAGGAAGAGAAGTTAACTAAAGGTAATCCATTCAAGCTTTGAGGTTTTGTCTCGACTCTTTCTCAGCCACTTTGCGTCTGCAAAAGTGTGCACAAAGTGTAATTTACTTTGATTCTGAGCTAATCTAATCACACGAGCTGCACATTTTACGGCTTCAACATGTGGAGCAGACGTTTAACTCCTCTGGCTTCCTGTCAAGTCAGCACAGCAGGAGCAGAATCATCGATACTCTGTGTCATTGTGCCATAATTAACACCACCTCCAATCAGCCCTCATCTCTTTCATTGTCTCTGTAATTGTCTCGTCTTGTACATTTGCGTGTGTGAGCGCGTGTGCGTGCGCTCGCGGCTTCACATGTGTGAGATAAAGCAATCGAGCACGAAGGATTTCCTCTGTTTTCTATATGGACGGCTTCCTCTGCTCATACAAATTTCCTGTCTCTGTGTGTGGTGCAGTGGTGGGAGCAGGGAGGAGGAAGAAGGCCGAGATAAGGAGGCATATGTTTGTTTAAAGGAGAGAGAGTGTGTGTGTGTGTTTGTGCGTGAGACCAACAGAGACGCAATAAAAATCACTTCTATAAAAAGCGGTCTTGTGATGGTCCAGTGCCCTCAGCTGACTGGATGATAACTTTGCATGGCTTTTTTTCTTCTTCTCTCCCACAACGTCGTTGCTTCTCTTCAGCATCACTTCCTGTCCGTTTCAAGTTAATTTCTACTTTTTTTAGGTCCAACATTTGCTTTTTTTTTTAGCACTCATTGTTTTTCCACAGTGGACAATTATGGAAAGGGAATCGAGAAAAAAGAAGAAAAAAAAGAGTTGAAATGTTCAAAGTTTGTAGCAGCAGATCAAATCAAAGAGAACCAAACATACTGCACAAATATGGTTTGGTAAAATATCATGTGTTCAACAAGATTGTTGCAGAAGAATGTGTTTTTATTCTAAAAAATGGCCTTATCTCTGGACATGATGTTTAACGTGAAAGCACACAATTATCCTATGCAAACTGGACTGGTGACATGGGTGACATGAACAAAGGTCAAATGAAGACCTGAAATAATTCGCCCCACCAGAGATAGTTCAGTAACCATAACTACTTACACCACAGAATGCCAGCAAAAAAACTAAAATATACCCAATCTACTTTCTTTTATTTAAAATGCAGAAACAACAATGCTGTCTTCTGCTGCTTAATAACACAACATGTTGATTATTACATCTATAATGTTATGCATCTTTTGCTGTTTTGATTTCAGACTGTAGAAAAGTGTAGGCTCATTCTTTCAGGCAGCTGACAAGCAGAGCCAGGCAGCAGGTGGGGTAGAGGCAGCACTTCTGCCTGTCAATCTGACCTTTCTTAAAAAAATAAAAATAAAACGGTCAGACTGCAGTAGTTTTGAGATAGAAACTTTTTTTAAGCCTTTGTTTTCCCTTGATGGCGGCTGCAGGCCTATGCCTGTACGCCACAGATGGAGGAGGGTGGCGGTTCTGAATGTGCGTCTTCACACACGGATTTCGAGCGATCTTTTCCAGGAAGTAAAGTCCTTTTTTTTTATTTTAAATGATGCCAGCACATTATTATGAAGTAATCCGGCGATTTTAAAAAGATTTGCTCTCTGGCAGCATAAACACAGATTTAGGTTATACGTCTCCACATACCTTTCTGACACTCTAGCACCACATGAGAACAAGCAGAAGCCTTTAATTAGTCTGGGCATCCTGACAACTCATATCTGGTCGAAGGTTTTTAAGATCACAATGACTCTTTGCTTATTTAGGGAAGATAATGTTCTGAAAAATCATTTCAGGCATAGTTTGTGAATATGCATTCATACAGAGTGAGGACAATTTTGAAGGAGGAAAAAGGGAGACAGCCGTTTTTAGGTGAATGTGCGATTTTTAAAATATGACTTATAGGTTACAATTTTTAATTCTTCTGGTTTTCACTCTCTAAGCTTCAACACTAAAATCTACCAAAGTTCAACCAGCTCTGCAGTAACATGTTTACATTAACCCGGTTAGAAATAAAAGCTCGATGAGAGTTTATGATTAATGGAGACAGACGCAGGGACAAACACAAAAACAACCACTGGAGGTATTTCCTTAGATTAGATTATGATTGTGCCATTTCCTATCATGTCAGCTCAAGTGTTTTTTTCTTCTTCTTCTTTGGTTCTATCAATAGATTGTTTCTGTGCATCAGAAAACAAAGGATACCTTGATGTAGGAAACCAGATGATGCCTTTTGTAAACACGTAAACCTGAACTGCTTTTTATTGTTTCAGCCAGTTTCAGTTTCTTCTTTTAATCAGTGGGTTGATTTTTTTTTTCCTGCTCTGCATGAAAAATAGAAAAAAATAAGGGAAGTGCTTCTGATATCCGTGTGAATGTTTATTCTACTTCTGTTATTTTGTGAATGACTTCTTGTTGCACATTTGAATGTATGGGTTATATACATCTGACTTGGATTCAATTTATGTTCCCCTTTTTTCTGTACTTTAGCACATGTGACTTTTTCTTTCTATTTCCCTTCCTTTTCTTTATTCCGGTCCTCCTTGCTGACGTGCAGGAATAAGAGTTGAGTCACCACTTAAGAGGAACTTTATTTTCTTTTTCTTTTTAGTTCTTAATCAGTTACACATGCCTACCTATGATCTATGTCCCTAGTTTCCCAGTGATCTGTCACTCATAAGTCTGTGTTGTTGACTTCCTCCTGTATTTGTGTTCTTTCTCCTCCATACTTTCTTGTTCTCTGCAGTCTGAGACTGAACCAAAACTCCCTGCACATTACAACACAATATTTTTACTTGTGGTTTTTCAGTAATATAAGTCATTTAAACACAGTTCGTTCTTGTGGGAAAGAAACAGTTGGAAACAAAAGCCTTTGTAAGACTGATACATTTTTGTGGTTGGTAATGCTCCTGTGTGTCTTTGGGTGTTGCCAGATTTGCTCTAGCTAATTGTTGGACTAAAAATCAGGCGCCAGCAGGAACATCCAACAAGTCACTCACAGCATCTCATTATCATCATTTGGCAGGAATGTGGTTGAACGTGGGTGGGCTGTATCATCTGGACAGCTTTGGATGTCAAACACAGGCTTCACCCCGAGTTGTCCTCCCGGGGCACAGCGGCCATTGGTCAGGCCCTGTTTTGTTACCATGGCTACCGTCCAAACCAGAGGCGGGGTTTCTGCCCTCCACCTGGTCACGCCAGCTGCTGCTGCGGTGCTGCTGCTGTGGAATTCCTGGAGTGTACGTTTCTCTCTGTGTGTGTTCGTGCACCTGCTTGTGTCTGTTTTTAAATCCACTCAAGTGGAGGCAGAGTGGAGGGGTAGAGGGACCAGGGGGTATCCCCTTGTTGTTTGTCCATGCTGCAAACTTCTTTGGCTGAGATCTGTGAACTATACAGAACAGTGTGAGGTATTAATAGATGTAATTTGAGTGATACGCACCAAGTGTGGAGCACACTTAGACTGTATGTGCATGTGAACAAAATCCCACAGGGAGTTGTTCTTCTCTTCCCCTCACCTGTTAATCCTAAAGGCAGCAGAGACCATTGAGTTTTCGAAGGAAAATGCAACTTTGTTTTGTTGCAAAAAAGGACAATTTGAGAAATTTAGATAATTTGTTTTTAATTCAATTTTATAAAAATGTAATTTTAAAATGTAGTTTTGTTGCCCTTTTAATTTGCCTTTGCTATTTATTTACTAAGCTGCTTATTTTGTTTTATTGCTGTGATTAATTATTTTGTGGATTTTAGTTTAACTCTGTTTTGTTTGTATCCTAATTAACTTTTTCTTTGTATTTCTTAGTTTTGTCAAATGTTGACTAAATTATTCAACAAGAAACACAAAAGCCTGGACTATTCAATGCCTCCTTTTTCCATCTAATGCAAAGCGCTTTACTTTACCCTTAATATGCGTGCATTATACACTCTAAATATAGACAGATTGATTATTAAAAGCACGCAGTGAGTTTACAAAGCAACGGCTGCAGGCAGCAGAGTTTCACCCACTTCCTGTTTCAGTATACCAGTCACTGCTTTTTATGCAATGGGATGTTCTGGCAGAATAATTTATTACCTTGGAGCTCTTCTCATTGGCAGAAGCTCAACATCTGCTTTATCATACATTTACCTTACTGGAAGGCAGAACAGACCTTTGCACTGTTGTCAGCTGCACTCTTCTACAAGCAATACTCGTTGTATCATAAACATTGCGGTTCAGTTTCAGATTGAGGCTTGGGACTTGGCAGTAGACTGTGATCCCCTGTTGGAAGGCTTCTGTCTTCAACTGGCTTTTTAATTATTTTTGGCAGTAATAACGTATCACAAGCCCGTCTTTGAAGACATGTAGTGAGTATAGCGATAAATATAAAAGACAAAATAATTATTGTTTTAGGAGTATTATTGTTGGATTTTAAAATGATGAAAAAGGCCTGCTCTGTTGCACAAAGGGAAAGAAGCCAGAGAAAGAAAGCAGCCATAGTGTGTTTACAGGTGCAGAACCTGAACAGGGCGAACCGCATTCCTGACATTCCTCCTCCCAGTGAGTCCCAGCTGCTCTGACTCACTCCCATGTTGGCACTAATCTGTGGTTGTCTTTTCATAAAAGGGGAGGAGTGAGATAAAAATCAAC
The DNA here is from genome assembly GCF_904066995.2 of Poecilia reticulata. Lineage (NCBI taxonomy): Eukaryota > Metazoa > Chordata > Actinopteri > Cyprinodontiformes > Poeciliidae > Poecilia > Poecilia reticulata. The sequence continues at coordinate 22,830,956 of NC_088834.1, forward strand.
ATCATGCTCTCACAGCCCAGATGGAATAAAAGAGTACCTGATAAACTCGAGACGCAGCCATCTTGCTTATGAATCACTGCACCACACCTGTCTTTGAACACATTCTAAGGAATTTTATCTCTATGTATTTATTTATTTATTTTGTTCTATTTTCTATATCGTTTCACAATAACAACCTAAGTTTAAATCTCTTCTACCCTGATAAGTCATCCTCCTGACTGAATGTGTTGAGTTTGCTCAAGACTATAAGTAAAATTGTGAAACTCAGATGTTGAGCAATAAAACTTAAGCATTTTGCCATCTTTAAATGCACAAGGGTGGGGTGAAGGAAATGTCAAACACATGTCATCATCATTGTTTCTCCACCCATTTCACGAGCTATGGAAATTATTACAGCTTGTTTGTTTGTAGAGCGGTAAAGAAATAGTCACCTCATGAGTCAACCCAATGCACAATACTGGTTTCAGGATGAAGATTTTTGTTTTTTGTGGCTTAATGAGAAATCGTCTTTATTGCATCCACTTTCAAAAAACAGCATACACAGGGTGTTATGCTCATTTTAATTTTGAGCAAAATCAAGTTCATGGATGTCCTCAAAGGCCAGTTAACAAACTGTTAAAATATAAATAAAAAACTGAGTTTTATTTGATAGTGGAACGGTTGTACAGGTCACAAACCTGGTTTTAAAGAACCTGAAATCTATGTGGCATGTTCTGGTCCAAGTTTGACCAGTTCATATTTTGCAGCTTTTATGTTTGTCTAACTGGAGATGTTGTCCTAATGCTGAAATGTATTGAACATTTCCCTTTTTTGTGTTTTGTCCTACATAAAATAAAGGCTGCATAACTTTCATAGCGTTAAAGAAATGATGACAACGGCTTCAATGGGGTGTTGAACACATCCAGGGCTCTTATGTATTTTCCTCTGTGCAGACAACTCTGTACATTTTAATATTGAAAGGTCTCATTACACTTCATTACAGTCATTTGTGTGTGTGTGGATTATATCTTTTTACTTGCTGATTCTGCATTTGTTTTATCAGAAAACCTGGATGTTTTCACACATGGGTTCAATTGGAGCTGCTCTCTGTTTGTACCCGATATGTTTGTTCTGACATTCTCATCCTATTCAAGTTTGAACTCGACTTCATGTAGTCTTTTTCTGTTTATCTTTATCTTTCATACGCACACATTTTTTTTCCCCCTCTGTCCGGCCTTTTGGCTCTTAAATCAGTTATTCTCCTTTTATTTGGAGGGCAGCAGCCAAGGCCTTCCCTGTGGACCATTACGGCACACTCACAGAGCAGAATGAGCTGGGAGGGAGCTGGAAGAGATGGAGAGAGATATGAACATATGAAGAGGAGATGATTGCAGAAGGAACAACAAAGATTTAAAAAAAGCAGAGGACAAAGTGCTAAAAGAACACAGGAGTGGCATGAAAGCCAGCCTACTTCAACTTTTATCCAGAGTCTACTTGCTCTGACATTTTTTCAGTTACAGTTACAGATTTAAACAAATCTCGCTCAAACAAGGGTTCGCAATCTGGCCAGAAAAGTGGGTGGCCTCGTTTGAGGAAGAGGCAGTGAGGGTTTTAGGAAAATGGTTAGCTTTTGTTTCATCATACCTCTGAGTCAGACATGCTTTTGGTTTCAGAAAGAAGCTGATGCTGTCTTTGCTTGAGTGGAGATGCTGAATAAGTAAAATAAGCTAAGAAGAGATGAAACGAAGAGCTAAATTCCTACATTGCATATGTGCATTTAAAAATCATATAAGAAAAATACCAGATGGAAAAAGTGGTTTCTTTGCCAGTCAACAAAAGGCTCCACTGATTACTCAGTTCTGTCATGATGTTCATGACTGACAAGTAGGTGACTGATGGTATTTTAACCTGAAACACTTTTGACCAGACTTTCCTCCACCCAGATGATTTTAACCATGTCTCTGAGGACATCTCTGTCTCTCTGACTCCCAGCAGAAAGTGATGCATTAACCTCACGCCAAGAAAAACAGAGCTCTGCCTTACAGACAAACACAAACACACTCCAGCCGGGTTAAACTAACAGCAGAATCCCTTCCAGACCTGCAGGTCACATACCACATTTCGAATAAAAGTCAAAAGCAAAATGCATGTTTATTGTTTTTGAGTTTTTCCCCCATTGCTCCCCTCATGACACACTGTCCTATGAAATGTTGTGCAGGCAGGCGGACTCATTGCTTTCACTTCCTCTGTAACTCTGTGCTGTAATTGTTTTGAGGTTGCCATGCCAGCGTCTTCCATATGAATTGTGGTAATTTACGAAACACATCTTGGCCCTCTTATTTTATTTTTTTTTAAATAAATTGACTCTCTGACAAAACGTAAATGATCAAGCAGACGCCCATACTGATGCAAGCAATGGAGCAGCAGATGATTTTAATGGGAGGCAAAATTAATGCAGTCATGAAAGGAACACCGTTTCCTTTTCTACAGGGATAAAAAGCAGCACAGAAACTTGATATGAAATGCAAATCATACAGTCTTTGCACCTTTGACCCAGTCATCCACTGAGAGGAAGGAAGATGGCACTTTTATCTCTGTGAATAACCCTGTATGATAGTGACATGAGCAGACAATTATCATTTCAAAAGACTGGTTGAATAGCACATTCAGTAAACTGTTGTCATTTTGTCTTATGTACAGTGTATTCACTCTTTAAACAAGGTTCAATTAGAAAACAGTGTAGCAAGAAGGAAATGGGTGATATTTTAATTGGTTTATGATATTTGAAGATAAGTATTTAAATATCCATCACAGCATATAATAGATTCCATGACTGTGACTCAATATTTCTGCAGACAGAGCCCTACAATTGCAAATATTCTTCTTAAAAGTAAAAAAAAAAAGTAAAATGAAGAACTCACTGATTATCAAAAAGACTATTTGAGGAAATCAGTTGCATGAAGCTATCAAATGTCATCGACATGAAACAATATCCGCTTTTCATAATTTTTTAAAATAGATATTGATATTCATTGCTGCTCTAGTAGAACCAAAACCAAAGGAAGAGAAATTAAATGTAACGTCTTATGACGATAAATGCAATAATTGCACAAGACTTTGAACATCTCATTGAATATTGTTCGATCAATCATTTGAAAATGGAAAGAGCGAAACACCAAAACTAATAAACCCAGCAATGAAAGTAAAATTCAGAGAAGCATCCAAGAACCCCATCGTAACTCTGGAGGAGAATCTGTTAACGGTTAGTTTGCTTTTTATAGTAGTGTGGCAAGGAAAAAAAAAAACATTGTTAAAGAAAGTCATAAGAAGCTCCATGAGGAGTTTGCCAGAAGCCATAAGGCAATCAACAAACACGTGGAAGTCTATACGACCAGACTGAATCGGACATTTGGTAAGTTGGTCACAATCAATTAGAAGATGGATGGAGTGAAGTACATGGAAGAAACGCCATTTAAGAATCAAAGATGCTCAAGACTTCACTATCAGAGCTGTTTTGCAAGGGTCAGAGCTTATTCATGTGTTAGAAGTCAAAGTTTATACCTGACTCCAACTGAGAATCTGTGGCAAGACTTAAACGTTGCCATTTGGATTCTCTCCATCCAATCTGACTGAGCCGAAGTCAGTTTGCAAAGAAGAACGGGTACAACATTCTGTCACTGCATGTACTAAGCTGGTACAGACATGCTAAAACTTATTCTGTGCCAAAAGCTACAAAATAGTGACACGTGGGGGTAAATCCAAAGGCCGATTAGCACGTACAGTTGTAGAGCAGTTTGGGTTAGTTTACCTCCAAAAAATTGAGACGTCTGTGAGTATTATGTAACAAAACACACATGTCCTGATTAACAGTCTCAGACCTAATATTAAAGGAGAAAAAGATGCAGAAAAAGCACAAAAGCTTGTGTTCCTGTTTACTGCTTCTCCAAGATGAAGTACCGACTAGCCCGACCACAGCTATAAATCACCCTAAACCGCACTATAAAAGCTCATTTTAAACGCCATCGACATTCCACTGGCTTTATAGCTGCCAAACTTTGCATGTTGTTGTCCATAAATGTTTAAAATCACAAATTTAAGGTTCCTGTGCTAACGGTCTTCCACTTTGCGCTCGTTTGGTTTTTCAGCTCTTCAGCCGGCTTACTTTAGACTATTGAGAGCGTTTCCTCTTTGGCTGTGTTTTTGGAATAATAGAGGATGAAAATGCCGCTTAGGGATGGCACTTGAAGAAAAGAGGCAGATTAACAGAGGAAACAAAGTGTCAAAACAAATGCGAAAATAAAAGGAAAGAGAGAAGATTGGCGTGACCATGGTAGCCTTTCCCAGAAGTCTGTTCAGCGGAGGAGGGCGAAGCGTAAGGAGCAGAGCGGAGAATACGGCTGGCAGTTTGCGGCCTGGAATGGTTTGGCACACCGTCACTCCAAAATGCGGTTTCCACCATGCCTCCCCCATTAGAGTCTTGTGTTACATGTATTGCAAACATCTGCACACACACACTCGCGAAGCAGACAGCGCAGTCAAAACAGCCCCTAGAAATTTCTCGGTCGTCCCGAAGAAAGATGGAAATCACTCATCTTACCCCCACCCGTCCTTTCTCCTTCTCCCCTCCCACTTAAAGATGTTATTAGAGGCACCAGTGGCCATGTAATCACTTTGGCTCTCCCATAGGAAGACACTCGCGCACACCTGCCTCGGTAATTACAGCTGAAGATGAGGTCCCGCTCGCTATAATCCCAGTGAATGGCTGATGCAGTCTGTAAACGGCGGGTCAAGCCGCACTGCATAGCTTCACGTCAACAGCAGTAAAGCGTGTGTGCGTGCTTTATGCTCTTTGTTTGCTGCTCTTATCGCTGACTTAATAATGTATTTACTGTACACAAGTGCTTTTATTCTCATGCAAATGCGTGCACAGAAAAGCAAGCACACACTTCAGCCTCCTACTCCTACTCACACTCAATGCAAACACTCCACTCCCTTTTTTTTTTTTTGCTTTTGCAAAACTACACACACACACACACACACACACAGGCACAGAGACCATGTGTATGATTCCATTGGTCCCCCCTCATTGCATTAAGCTTTCTTTCCAATCTTTGTTTAGTTTTTCCACCTTTCTGTCTGCGATAATGCTGGCAGCAAGCAGCTTGTTAGCAGAGCTTTCCCTTCTTTTTCCTCCTTGCTCACTCAGACGTTCTGCAGTCATCCAGAAGCGCCTGCCTCACTGCCGGAGCAGCAATGTGACAAGTTGCTCCGCTCATGTGCACACGCACATATTAAATTTGAGGCGCATGTTACTTCTTTAACGCAAATTACACTCTCAGCAGCCTTTGATGTAAATGTGTAATATTGTTTCGGGTGAGATATCCCATAAGGGATTTGTGTTGCATCTCGGCGTAAGAGGAGGTCTTTTCTCATTTGAATTGCGACACTAAAAAGGCGTTCAATTGGACGTCTCTATCTTGCAGCCTCATCTTATTGTATATGATAATGTTGTGGTGCAATTTCTTCCCCCCGTTTGCAAGACAGCTGATAAAATCAGTCATAGTAAAGCACCTCTCTAGATGTGGCGCGGCTCACACTCGCAGCTGTGTGTGTGTGTGTGTGTGTGTGTGTGTGTGTGTGTGTGTGTGTGTTTGTGTAGCTCGCTCCATGCTGATGATTGAGTTAGTGTGATTTAGTGATGGTCGGAAGATGAAATGCTGCCGCTGCGCCGTGTCTAGCAACTCGCTACATGCACTTATCTGACGACTGCTCGCTATAGGCATTTAATTCTCAGGAAGAGACGCAGAAAGGGAGGAAGAGGGAGAGATAAAGTGATGCCGGGAATGCTCAGGTGAGAGAGGGAGATGAATTCATGAGCACAGAAGGAAAGAAAGATGATGGAGCCGATAGAGAGGAACGACGGCGTCTTTTTAATTTTAGCGAGTGTGGGAATTAGAGTCCTCAGCAGTGATGAATAGGTTTAATTTGCTGTGGGCGGCGTACTTACTGTACATTGTATGCGTTGATGCACGGCGACAGAATAATGCCACATGTAGCTCGGGCCTTTGTTCTTCCCATCCGGCTGTCCGCAGCCTGTTGCATGTTTCTGCAGCTGCGTCTTGAGGATGAGAAAGACTGTGACCTTTAGCGCGCACTGTTGGTGAAAGGCCACAGGTTCGTACACACACGCGAGTCATAGCAGTGCAGACATGTGAATGAATACCAAATCTAGTCAATGAGGACCTGGAGTGCAAGTAAAGTGATACGAGAGAGTTGGGCAGATTACCGAGATCTGATCCCGTCAGCTGATGAGGATATGTCAGGTGCAGCCAGGCCTGAAACATCAGGGTTTGCAATAAACTAAAATTATGAGGGAAACGTTCAAAAGAGTTTGCGGTTTGATTTCAGCATTATTCCAATTTGGATAAGTATGGAAGAAGATTGGAAGGAAAGTTTTGAAAAATGTTTTCGGGCTTTAACCCACTGTCTTAAATGTATGGCCTCTGTTTGTTGCTTTCTTTCTTTATCTCTTTCCTGCTTTCACAAAATGCTTGGAACTCTAACTTTATTTATGCATCCTCTGTGTTCCGTCTGCATTAATAAACATGTTAAATTAGCAAAATGACGAGACGAGTGAAGCGTTCCTCTTTCTGCTTTCTGTGTAATCGGAACAATTATAGTGAGCATTTGAATTTGTTACGGTGACATTGATTTGATTGTATTTTTCTGCATAAAATTAGACTCGTCGCTTGAGGTGACATTTGTTGTGAATCGGTTCTGAAAGTGTAAACAGAACTGAACTGATGAATGAATTAACTTAGTAAGTTTTCAGAAAGATTGATAGTTTTTTCCTTTCTTACAGCGTTAAACAAACCAGTCCTGAAGTGTTTTGATAGCCAACTGCCTCACATTCCTGTGTTTGTGTGCGAGCAGATATGTTCGAGGGCACCATCTCCTCCATCAATGTCACCATGCCTCTTAGTCTGTCATGGTTCTAATGAGGCAAAGGCTGCCTGGTATCCAAGTGTCTGACCTACATATGGTTAAGGTTTACTCTAAGCCCATCTATGTGTCGGGCCTGTGTGCGTGTGTGTGTATGTGTGTGTGGTGGCAGTGGGGGATTTGTCCTATAGAAGTATCATGGCAATCGCTCATGTGTGCTGGTCCATCTGCTTCCACCTTTAGAAGACAGCCAGTCATGGATCAGATGGACATACATATGCACACATTCTGCTATACATGAAGAAGAATCTCCCTTGGCGACAGTTTATGTGCCTGTGTGTTTCTGCTGTGTTTTTTGGAAGGTCAAAAGTCACATTGTAGTTGAAGGTTTAATAGTTAGATAAAGGTGTCCATAAATAGTTAATATTGGATTGTTCTTTCAAAAAATGCACAGGAATAACTGTTAGCAAACATTACATATGGGACTTTATGAATTTCTCATTGAACTGGGTGAACATACTATATTTGCATGGTATTTACACAGGAGCAGAGGAACCAGGGATCTCTGTTTGAAACTGAACCACACATACATATCTAGCAAGAAAAATGGGTGTTTTCCATTGCATCTGTTGCTGTTTAAGAGCAGCTGATAGATCTGTTTTTCTCGCACAACCCAGATCCCGCCAAGCTTGCGATGCGATAAGACGAGAGTGATTCCAGTCTTCTACCCGAATACCAGTGCTAGAGATAGAAAACTGCTAAGACGAGCAAAAAAAAAGAAAAAAAAAGATGGAATCGGAGAATTTCACAAGAAGCACGTATTATCCAGGCTGTGTTTGCCTGATGGAAATGCCTCCTTGCTTTAGAAATAACGATGGCATTTGGAATAAAGCCTTATTGTCGAGAGACGTTCCTTTTTTGTCTATAATGATTTTAAATGCTAAGCTTAAAATTCCTCTTTAGAGGGGCATTTTATAGTTCTTCTGCAGCTTGAAATCATATTGTATGATTAGAAATGACAACATTGGGGTCTTGCTAATGTGCCAGGACGAGTTATCCAAGTCATGTCACTATATCACTCTGCTTTCACTCTGTCAACCTTCCCATGATCACATCCTTTAGTTCGGTCGTTGTTGAACGCGACTCCTCTCCTGGTCATCATCACCATAATGCTGCTCCTTTCATTTCCTTTTGTTCTGCAGAGCTTCACGTTGAACTCCCCACTTTACCGGGCTCCTCTTTAAACACATGCACATTTTACTATGGGGCCTCCTGTCACATCAAAGGCAGGAATGCAGAGGCCTGTTGCAATTGCGCGCAACTGCACATAGTTATTGTCAAGTTTCTGCCGTGTATGTTCTTAATGCTGTTCAGGCTGGTGGAGATCTGCGCATTAACGTTCACACTTTGCTGTGAAACATCAAGCCCATTATGTAAACTGCGTGCTGCCGCACCTCTCAGATCGACATGGCAACACCTGGAATGTGTTGCTCTGTTCGGTTTGATTTTAATTACGATGGACCATTCCATCCCTTTTCTTTACCTCCTCTTAATGTGTTTCATCCTTTCCTTTCAGTTCACACCCTAGAGCAACACTTTTCTGCTGGACTCCTTCTCGGCTTCCTCAGCCACTCCGTGTGTGAACTCCTCCCTTCACTCCCTCTTGTTTTCATCCCATAAAATCTGAAATTAACTCACGCTCCATCTCTTCTAACTCACGGCTACGGCAGGCGTCATTTTTGTCGGCGTGCCACTGTCTTATCACCCACCTCTCTCAGCCTTGCAGTGCCAGCCGTCCCAATCAGCAAGCGAGCTATCCAGTATTTCTATCAGAGCTAACCAGGCCTGCCTGGCACAGATAAAACCCAACACCGGGGGCTTTTTGGTGGATCGGCAGGCAGAGGGGAGATGTTAATGCTAATAGTACAGATGAGAAATGAATGTTAGATGTTGTAGGAGGAGGATTATGGGTGGTATTCAGGAATGTTGCATTGTGGCGATTGTTTGTTGTTGGTTTATTTACTTGCAGTCGTATTTTCTCTCACAGGGATTATGCAGGGTTTCTGAATGTCTGGTAATAAAGTCCGTAGGGATGTCGAGGAAAGTTGGAAACGGTCCACTTTTGCAGTCGAAGTTACCCTGAAACAAACTTTCCTTTGTCATTGTATCAGATTTTGATTTCTGTGAGATAGGGGCAGTGTTCTCCAGAGAGCAAGACGTTCCTCTTTATCTCTGTCTCTTTATCTCTGTTAATTCCTTTTTTTTTTTTTTAATTGGCAACCATTACCAAAGATGGAGTAAACAAGAATTTTAGGTTTGGAGTTCTTTTAGTAGCCATAAACAAAGTTTCTAATCTTTAAATGTCATGTTTGAGCACCTTCATTTTTGCCTCTTTGTCATGAAGCTTAACATTTGTTAGCAGGTTATCTCACTTGAGCCCTGGATCTCTCCAGCTCCTCCAGAGTTAATATGGGTCTCTTAGCTGCTTCTCTGATTAGTGCTCTCCATGCTCTGCCTGTTGTTTTACTTTAGATGAATGGTCATGTCTGATTTGTGCCACATTCTTTCTCATTTTTGTTTTTTGTTTTTTTTTTCCAGGCATTGTGAGTTAACTCTGTGTTTTTCTCTGTAATCTCTCTGCTTTCTCCTTCCTGTTTTCCTTTCCCCTTACTTATAGCGATGCCTCTAATGTGTTTAAAGTCTGTTAATGTTGCATTATACATGTTGACAAGAGAATAGGATTGCAGCTTGTCTTGAAAGCACAAGCACAGCATCATTCTGTGAAGCCATCCATCAAGCACTTAGTGGAGAGCTAAGCAATACAGAGAAAACAATGAAACTAAGGCACCTTCTCCTGTCACTGCAGACTGTTGAATTGATTTCTCAGCTTGGTTTATGTGCATTCACAATGCTCGGCATCCACACAGATGGGAGGGATACACTCCTCATTTTGTAAATCAAGCTGACTTTTGCACGTTAATACGGCTCGCAGATGAATATGAAAACCAACACAAATGCGTGCGTGATGCCACCAAGCTCGCCAGTGCACACATTTAACCTTACTAGATTAAACGCAGCATTCCAAGGCACAGTCGCTCAGCTTGATTTAATTAGACGTCCTTTATGTGTCCAATACACCCACCTTTTCATTCCTCCACCCCTCTGTTCACTTCTTGCATCCCTCACTCTTTTGTTGTCTGCCTGTTTCTCCGACCAGCCTTGGCTGCGGCGCCCGTAGGACAAATTGATTGAAACGATTTATTACCTATGTTTTTTTTTTTTTTTGTTCCACGTCACCTGCCCTCGCTCCCTCGCCGTCCCGCGTTCCCGTCTCCCTCGTCGTCATTCTTTCTCGAGAAGTGTCTGCGATGCGGATGACCTATGTCTTCGGTGTCAGAGGCGCAGAACGAGGTGTGGGCAGAGACAAAGATTGGATGATGGGATCAGTTTGTAATCTGGGGATCTTGCAAACCGAGAGAAAGCACAGACCGACAAGCAGATGGACTCGAACAGAAAACAGGAAGGCTGACAGACTGCCTTTCATTCTCCGTATTATCTCATCTTTCTGTGCGCAAAACCAGTCTGGGCTCGGACTGGTCATTAGCCAGTGAACTGGAAAAGTCTCATATTTTGTAGGATGCAGGGAGCTCGGCGAACAAAAGCATTTCTTTTCCTCCCTCTGCATATCAACCTCTTTGTGCGGACGTATAAACTGTGCAGCAGTGCGCGTTTGCAAGCCATCCCTGAATGAAATGTATCCTTTGTTTACGGCCCCATTATCTAGATAATAACATCCATATTTCCTCTCATCTCCAGTGCTTTATCACAGCCTTATGAGCTCTTTCACTCTATCTCTCTATCTCGCTCTGTTTCACAAACACACACACACACACACGCACTCTCACACAGAGGCAGAGAGAGAGATAATGGGATTGTTGCCTCTGGTTTCTTTTGGTGAGATTGTAAATAAATTCTTCCATTATAAAGTGTGTGTTTTCAGCACCCAGCCATGTGTTTCTTCCCCCACCCCACACACACACCTCCCCGTCTCTGCGTGTATGTACACATCAAAGCACAAACAGCATTACCATACGTATCCGTCTCTGTCTGTGTACGTCAGCTTTCATCTTACTGTTTTTTTCTTTTTTTTCTTCCTATCTACCTGTATGTGAACCTATTTGTCTCCGTGTGTGTTCAGGATCATTTCCCAGCAACTCATCGCCTGCTGTCCTTCCCTTGTCACTGAGGGCTGATAGCGGCACCGGCCTACAAAGCTCGGTAATAGAGAGCCGACGCTCGTCCCAGCACACCCCCTCCACACCCCCGTCGCTCTGCACTTTTCATTTGCTGCTGAGATGGATTTGGCTCACAGCCATCTCGGCCAGCCAATCTCCTATCTTGTATCTGCACCATTACGCTCCAAATCTGGGCAAATTATTCGCGGAAGCTAAGAAATAAAATCTGAGTGTTTCCATACAGGCTGTTTTGTGAGCGTGCTGATGTTTGCTCCTGAGCAGTTAGGGTTGTTTACATGGCAGCTTTAGCTGGGCAGGTTTTCATCCAAATAAGTGCATTCTTACACACACGCACACACGTGCACAAAAAAAAGGTGTTTTATGATTCTTGGTTTATGCTCTGTATTGACGCTACAGAGCTCTACTTCATGCTTTCTTTGGTTCTGGCAATGCAAGCCAGAGAGTATTTTAAAGCGGGATGTTGCAAGCTTTGATCAGTAATTTATGAATGACCGAAGGCCGCTCAGAAAGGGGGAGGAGGTGGCTCGTCTTTGTAGGTTTATGACTGAAACTCAGAAGGAGGTTTTTGGTTGTTGCGGGGAAAGCTGGATTTTTTTTTTTTAGATTCATCAAAAAATATTTGCAAAGCCTGTGATGCAGTTTTGCAAACTATGCATGTCAAAATATTTTCTTTTTAAATGTTCGCTGCGAAAGGCTCATTGGAGATCTGGTCGGGATAAAATTTCAAATTTTACACTAAGGAGTTTAGTCAGGAACTCTGAGGCCTAGTCCATATGGAACTGGATATCTGGGAAACCACATAAATTTTTATGTGTTTTGGCCTTTCATCCACTTATAAACTCCATTTAATAATCACTAAAAGTGATTATTAATAAAAACTCAGACCAAAGTGGAGATTTGGGAATTCTCCTTTCACGTGTTTGCATACATATATGGGAAACCAGAAATTTAGAGGTCTGTACATTATAGTTAGTAACAAATAATGTGCTGGCATCATATATGTGAACAGTATTGTTTGGGAATGCAGTGGAGGAAAAAGGACTTCTATGACAGAGGTGCTGATTTTTATGTTTGTTCACTTTTTGCTTTGTTTTTTACAATCCCAGTTGCTCTAATACGTTGAGTTATTAAAGAAAAATAGTGCTTCCCAATTTATTGTTTTGTGTTTATATTCTTTATATTCTAACATGGTATTTAAAAGTAGTTAAACCTCACAGTATGTCCACACAATTAGTTGTTTTGAAGGATTGTGATTGGCTGACATAGGTTTTAGCTTTACCCTGCACTGCCCCCTGTGGGCTTGGCATGCTTAAAACACTGCCAAAGGTGTACTTCAGCAGGTTCATGTGCATGAACACTTTTCTTAAATCAATCCTGTGTGCAGAATATTATTTTTTTAAACAACTTTGAAGAGACTTGTCTTTATAAAGACCCAGCTACATGTGTACAAGACCTCATACAAAAATGACTTGAGTGGTGAGGCTATTGGATCTGGATCCCTTTATGATAAGTTTCTTGAGAACTGAAGTCTTAAGCTACATCAGTTCTCAAGCTGCGATTGTCATGCATGCTGAAAGAGCTGCAGGGAGAACTGCAACTTCACATTGCAGAGGTTAAAAAGTTACTGGCTGAATCGCACGAGTAGGTGTGATTCAGATGAGTCGTCATCTGGATCTGGACCTCAATGGGTTCTAATGAAGAAATAAGCATGGTATCTTTTGAAAACTTTGTGAAATAAAAAAAAATTAGGAGTTTTACCAGTTCACATCTAATATGGTTTTCCTGTGTATTTCCTCACAGATCTTGGTGAACTCTGTGAGCTCCAGCCGTCCGGCGGTGCTCTACGAGAAGGTGACCGTCAGCGAAGGAGGAAGTCCTTTACTGAGAGACATGCTGTTCAGCCCTGACCTGCAGCACATCTACACTCTGACTGACAGACAGGTGAGGTTATTGCTGCAAATGCTCTGCAGATGTTGCGTCCATTGCTTCTCCCTGTGCAGCTGCGATCCAGAAGAAGTAGGCGTCTGAAATTCCTACATGTGTTAAACACAAACACACATATGTAGCTATCAACAGTGTGCCTCATTAAATTTCCCACCACAGGTGATTTACATTCACTGGCAATTTAATTGGCCTGAAACATCAGCTCCCCCAAAGTAGCCTTATTGCCAGCTGTCCAGAGCAGATCTCACCCCTATTAGCCATTATTTGTGTATATCTTAACCTTCCTCCCCACTGCACAATCACTGCACAGTGCATCCCCACTGGATTTAATTGCAAGGCAGCACGCATTCAGCCCAGCTACACATTACCCCTCTGACAATTTGCTTATAATCAAGACATTTCACACACTGAGACATATAGGGAGTGTTACAGGTCACATGTGGTGTGTGTGTGTGTGTGTTTTCAAGTGGTCATTAGCAGCCCCCACCTCTGGTGAAGGTTGTTCTGTTTTAATGGTGAGCTAGATGGAGGAAGAGGCAGGGAAGTGAGGAGGAAGAGGAGAGCATGTCGCATCTCTGTCGCTCCCCAGGCCCAGCTGCTCCCCTCGTTTTTCTGTCTCATTAGTGCCGTGAGTGAAGGATGCAGAGATGGAGGGAAGAGAAAGGAAAGGAAAGTGGGATTCAGCATAATGGGAAGATATTTCTTGGTGTACAGTAAAATTGGTTGTTCCTGGAGCGAAAGCTGTATGTGTAGGCATGAGTTGGTACAATTACACATACCAATTTGTTTAGCAGTGAACACAAAGATTTTAAGCTGAAATCGATAGAAGAGCTTGCATGCTAGCTAGCTTACCAACTGTAGATTTTAAACAGGGTCACCTTATTGAGAGTGGTGGATGGAGCTCCTGTACTTCCAACACCGTGACTGTCTGGGTTTTTTGCAGCCGGCGACCAAAGAGCTGAGGTCTGAAAGTATAAGGAAGTCTGCAGGCTAATTAGCAGTTTGCAGCACTAGCCTGTCATGATAAAACATTTTTGCTGGATAATAAATTGTCCCAGAAGTTATTACAATAAATGATAATATTGTAATTTTGAGACCATTTTAAGTAATACGGTGGTAATGGCATAATAAAAGTTCACTCTTAAAAATCAATAAACTTTCTAAGCCAGCTACTTATAATGACTAAACATTTCATTAAAAACCAGAATACTAAGACAGTATTTTTAACTGAGGTCTCATAACGTAAATTAATCTTTTAATTGCCTTGTTGTCGATGTGCCAGTTGTGTGAATCATGAACTGCTAGTGACTCCCACAAAACATTTTACCTCATTTAATTTGCAAAGTACGAAATGCTAACAGCACATATTACTGTAAGATTCAAAATTACTACGGGCTGCGTACATATTGTGATATGTATTTTCCCTTTTTCGGGTTTAAAACAAGCAAAGCACAAACTTTATTAGAAATATTAGAGACCACATGACTCGAATGAAACAACAGAGGTTCTAACACAGCAGAGCAAACTTGTTTTTACACAGCACACAAACTGTTTTACACTTAACGGTAAAACTAAAAGTCTATCATGTGACAATAGATACGTTATTCTTTTTATAGATGAAGACCAAATCTGCTCTTTTATCATGGAGGTTAAATTCTTTCTGTTGATTTTAACAATAGGAGAACCTTTGTTGCCAGTTTTCCCCATTTGACCTGGATGGTTTGGATCTCTGGCAGATTAATTGATGCATCTTCAGTTGCTAATGCATTAATATACATGCACCAGTGGGATTAAACACACTTTGTGGCAGCTGAGAGCCTGTGGGCCACATGGACAGATAATGTTGTGTGTAGACCCAAACACAAAATGGGAATTTAAACTCGAATTCAAATGGTTTATTCATACACACACACACACATACACTCCAGAACAGCCTCTCGCACTCGAGAACATTCTGCCTCTATACACCCAGCTTGCCCTTTTCCCCACTCAAACACACACCATACATTCAGTCTGTCACATACGTACCCACTTCTTCATCTCGCTGTGTTTGATCCCCATTAATGGTTAGCAGGCTTGGGTTAAGCAGAATGGGGTTCTACCATTGCCAGGCCTCCAAGCTACCCCCCACCCCTTTCCTCCTCAGCACTAATGACTCGAGGGGGCAATTCCCCTCGCTCACCCTCCATCCTACCCTCATCTTTATCCTCTGCCCTCCATCTATTCTACCAATGCCCCCATCCCTACTTTTTAAAATCCTCTCTTCAGCTGCTACACACGCACACACACACGCACACACTTAATGTTTCTGTCTAAGCCAAAATTGAGCCCTCCTCTCTCAAATGCATTCCACTGATCCCATTCCCATATTTTTAATGATCTCTTGATATTGCTGCGGCCCCCATACAACTGCGTGCACATACACACATTAACACTTCTTTTTTGTAAATTGAAAACAGTAGTAAAATTGCCCTAGATGTACTGTATCTTTAAGCTATTTGTTGACCAGAATCAGATGGTTTTCAATATTGATTGACTCAAAAGGCAGATGTTTCATGAATCAATAAATGCCTTTTGTATCACTGGTACTGGGTGAGGAAGACTCAAAGTTAGCTATTTTTATTACCACTGAGGTATTTGAAATGAAATCAGATGAAGAACATAGATGTCAGAGGCTGTTTTAAATAAAATTGCATGCTAAGATATCGCTGCCATTTGTTCAGTCTGTGAGAGAGCAAGACTTTCAGCAGATAACAGGAAGGACAAACGTAGTTTCTGCATCCTGTGAGACTGTGGAGCTAAAGTCAAATTCCTTGTTTGTGTGCTCAATTTTATCCAACAAAGATGATTCGTCATCATCCAGTGACTAAGTGACTGTGCGCATTCACTGGAAATAACTACTTTCCCTCTCCGACTGTAAGATGCCATCTGTGGTCCCAATCTTCTCTGATGTTTTTTTTTTTTTAATCAATGCACATAATAGGCCTTAAACAGAAAATATAACTAACCAGAACGGATGTTGGAAGATCAAAGCGTTGAAAACACTGAACCTCAAATTTCAAATGGGTGCATCTCTGAAAATCATACATTCTAGAGAAATATGGGTGTGGAAAGACTGAATGGAAGAGTTTTTCTACTTTTTCCTTGAAAAAGATGCACACGCACACCCACACACACACACCTATGTATTTATTCCGTGTGCGTGTGTGTGTGTGTGTGTGTGTGTGTGTGTGTGTGTGTGGGTGTGGGTGTGTGTAACTGGTTGCCTGTGGGGGTTCCTAAGACAAGCCAAGCACATTAAGGTGTCAGTGGACATATCCAGTGATGCGTAGCTTACAACAAGTCCCCCCCCTCATACACATACGCTGGTACACACACACACAAATGGAAGCGCAGGCGGTGAGTCAGAGTTAGGGGGGGAAGGCCTAGTGATTTATGACTCGCTCGGTCCCAGCTATATTCATCACTGTCGTTATTATCAATGGAGGATATGACAGCAGGAGCAGACGGCCCCGCTGTGTGTGTGTGTTTGATGAGATGGTGTGTTATTGCAGGAAATTTAGATCAGCTTACTTTTGACTGCAGTCACTCTGCTGGCTCTGTGTCCTTCACTGGAAAGCTTATTGTTTATCACCGTGGCAGATTTCACTTTGTGTCGTAGCGAATCGTAAAGTCACCTGCTGCTGACATTTTTGAAATCTAAACGTCGGCAACAATGATCTATTCAGTCACCTCCAAATATTCCACGCACACATCTTCTAACGGATGCAAATCCTTTTTTTTTTTTCACCAGGTTAGCAGTGATGTTGTTGTTGTGCTTCTGCTTCGCTGGAGTCGTTTTATCTGCACGGCGAGCTTCACTAAAAGCAATGTCACCCTTTGAGTCAATACCAACTTTTTGAAGCATCTCTTGAGCAAAACTCTCGCCGTAAGAAATCATCTCATGGTGTCTTGGCTCAGTCAAGACTTTTCATCATCAAATCACTTCCCTTTCCATTTTATAGTCAAAGTTAGGAAGCTGTGACAGCGTTTGAAGCCTCAGCCAGAGTTCCCCCCAACCCCCCTCTCTCTCTCTCTCTCCGCTCGGCCTCAATGTCATCCACACATGGCCACACACATCCTTGTTCCTTTCAAGGCAGCTATTGAATATGGTAGTGCCTTAGTGTGCAACACTGGCTAATTGCTGGAAGCATGAATATTCATCTTTGGTGTGGGAAGGCAACTTGCTTTTGGAGCAAAGGAGAGCAACTTGGAAAGAGGAAACAGACCCCACGTACTTGTGGAAAACTGTGTGTAAGGACAACCTTCATGTGTTAATGTTGCAACATCTTGCACACAAAATGTTTTCAGACTCAGACATGTTTTTACATTTTCATTTAGAACCACAAAGCTCAATGTATTTTGTTGTGATTTTTATGTGGCTAGAACAAAATACTTCACATAAAAATATGAATGTGTGTATTTTTTATGTGTCCCTCTTTAATGAATTTCCTCTAGTAAAATCGAGTGCCGCTGCTTGCCTCCAGAGGTTACATAATTGGTAAAAAAAAAAAGTACAATGCATGCAATTTAAATTCTGTATAAATACAACTGTTATTGAACATTATTGAAAAACGACATCACGAATAACCAGGAACACAGCAAGCAGACAGTTGCACTGAAGCTTAAAGTCAAGGTTATAATCATCTGCATAAGTTTTGGCAGTATGAAGACAGCCATAAGAAGTTCTGTTTATGGTTTATCCCAAGCCATGTAGGCAACAGTAAATGTGTGGCAGTATGCAAAACATGAGATTAATTCTAAACTTTTTTACAACCTCTTCAAAAGTCATGTAAAGCAAAGGCATTTTAACCAAAAGGATAACTCATTAGTCATCATTTAACCCAAGAAGGTCAGGCTTGGAGAATTAAACAGGTTTACATGAAAATGTCACAATTTGCACAGAAACTTAAAGACTGCAACAAAAGGGTTAATTTGGGGTTTAGTTACTCTTTCACAAATATTTGCAGACTGTGTTTACGTGGCAATCAACTACATTGTCTTTTTCTTTGTGCTTTATGTAAAGAAAAAAAAATCCTCAAACGATGTTTCAACAAAATTCTCATCTCTCAAAAGAATCTGAAGACTCAAGCCCATAACTATACGCACACACACAGTTCTTGTGCCATTTACAAGCTACTGGTATGAGTCACTACAATCCCAAACAATGGCCTTCTTTGTGTTGTTGGGTTTCTGAACATGGCCTCATCAAGTAATATCCTCCCCAAAGGCCTTCGTCAGACACCAGTCCTCTGTGTGTGTTTGTGTGTGTTGATCTGTTTACATTCACATATTACTGGTTCACTGCCAATCTCGTTAGCAAACACATTAGCACAGAGTGACATCAACATACATAATAAGCAGCTGGTTGCATCAGTCTAGACTGCCATTTCGCTGGGATAGATGCAGCTAATCAGTCAGTTATAAGTGGCTTCAAGATGAATTTCCCACAATTTATCAAACTCTGGTTGAGTGAGGAAATCCTGAAGTTAACAAGCACATAATGTAGTGTTTAAGCATGGGCTACTGTTGAAAACTGAGTAAGATAAAAGAGGAGGCACTATTTAAATGTATTATTTTTCTCGCTAATATTAATTAACCAAGCCCATTAGGCACTCCCTCTCTTCATTTAGATTTATGAGCACCCTGATTTTTTAAATATATTTTTTTAGCTTTTACGTCTACTTGCTGCAAAGCTTCTGGGAGTGCTCGTGTGTCCACACCCCAGACATGCAGACTTTTAACCAAGGCGATGGTCATTGTTATGGAAATGTTAATAGATCTGGTGCAGCGAGGCGGGCAGGCGTACAGTCACAGGGAGGGGAGGGGCCGGGGTGAAACGGTGGAGGGGGTGTAGTCATGTAGGTATATGGCACTCAATTACAAGAGTTCAAACTATTAGAGCACCTTTTCTCAGCACAGGAATGAGCTCTCACAGCGTATGATTAACAATATGGCTCGTCATGGACTGCTGCGCGCTGCGTGTCGGTGGCCTCATTCACTCTCTGGCGCATTTTATGAAGGAAAAAGTTCCGACAACTATCTGAGTACTTTCAGCTGTATTTTTAGACGAATTCGAGCACCCCAGGAAAGACTCGCGTTACTTTCAGCTGATGGGTTTTAAAAATCCCAAGATTCACATGGCCATTGTATGATTCAGGCAAAAAATATGTTCTCATGCTGCTTTTGTTATGACTGTGACTTCTTGTAAGGAAAACTGGGGATAAGTTCATTTTTAATATCTTAGAGAGTTAATTTCAAATATACGGAAATGTTCATTTTCAAAATGCTTTTGTTTAGTGATGATTTTGAGTGTAGGGTTGGAGTTAAAACATGAACAAATTAGACGTACTGTCAGCTATATTGATGCAATTTTAAGATACCTTCAGCTGAATTAATATTTACTTTATTGCTAATTACATAACTTCAGATGTAAATATTTACATTAAGCTGCAGAGCTTATAAAATTGCTTGATTTTAGTCCCTTTATATGAGCATTTCTGCTGTTAACGGTTAAAATTTTTAAAGTACTGACGTCATGCGTATGTGTGAACAATTGAGAGCATAATCATCAAACAGCAAAATGAAATAGTAGTTGTCTATTTATATAAAAAAAATGTAACATCTGGTTTGATACCCATGCTGTTCAATCAGAATGTCTCCATTTCTAGTTGAAATGTAGATTATATCACAGTGTGCACTGATGGTCTTGTATGATGTGAATGAAGTAGCTCAAGACTTTCCAAATTTGACAAGAAGTTAAATAAAAACATAAATGCAGATCCCTCTACATTTTAAATACTGCTTAAACAATTTCTTCTGCTTTTCTTATCTCCCTCTGCAGCAATTCAGCAAACATAATTTGCTGTTAGGTATGTTTCTTTCTCAAATATCACCCTTTTCAAGCCTCATCTTGTCTGTGATGTAATGTTGGTAGAGAAAAAACCCTGAGTATTCTAATAATTCCTTCAGAACCATGACAGGAGATTCAGAAAGTCTCTGTCTTTACTCAAGGGAAAGCGTTTCACATTTTCCTTCCTCTTATTCTCTTAATTACGTTTCCTGCTTTTCCCCTCACCGCCTTTTCAAGTATCATTCTCTTGTGATTTTTCACATTTTCTTTAAATGCTTTGTGTGTTTATGCGCCTCGTCAGAGAAGTATGCTCAGACACTTGTCTTGTGCTTGATGCTATCGGCCTTAATGGAAGCCCGGCTGCCGCTTGATAGCTCCGTCTTTCTCTCATCTTTCTGTTTTCACTCGACCGTCTTCTCCCAGAGGATGATGCGATAGAGCAGAATGATATGCTTAGGCAAGGGGGTGAGATGGATAGGGAGGTTAATGGTGTCTCTCTTCCCCCCACTCGCTTTTCTTCTCAATCACCATCAAGAGGACATACACTGTTCCTCCTGTTGCTCGACAGTGATTGGTGCGGAAGGATGTGGCTCTGACTGATGGTGGTGGAACAAGGCCAATCAACGCTGGCATGGCCTGTGGAAATGCTCCAAATGGCACGCAGTTTGGAGTCTTGTGCCTTAACCAGACGCCATGCTGGGTAGAACAATTACCAGTTGGTCATGCATGGCGAAATGGGGACTTGTTTTGAATTTGGATCAAATTTGCTTTCGGATTCATACACACTACCACTCGTCGGATCCAGTTATGAAGTAGCGAATATGAGAAATTAGACGGGTGCATCTTCCTCCTGTGTTGAAGATTATAGAAGGAAATAACTTGTCTTGAACTCAACAGTAAATCATTTGCCGTCTTCTTTCGAGGTTTCACTCTTCATTCAGGCAATTCTAAGAGATATGCAGAAGAGCCCTTGGTTCTTAAGGGCTCTTTTGCATATCTCTTTTTATTTTCTGATTGTTTGCCTAAGGTTCACACATTATTCACTATGTAGACTTAAAGCCTCATCATGAGCCTCTCCATGCGTCTTTATCAGGGATGGGCCAATGACTGATGGCAAATCATTTCAAGATTTTAAAGAAATGGCTTAAAAATTGCTAAAAACTGAAAACCACTGTTTCTACTGCCCTGAAAGAAAGTGACAAACATGTACATGTTGTAAATTAAAGCCATTAGATCATGTCATAGTTGTTAGAATTTTGTGCTAATTCCATAAAACCAGAATGGGTTTCCTCAAGGAAAATTGATTCTTTGTTTGCTATGGTGATTTTGAGTGACGCATGAAACATCAAGCTACTGTCCGTCAGTCACATGTACTTGAAACCTCCTCAGCTTTTATCACATCTCCTCAAACCATATTCATCCCTACTCTGCCACATCAGGCATGTCTCTGTTACAGTTGCCTGTGAGAGTTGATCAGGAAAAGCAGGATTCACATACTCTTTCCTCGATTCTTCTTCTACTCAGCTTACCTCGGCTGTTGCGCATCGTGGAGGCTCGCCTGGCAGTGCTAATGGAAATGCCAGTTTTGTGGCTCCTCACTCCTCACCCGGTCCATTTACTAAAGTGACAGAGTCATTTACCAAGCAGACGGCTGCTCGCATTCTCACTTAATTAGAAGACCTCTAGGTCTAGATACCTCAGCTGACCACAGTTACCTTTTTCCTTATTTCCTTCTTTGTTACAGTCCCTCTAGTCTAGTTCCTTGTTTTCTGTAGTTTTTTTCTCCTAAACCTGTATCATTCTTTGTCTTTGTCCAAGTTTTTCTCAGACAGATTATAATGAACAGTGGCTGCACACAGGCTGAGAGTATATTGACCTATAGCTGGAGATTAGTTTACTTTGGAGGAGGTAATAGAAAAGTCCATGCGAGGAGGATGGTGATGAAGAGGGATTTTTGTAACCACTCTGTTGTCGCCTCTGTTATTGCAAATAATTTTAGCTTTGACCAATAAAAGCAAAAATTGTAAAGAGCATGATATTTGCTTAGTGTCATTTTAATTGTTGCAGCTTAATTACTGAAAATGAGTCCATTGCTTTCCAGATGTTTTTAATAAGAAGGAGGCGCAGTCTAAAGGTGCATCCAGTCATGGGTTTCTTCTTCTTATCAGCTTTTGATTGCACAATGTGCATTCAAAACACATGCTTTCTTGGTCGCACTTTTGAGGAATCTGAATTATATATATATATATATTTTTTTTTTCATCCTTGAACACACAATCTGCACACGCTCAGATATATACACTCAAATAGGTGGCTTGATCCGCCTCTTATTTGTGTTGGAATTGTAATCAAAGCAGCATTTCAGATGAGAGCGAGACAAAAGCATCCGTTAAAAACCCAGCAAGATAATAGAGATGAATTATATAGAGGGAAAAACGTAGAGAACAACTGTGCTCAAGCCGCGATATGAGACGCATAAAGATAGCAAGGACAGGAAGAAAGGCTGGTAGGTGCAAATACTGGAGGAAGGGAGTTGTCAGATATCACAGCGATCACTGAGGAGACTATTTTGTTCCACTGAGAGACATAAAGACCTAATTTGATAAAACAGGCCTGCAGAAAATGACAGTTGGATTGTAGCAGCAATCTTTCACCAAGCTCAACATGACAGAAGGCGATTTTCAGTGACACACCGAATAATGTCATGTTATTTTCCCTCATGTTTGTCCTACAGGTTCGTTGTAGCCGTGCCTTCGCCCTCTCTCCGTTTGGAGCAGTTTGGGCCGAATTCTGCCTGTCGTGTTTGCCTCCCAGCTTATCTGAAATCAGTCAACACATCAAGCCCAGCCTAGCCTACCATTGATCTCCTAAGCCCCTTACAATCCACTCAATGCACACATGCTAACCCAGTCTTTGATATGACCCCCCGCTTGGACGTATACGCTCACACATGCGCGCGCGCTGCCTCTCAGCAGGTAGTCCGGTGCTGGTAGAAGTGTCTTGCTAATAACAGGGATACCTTGTGTTCAGCCATGTTTCTTTTTTTTTATACCGCACCTCAGGGGTAGCTGGGTGAATGTACCTCCGCTTAGTTGTAATGAACTGCTGTTGGCAAGAAGCACTAATGTCAAAGCATAAAGAACCACAGCTCCCATTGGCGCTACGTTTGCAGCCTAGAAAACGGTGTGATCTCAGCTCCTCTGTCATCCTGGGGCGTTTATGGCTATATGGAAAGAAATTGATTTCTTTTTACCGTCTGCTTGAATTAATCCAGTAGAAGTTGTAAACTAATTGATGGTTATAGAAATAATAAAGGTGTGGTTAATGTAGCTTCACAGAATAGAGGCCACTGAGAAGCAATGATGATGCTTGTCATTATACCTGCCCTCTTCCTGCCCCATAAGCCGAGACTTTGAAGTTCTACTTTATTGACTCTCAGACATTTTCGACACAAGTGCCAGCTCAGTAAATACAAAGTTTTTCCTAGCACCATCTCACAGGCTGACGCTTGAAACGCGAGTATTTAGTTGAAGAACGACATATAATTTGAGTTTCACGATTACTCAAAAGATAGATTTTCCAAGTTTGAAACTTCAAAGCGTCCCTCAAAAGTCCCTTAAAGTTGGCATTTAGAGCATGGAAAGTTAGAGGTTTCTCACAATTTCTGTATACAAACTTTTTTGCCATGTCTCACCAAAGTTTTGTCCCATCATCCCATCATGAGCCATTAAAAGTTTTGGGATGTGTTGCAAACATTTTGTCCTTGGAAGATTGTGAAGCTGCATACTGAGAGAAGGATCTAACTGGAAATATGAAGCTTCCACTTCTCCTACCAGGACCTTGTAAAACTGGGTGTCTGTAACTAAAAGCATGTCATTTTGTTTAGAAAAATAAATGAAAAAATCTGTATGTGAAATTAAATCTTTAATATAATTGCTTGCCAACTTTTTGTAGATTCTGTGTTTTATTTATAAGAGTAATAAAAATATTGCCACAGGTCTAACTAGCAAATAATTCAGGTTTTGTAATGTTATTGTAAAATAGTTTATTTGGGTTCAATGTCATTTCCAGATTCAGGTTCTGACTTCAGAGATAACCCAGCACTGATTATCACCAGTGGACGTTCCTGCTTCACTGCTGTCCACTGCATGATAATTAATTTTTTTGCTAACTGGAACTAATTGATGTCTCATTTTTGTCGTCGTACCATTAAAAGGAGCTGCAGCGTTACTGCCGTAAGGCTCAGTTTAAAGAAAGAAAGCAAAATGCTTAATGTTTAGAAACGAAAGGTGTTCACTTATGATAAAGCAGATCCACAGACAACCGCCTTCTCCTTTTCTACTGTACTATGGACTCCCTCAGTGTTTGAATAAGAGGGGGGAGAAAAAGACCCTCCAACAAGGCTGATCCTTTTATGTCTTTAGATTTTACAACCAATGAAAAGCTGCGTTGAAAGCTTTACAGTTCCTCTGGGTCTTGGGAGGGGGGGTGACCATTGCAAAGCCTTTTAGCTGGATGTTTAAAGGCAGGTGATGGCGCTCTGTAAAAACAGATCGGAGAGGAAAGGTGGAAAGTTTATTGCGCAAAGATGTCGTGGTTTAGCGACATGGTTAGGAGGAGGGGCGGGAAAGGAGAACGGAGTTCCAGCAGCGGCTGCTGTTGTAAATAAAGTCACTGCTAGAGAAGGGAGATGGTGGGTCTGGTTTATAAGGTCATTTAAAGGAGTAATGTGGCGCGCTGTCTGGAATTGGCTTTCATTAAAAGAGCCATCGGGAGACACGAGAAGTGGGGGGAAAGTGAAAATTTGTGTGCGTCTGTGGTTAGACGACATTCCCTACACACACACGCACAAACACACACCTACACACGCACACACATTCACATGCGTACAAATTTTGTGTGTCCTCTTGCAGTTTGTGCTTCCCCAGCTCCCAGTATTTTATATCCCCGCTGGGAAAAGCAACAGTGATGGGTTTGCCCACCACATTAACAACTTTGTGGCACCACCACTAAATAGCACACCAAGTCTTCACCATTATGAGCTCAGGAACAATTGTGAATGACAGACAATCGCTATTACAACACAGGCCAGTGATAAGATTATGGCAGCCTACCAAGGACTCATCCCGTTAGCATGATTTATGTAAACCATTGTCCTTAATAACAGACCAAATGATTTATGGGGAAGGAAGTGGGAATGGGATGATTCCATGGTGATATTGGGAACATACATTTTCACCCCGTCTCTCTGTTTTCTTTCCTTTTTTTTTTTTCCTTTTTGGTGAAATCATAACGTCAATGAACGGGGTCCCGTGGGATGTCCTCTCGCTCTCAGCCTTCTATCCATCATCTGTTCGCTTGTGCAAGCTCCTTTTCCACCTCTGTCCTCCCTATGTAATCAAAGACACCCATGCACTTAATTCTGTCTCCCTTTTATCACCCCTTTAAGATGAGAACCTCGCTCCGGTTCAGCTTGACAGTAACGCATAGCCGGACGTCGGCCACCGTATTCCATCTACTCAGTAAAATGTCCTTGCCAATTCACCCTGTGTGTGTCTTCAATTACACTTTTCCTCCACTCATCCATCGCGCCTGCACTTCCAGGAGATGACCTCCTCCTTCTCTCTTCCCTTCCAGCTCCCTTCAATGCTCATTTGCATCATTTCATCTGTCTTTCTCTCTGGGCTCAAAGCCAGCCAGAAAGCTACTGTAGTGGGTTCTACTTTATTGACTTGAAACTGAGGGAGTGGCTGCTTGTTTCTGGCTATATATTAAATGAATGGGATGGTCAGAGAGGGATGATGATGGCGGGAAAACGACCTGATAAAGAAATGTGGAAGCAATGGCTTGTTTTCTTTGTGATGTGCAGAGGTGGAAATTCAAATTGTCCTTCTGGTACAAATGTCTTTTGATTTCACAGATTTTCACTCGGATAGTTTCTTTAGACCCACGTTTGTGTAATACTTGCTCTTGGTTACAGAATCATTTTTACTTTGTATGGTTTGTTTTCATTTAA
This sequence comes from Poecilia reticulata, assembly GCF_904066995.2. NCBI lineage: Eukaryota > Metazoa > Chordata > Actinopteri > Cyprinodontiformes > Poeciliidae > Poecilia > Poecilia reticulata. The sequence goes on from NC_088834.1 coordinate 22,856,985, forward strand.
TAAAGGAGCTATAATGTGAAAAAAATGTAACCACATACTAGATATTTTTACCAAAGGCCACTCTATGTCTGTTTGCCTCTTAGACGATTCATATCCTTGTTTCTCTCCAGAAATGTGCCATTTGTTTTCCTAGAATTGAGGAATTGGCTGATTTCCTCTTTGTTGGGCAAATACAGAAATATTCTAGCGTTTTCATGTTGAATTTAACATGTAAAAATAAAGAACTCTAGAAATGCATTAAGCAACAGCATGTATTTTGATTCACTTCCTTTAAGTCTACTGAGGTTACGAGCCCTTTATTGCATAAATTATATTATTGCTATTCCTTCGTATAGTGTTGGATTCAAAACCAATACAGTTTGTCTTGTTTTTTTTTGTTGTTTTTTTTTATAGAAACAAAACTTTCAAGAAAATTCTAAATTTGCATTGGCCCAATAAAAGCCTGATTGGTTAATCTTTTTTATTGTACCCACATGTTGCCACTTTGTCCCGTTTCACTTTAATTTTCTACCTGTAAACAAACATGTATTTAAACCCATGCCCTCACCATGGCACGCCTGTAGATTTCTTGTGGAATCACCAAGATAAACATTCTTAAAAAATTTTCATATCTCAAAAAAATGTATTTAATTGTGCATCTTTTACAAAGAGTTATAGTTGTATCTTATTTCCATTGAATGTGGCTCCTGTTGGGGCCTTTATGATACATGGCGACGCCTGATCAAACCAAAGTATCTCAGATTTACCTGCTGCTGACTGATAAACGTCTTTATAAATTTACTTGGTGCTTAGTCCTTCAAGTTACAATCCAAACCAACAAGCGAGTCTCGTCATGTTTATGGAAAATTCCCTGGGCCAGTTAAAGAGCTTGAAACTGCATTCCTTCGTCCACCTTGGTTCTGTCCTGCAGCTAATGACAAACCCGTTTCTCTTCCATACATCTATCATTGTCTCTTTTCCTCATCACTGCTTCGTGGGAAAACCTGAAAACATAAACCCTTATGTTAGTAACACTGATCATTATGCCTACATGTGTGGAAAGGTTTTACAAAGTGGTGTTTAATTCTGCTAATCACTAATCAGCTGTGGTCTGTTACTGTAAGTTTATATGTATGAACGAACAATTGGCACCTAATATTTACATAATTGTTTTTCCAAATTCATAAGTTTCATACAGTAACATTACTATGCCTTTAAACAGCACCCAAACAAAAACACTGCTTCCTTGTGTCTGAACAAAGGGCAATTAAAAAGAAAAAACCCCCCAGAATATTAGGAACAGAACTGACTCCGGTTCTGACGTATTCCAATAATTACATGCAACCATAAACGCCATTTAAATCTCCAGCCATTAACAAGGAGACGTGCTTTATGTCCCAGAGATTAACCTATAAAATATCTGTATCAACCCCAGACCAAAGGCAAAACAAAGGAAAAATAGCTTTCTACTTTTTTATGCAACACCTCAATATCTGGTTTCCTTCGCATGATGAAACGCGAGTCGAGCGGGATCTCAGAATTTGGGTTCGTCAGTGAAGAAAAGTTAAATGCAGCGTTGACACTTGCAACACTTGTGTGCGTTCCAAAAACACATGCCCACTTTTTTTTTTGCACACCGGCTCTGCGAACATATGCTAGCAATCTGTCCGTCACACGTTGAAACACACTCGATCTCCTGTGAATATCTTGAAACACACAAGCACACTGTAAGGCCCGGTGGGGCGATGTTGTGAACCATCTGTCATCAGCTTTAACTGAAGTGGAGGGGCTAAACTCGCTCACTTGATCTTGCTTCGTAGGTAACATCTGTAGCCTATCACCAGGTTGGTGCAACCGGGGTGGTGGTGATGTGTCGGGGTGATTACACACATGCTCACACACATGCTCACACACACACACGCACACACACACACACACGCACGCACACACACACACACACGGAGTCGTGTCACATTGATGCAACAAGGCCCTGCTGAGCAGGCTTTGCAGACCTGAGAGTCTACTCTCTGAAATGTCCTTCTCCTCCGCCTCCTGGTGCTGTTCTGAGGTCAGCCGTCAATCAGGCGCTGTCGCCACAGCCACCTGTCAGGTGTCCCAGCATGCTTTGCAAGTCTTCTGCCATTGCATGCTTGACTGAAGGCTGTCACACACGGCTGAACCCGGAGTCGCTGGCCAGAACACACACGCACCGACTTCTCACGCCTTGGCACAAACGCACACTAACTATTGGCAGAGCAGATATTTGAAACTGAATGCGTGCAGCTTGACTTTGCTGTATATTTTTCCTTTGATTATGGTGACACTGATCCTTTTTCTTAAGATCTCTGTCTCTGGTTTTTGTTTCTCTGCAGGTGGTGAGAGTTCCAGTGGAGAGCTGCGAGCAGTACACTACTTGTGGGGAGTGCTTGGGCTCCAGAGACCCTCACTGTGGCTGGTGTGTTCTCCACAACGTGTAAGTTCTTCACACACACACTTCCACATATTTCTGCGATGTTATATTTTAGAATGGCACCATGTTTCCTGTAACTTGCATCAACAAAAAGTAAGAATCAGAGGAACTCCTTTTTATGTCCCTCTACAACCTTAAATGGTAATTAATTTCATCACACGCAGAAGGAATGATTTATCTTTGAATAAATTTAGTTAGTTCTAAATAACTAGTCTCTCCTTTTCAACCTTATTCTACTTGGCATATTTCAGTCTTACAGTGATTGATCATTTTTGTCATAGTTATTATCACTATAATTGACTTTTTATTTATTTTTGCAATTTACAGTGTGTGTTTGTCGAAGCATCAGCTCTGTAAATAAATGTTCATTGTTGCACTTGACTTTATTCAGTCTCTTAGTAGATATAAACTTACATTTGGTGACTACTGCTTGCTCATGCATAGTCTACATGTTTATTAATACTTTGTCTGTCGGACAGACTATTGTGTTTAATGTTAAGTGCTATTTTACTACTAAACCTTTTTTCGAACTAAACCTTTTCTCATAATTAGGATAATCAGATATATAAGGAAAAGTATAAATGTCATTCATTTATTTCACCTGCTGATTATGCTGAGAAAGTTATATTTCAGCCAGAAGGAATATTTTTATGTTGTGATAATCCTGCGTTAATGTAGAAAATGTCTTAACACACAGGGATTTTTTTCCTCAAGTTTTGTACAGGTTTTATGTTTTTGACTGGTTAAACTCAGTTTTCCAGCTTCTGGTTCAAACACTGTTTGCCTTCGTCTGCGTTGAGTCTAATCAATAGCTAGTTAAGCCCCCCACCCCCCATCTTGACAGTGGTCTCCAACAGGTGGTCTGCAGCTGCTTGTCACATTATGCCTGTGAAATAAATAACGCTGGAGTTCAAGATCCATGTGCTGCGACCTGTCAATATGACAAACGACTTGAAGACTTTACCCTGACTTCAAAAAGGTTAATGTGACCTCCTGTGAGAATCCTTGACAGATCTCTGCAGATAATAAAAGTTCTGCTACATGAATTAGAAAAATCTGAGTTCAGATGAGTGGGGATTTTGAAAAGGCAATGGTGTAACTTTTTTTTTCTTGAATTGTTACTATTTAAAACAGTTTTTTCCTAATATCCTGTGAAAGTGAACACAAGTGGCAGCTTGTACTTTGAACACCAAGTTAAAGCTTTACTGAGGTGCCTCAAAGAGTATAAAACCTTGTAAATCTGTCAGCTGAATAAACTTGTTGTTGAAACACAAATAAAATCACAGCTTGGCCTCCTCTTTGACACCATTGTTTTTTTTTTGCCGAGTTTATTTTCGTTGGTGTGAACACAGTTTAGCACACCTGCAGTGCTTCACCTTAAGTGCAGTTGTGGGATTTTGAGCTTGGTCCTGGTTGCTTTAAAGTTTCTGTGCAAGATAGGAACTGTAGCATTTGGATGAATCAGCAGATTTGCTAAATAAACCCTAACGCATTAATATGAATAGGAATGTATAGGGTTTAGTAAAAATGTTCACATGTACACATTTTTTCCATTTACATAATGAAATAATGACATTCTTGTTGCAAAACTGAATGGTTTGCAAGCTTTTCTTTTTGCCTTCCTGTGGTAATGGAAAAGTCATCTTTCAGTGTAGTTACAGCTGCAGTTCTTTTGGGAATGTCTTTACTAGCTTTGGACATCTACAGACTGAAACGGTTGTCCGTTCTTCCTTGAAAAAACAGCTTGCGATCGGTGAGATCAGATCTAAGTATAATTTGTCGACTTTGACTGGACCAATATAAACCATTATATTGTAACCCTAGCTGTGTGCTGAGGGTAGCTGTCCTACGCTCTGCGGCGTCAAACGTCCAGAACTTCTCTGTAGTAGCTTCATCCATCTTCTCATCGACTACCTGTCAACATTCTTAGACGTGTTACGGTTTGTGTTAGTTTTCCTCCTGGCAAAGCTTATGGTATGTAATCCAAAAAGTTTGACACCTTTTAGCATGTTTGCCTGTTGACAGTCGCTGCAGCTCCTCCAGAGTGGCCATAGGCCCCTTCTTCTATGATTTATGCTCTCCCTGCTCCGTAGAGAGAGAATACATATGGACCAAATGTCAAAATGGGTGTGACTACTTTAGAAAAATATGGTGTATTAATTTCCCATCTGTGCTGTGTGTGTACCCAGGGGAGGTGGACTGGTTACATATTGTTAAAATCTGCCAGAATGTTAAACCCTATTTGGAGAACCTCAAATGCTTGCCATAAAATCATCTCTCATGTCATTAATTAAACTTACAGCACATATCACCACCTTTTTCTTTCCTCAAGGCACACACACACACACACCACTTGAGTCCCAGTTCAATAGCTATAACCTTCTACTTTGGGCTCACGTTAACCTTGTGTCCTTTAGTCAGCGTATTTATTTCCCACCTTAATATTGGAAAATCTGTGCGAGGCTCTTAATATGGCAACATATTAATAGGTAAATTATTTATAAGCTTTTGTTTTAGCCCTCTGGTGCTTTCAGAGCACATGTTATTAAAAGTCACAGTGTTCTCAATCAGCAGTGGAATTGAAGGGAAATTAAGACGTTGGCTCACAGATGCAGGTGTCTCCAGACAAAAGAGCAGACTTCATTTACGGCGTTACACCAGTCCCCATCACATGAGCAGTAAAAAGAAAAGAGGTTCATAATGAGAAAACCTGTCCATACCTTTGTACTGCTCTGCTGTCACCCCACTCTGTGTGTGTGTGTGTGTGTGTGTGTGTGTGTGTGTGTGTGCGTGTGTGTGTGTGTGTGTGTGTGTATATGTCAGTAATTCCCTGGAGAGTGGTTGGCGACAGCGTTTTCCCTCCGAGCGAGAGTGAAAGCTAACCAAATGAGGGAACGTGGGGAGCTGCTGTACAGAGCAGGCAGTTAGCATTTTTTTCTGCCTCTGTCATGTTGTTAAGGCCTTGCGGAGTGCCACATCAGCACTTTCTTCTCACCACAGGGACCAGTTGTTGTTAGTGCATAGGTGAAGTAAATGCATTATGAATAGCTAATAGTGGGACGACCACAAAAAAACCAGAGGCATATGCTGATTTTTAGCACGATCAGTCGGTTTGTAATAAGGCGGGTGGAGGTTGGAGCACTGGTGATGTGGGGCAGGCTGGAATTGCATTTTATCGGTCCAAAGAAATGATGGAGATTGCTTGTATGTCTCCAGAGAAGTTTGATTAAGATGGACCTGCAACGTGAAGAGATTCTAAGCGGGGGTGGGAGGAGTAGCTGTCTTTGCACCATAGGAATTTTTGCACAGATTACACAAGAAATAAAATCATGATATAATATCTTAAAATAAAGGAAGCTTTTGCCCTCTTTATATTTTAATATTCTCCTTTCTTTGACACTTATAGCTGCATGTTTATCATATTGATATGAATATTAACATTTTGTTGTAACCTGTCTCTCTTCCTTCTTCTTCCCTCCTCATTTGTCTTCATCATCCTCCATATATTTTCCTTTCCCCTTTTCATTTTCCTTTTCATCCTCTCCTCCTAGATGTTCTCGTAAGGATCGCTGTGAACGAGCTTCAGAACCTCAGAGGTTCGCCTCGGACCAGAGGCAGTGCGTGGAGCTTACGGTTCAGCCAAGAAATATATCTGTCACCATGTCTGAAGTTCAGGTATGTATGCTTTCCATTGGCTCATATCCCAGCTGTGCCTATGCTTTAATCATTAGGCCAAAGTAAAGATAGCACAAGAAGCATTGGACTCATGCAGATGTTTGCTTTGAAGAAGAGCATTTTCTTCCTACTCCAGGTTCAGATTAACAAAGATGTTTGTTCTCATTGCAGGATCTTTTAATTCCGTAATTTCCCTTATGTTTTGTAAATGATGCATTCTATTTCTTTTTTTTAAATCAAGGTAGATGTTAAGATCAGCACTGACATTGAAGATAGAAAAGTGATGCACCAGGCAGTTCCCTTATTTTAGCTGAAAGCTAAAAGACAAGAAAAATAACCAGCAGCCAGAGTTGAGAACTCAATCTGAGTCTTGATTTGAACTTTGTAGTATAAACAAAGATACAAAACACGAGTTGGGCTCCTACTCTGAAGACTTGAGATGTCAGCCAGACTAAAAGTCTAATGTTTGAGTTTCATAAGCAATCTGCATCTCAGTTCAAACAGGGTTAAATTGAGCCCTTATGGAAGACATATCTCTGACACTGCATTTCTTGTTGTTACAGAGTACATTTAATTTTTATTGCAGGGTCATTTATGGATTGTGAGCTTTTAGTAACTCCTAACAATTTCTTTATGTTAGCTGTAGCTCCATAATGATCTTCACTCTGTCTCTTTTCACAGTGAATTCTTGATTAAATGACTTTAAAGAAAGGAAATTATTTCATTTCCAAAATGTATTTTCATCACAAAATAAAGAGGATTTCTGTAATATTCATTCAGAAATGTACCTGCTTTGCATATCATTCTAAATTTTGTAAATTATCAGAAAATTTTTAACTGTTTAGACTTTAGTAACAGTTCTAAATGGACATTTAGTGCATAGTTTATATTCTTGAAAAGATTTGGATTTGGAGTAAAAGGAAGCCACCAAACACATTAGTGTATTATAAAATAAAGGGAGTGACAAATTCAAGCATGGACATTAACATCTGTTAACTAAGTCTTTTCAAAGGCACCAACAATTCTTTAAAATAAAATCACTTTAAGTTTGTCTCAGATATTCTTAGCTACTAGAATATTTAATTCACGTGAAAAGAACCTGCCACTCCTGTGGACCAAAACATCCAACAAGGACCGAGTTGATGGCCAGCTGGACGAGTTCCTGACTTTTCACTGTCTCCATTGATTAAAATACTACAAACGCCTGCGTGTCTTTAACAGCCCCCATTCTGTCAAAGTCTCCTTAATGTGACCATGTAGGTTTGAGTGATTACTTTCCATCACTTTCCGTCTGCACGGTGCACATTAACCTCCCAGTATCTGCTACAGACGCGCACACCCATTCACACAAGCTCTCGCTCTTTTATTCCTGTTCCTGTCATGCATACCCCACACCCAAGCCTCACTCCCCTTCTCCACAACTCCCATTAACCCCCATGTCATATCTTATAACAATCCATGTTACGCCATGTCCTTCCATTGATCTTGCGCTGATCGTCTCGCTCGTGCTCTCTCCATAGCTGGTCCTCCAGGCCCGTAATGTGCCCGATCTGTCAGCGGGGGTTAACTGCTCCTTCGAGGACTATGTGGAGACGGAGGGACGTATTCAGGGAGGACATATCTTTTGCTTGTCTCCTTCTGCAAGGGACATCGCCCCCATCACCAGGAACAAAGGTTAGGACTTGAAAAGTCGATGAGTGTGAAGTCATTGGGTGGTGAGGTCACTGGAGTAGCCAGGGTGTGGTCAGGGTTAGGTGGAGAAGCAGCTATGTCTCGATGAAATTTCTGCATGTTGATTTATGGATCATATTTATGTCTTTTATGCCATTCTTTTATTAGGCCTTTTACTACCATGATATGATGTTCATTAAGGCTGAACTGTCAAGATGCAATAATTAGATTTTTTTTATTTTTTTATTTTAGAACTACACAATAAGAAGCTATAAGAACTAGATTCTGAATATTTTTTTTAGCATTCTTGCAGTGAAAGGTCACTAAATTGTTATATTAGTACCAAAGACGACATCTCCATGTTGCATTAAACTTTAGTTATTTCCACTAACGTTACTAAAACAGCAGCACCTGCATTTATTCTCCACAGATCGTAGATCTTTAGCTTAACTCTGAGATTTCCAAAAAACTGCCAACTTTCCCAAATCCAGCAAAGGGAACCTCTTTTGCTGGTCTCTCTCACAGAGATATCTCTAGATGTCAAAGAAAATTCAAGTTGCATCTAAATAGCTTCTTAGTTCCGTTATCTCCTTCTGACTGAAAATAGCTAATTTTGACGGCTTCTACACTGAAGGTCGTTGAAGTACTTGGGTGGTGTGTGTTCACTGTGAAAACACCAGATTAGTCCAAATTCTGACTTGCTGGTCACTGATGGAGGCCACCACCCAGTTTCTGAATGCATCTCTGCTGATGCGTCTTCTCATGAATTTGTGTTATTTGCTTAATGGAGAGTGTTAAATTAACCTGAACAGCTGTTACAGACTACTCTTTATTAGAAGTTCTTGTTACCACAAATATGCTGTCCTTTTCCCTCACTGAAGAACAAACGATTCTGCATTCATGTACTAAAAATAGAAATGCTTTTGAATTCCTTACGTCAGTCTCAATTTGGCCTTCTTTGTGTCTAAGTGAATGCTTTTTCTTGGTAACTTCTTTTCAAAGCAGCACCTTCAGTGTGGTTTGCCATCACAGATAAAAATATCCTCATCTTTGTTTTTTGTTTTTTTATTCATGGGAATTATGCACTGGTTTCATGTCCAATTTTGTCACACTAACAGAAGTTTAATCTTGCATCGTTTTCATATTCAAAGCACTAAAATAACATGTCAGACTGTGTGCTTCGGGATTCTTGAAAGAGACAACTCAGAAGTTGTTCAGCCCATTATGTCCTGTTAGGAGCACTCATCATTACTGGCATCCGAATGCAGATTGGAGCTATTTTTAAAGTTACCCTACTGCAGTGAAGTGTGTTGCTATGCTACAGTGTGTGTGTGCGTGTGTGTAATCTCTTCAGGTCAAACAATCTGAAATTAAAAAGTGTTGTACTGGATCGGTGCTGAAGTTATATAAAAAGATGCCCCAACCTTTTTTTTTTGTTGTTCTTATATGATTGTGTAACTGTTTGTCAAGAAATGTTAAATTACAGACAAAATCTTGAGAGAGAGAGAGAGAGAGAGAAAGAGAGAGAGAGAGAGAGAACACAGTGTATATAGTTTCTAATATATTTGCATTTGGATGCCATGCAGGTGACAAGCGGGTGGTGAAGCTCTTCCTCAAGTCCAAAGAGACGGGCAAAAAGTTTGCCAGCGTCGACTTTGTCTTCTACAACTGCAGCGTCCACCAATCGTAAGTGATAATGTTTAAATCATCTTATCAAATATCAATGATGCTCGTATACATGCATCATAATTGCCTTGAAAAAGCTTTAGTGTCAAGCCACTTCTGAACCAGAGAAAACATCGTTTTAGAGACCTTCATGCTTCCTTCAGCAGTCTGCTGATGAGCTTAATGGGGATCCTGATTTAATTTTTCCAGAAAATCCTTATCACATATTTTCTGTATTCCCTACACGATTCACAGCAGACGGCAATAAATGTCTGAGGCCTTTTGAAATGGTTTCACACAGGACCTAATTTACTAAATAGGCCACCTAGGAAGGAAATTGGTTGCACTGAACTCCTACGAAGTGTGGGAAAGTTTTTCTTTCTTTATTCTGAAAGTTTGTCCTTTTGCCTTTGTGTACTTGTACTCCCTGTCTTGCCCTTCTTTCCTCTTTTCTTGTTCTCTTTTCTTCTTCTTATGCAGCATACAAACCACTACTTGGTTTTAGTAACCTTTCCTCCTTTCTTTTTCACCTTCTTCTCTCCATCATTTCCTTCTTGTCCTTCCGTTTGTCCTTGGCTGCTTTGCTCCTTTCTGGCTTGCATCCTTGCTTCCTTCATTGTGTCTTTACTTTCTTCTTTCACTGTATCCATTTTTCTTTCCTTTCCTCTGTAAAAAGTTAAATTACATTATTATTAGTGGTTGTAGCATGAAAAAGAAAACAAGTGATTGCCGTGGCTTCTTTTCCTCCTGTTCTTCTTCCTCTAGTCTGCCTCTTGAGTCGTCTCATGTCACACATGATGAGACATATACACTCACACATGCACACGCACACCTTTTTCGACCCCCACTGGAGCTTGTGTTACAGTTGAAGTGAAAAATCAAATGTGCTGTACATGTAAATCATTTTAGTTTCAAGATGGAAATTAAATGCTTTTTATCATGACCGACAACAGCCTAATGATTCTTCAATTATTTATTTATTACATTGTGGTCTATTGCAATTCCTCTCAGTAACACACTGATCTTAATGTTAAAAAATAGACTGGGCTTTTTGACTTTATAAATTTGCTGTATTGCACTTATTCACATTGAAAGCAAAAATTGCTGCAACGCTCAGTATTTTCAAATAAAACCTTGTGCCCTTTTAATAAACTTTACCAGCTTAACATGTCCTTAATTCTGCGCCTTTTTAAATCCGCCACCCGTACAGCCACACCCCTGCGCCAGTCCCCACCATGGTAAATGAATCCTCCAGTTCCTCGACCCCACCCCACACAATACTGTCCCTCCCGTCAATCCGTGGCTGATCCAGGGCAGGCAGAAACGTCTGGTGGGGTATTAGCCCTGGGGCAGCAGATGGCTCAGAGGCCCCTCGGGTGGAGGCAGGACTCCGCTCTAGCTCCCCCCTCGGCTGGATACTGGATGAGCCTCCTTCGAGGATTGTCCACAAAGACACAGCGGCGTAGACACATGCATTCGCAACCACACCTTTCCCCACTGTGTCACTTAGCGCTAACTGGTGCTGTGGATGTCTTAGACACCTAATCTGTTATTGTGACCTTTAACCCAGTCACCCCACTTCCCCACTCTTGCAGACAAATCCTTTGCCTCAGAAAGATGATTAGCTCAGCTGGTTAAGGGTGTGGTGGTTTATGGTGTCAGATCATCTTTAAATGATCTCCCACGAGGACCTCAGTGTGTTTGCTCTACCTCTTGAATACTTCAAGTCATCTAGAGTACCTTGCATATCTGATGGAAACCCTATGGTTGTATATTCCCAATTGTTAGGAGAGAAATCATATAAAAGCAATAAAGTTGCACTGGATGTTTTCCCCAATTGCCTTAAATTCTCACTAACAATAAAGAAGCGTAGAGGAACCAATGCAGCAAAGAGAGTTGCCCATTAGAAGTTATTCCCCCAATGAACTCTGATATTATCCGCTCTCTGTGCTGATCTAATGCAACCTTTGAGTGATGTAATGGACGTGTTTAATGAAGTTACAGACAGGCCACGTCGCGTCTTCTCCAGTAACTCTGATGGTGAAGCGAGATGCAGCGATAAGAAGCCCATTTGGAGCTGGCACTCTGTCCTGCGTGCATACAGAGGCTGGCAGGCCTTCGAAGTGTGGAGTCTGATGAGATCAGACTGGTAATGTTATTGCCATAATGGCTGCGTGGCCACATGCGGTGCTTTGTTTTCTAGAATGCGCTGTTATTCCTGACAGAGCTAAGGTTACACTTAAAGCAATTATTCTCAAAACACTGAAGACGTTTACTTTGTGAAGGAGAAGTCCTCCTTGAAAGGTGTTAAAACACGAATTCTGAAAATGGAGCAGAAGATTTTATCAGGGATGGGCCGGTAGGAGTTTTCAATCATAATATGACCTTGAGTGACATTAGGTTATTGGCACAAAAATTTTAAACCAATGCACAGCATCAACTTGCATCTAATAAACGGATGAACAACAGTATCACTTGGTGCTTTTAACACACACTGTTCATATCGGTCTGAGGTGAATCATGGCAGAACAAATTAACCTACTTCAGCTGTTTATCTGTCTGACCATTGCTGTCCTGCACAATTCCACTTGATTCTCATCTCCCTTCAGTGGTCCATCTGGAATTTCTTTCACTGAGCTAGATCTTTTTGGTTGGATTTTATGAGGAGGAAACGTATAAGACAATTTATTGCTAGCAAAAATATTGTTTGTTTGGCTCAACACTTCTCTCTTCACAGTGGAGGATAGTTGTTTACAGCGCATTCAACTGTAAACTTCATAGTGGACGCATTACGTATATGATGACCAAACCTTGGTGATTGGGTAATGTTAAATCCAATCATTTAAAACTTTAACATAGTCCAGGCCTCCAGCCAGCAGTAGTTTCTCAATATCCAAAGGTCCAGACCTTCTGCCTGAATCAAATCGTTTAAAACAAGTGGATGGTTTGCACCAGGCTAGTTGTATCCAGGTACATCTCCAAAAATTCTGGAGATCTAAATGAGAAGTTTTAATATTTTTGTCACATATTGTAGAAAGTGAAATGTTTCCAAATATTTTAATTTGTTTTTTGATAACTTTTGACACCTTTGTGTCTTCCAGTGCTGCATGATTCTGTGAGCACCTTGCTCTTGGACTTTAAATGGTCAGGATGGTAGAAACATTTTTGCTGTTCTTGAAACTTTGACCGTTTTAAAGTTTTGGTATACCTCAAGACTGGAAAGCATCAATTCCCTGGGTGTCATCAATCTTTAATGTTGAGTACAGTGCATATTTTTCTGATGCCCAATCCCTGGGTCCTCCTGAGCACATGCCCCTCCTCGTTATTTACTCAGTAAATTACATCGTGGCCCTGCTCCCTTAAAAATGCCATAAATTTGCATAGTTGTATTAATCTAATTAGATTCCCCAGAGTTTAAGTTTGAGGGTTGCTGAGATTGAAATAGAAAATCACCCACGGCCATGATTACTGTTTAATTAAATATTTCCATATGCTTCTTTTTTTCATTTTTTTTCATTCCACATCCTCGTGGTTAATAAAGATGGAGAGTCTGGAAATGATTTGAAGCTTAAGCGAATGCATGAGGTCATATGAACCACCTCCCCTCACTGTGGTCAGTTTGGACAGAGATTAGATCATTTCTGAATCTGTGTGATGTAGTGGACCCCAGAACAACTTAATTCAAAGATCAGCTTTTTAGTAGAAAGATATTTGAAAAGATGAGCTTAAAAAAAAGACTTAAGAACTATTAATTTTCTTCCAAGCTCATACATGCAGTAATACCATTTGTTTTGCATGAATATTGAGTCCTAGTTGTTTTTTTGTTTTTTTTCTTGTCAGTTTTTAAGAGATCTAGGAATCAAATTGATTGACAATTCCTTAGAGGAGTTAAATAATTCAACTCCTCGCCTTTGAAATGAGAGCAGCCAATAAGCAGCTTGCCCAAGTGCAGAAGAGTCAGACATGCCTCACTGGAGGACGGCTTGTATTTAGCCTTTCAAACTGACCAAGCAGACACTCGAGCAGGGAATCAGCCTATTGTGTTTGGCCTTGAAGAAACACTGCTAGTGTATCTCGATTAGCATCTGAATATGAAAGGCTTAAATTAACAATGCGAGCGTGGTCATACAGGGGGAGCATGTCTCCAGCTGCTCAAAGCCTCTGACTGGCTGCAGGCGACGGTAAAGGACATGAAGGCGCAATAAGGCGTTGCTGGGGGGTCTGGAAAATAGAACCTGCCCTTGATAAAGAGAATCAAACACCCTCCAATGGCGCTAGGTGGGCTTTTTCTGACGAGGGGGAGCACCCGGCCTGTAATAGAGACTTTCAGATCCAACAGCAGCTCGTGACGGGGAGCGCAGCAATCGAAGAGTGAGCTGCGGGGGGTTGCTGCCGCTGGCCTCGGATTGGACGCATAATGGAACCTTCTTTTATTCAAAAGTTCATGCTTATAAAAGTAGAAAGAAACACAGGCAGTTACCTGCTGATATTTTTCTCATTATTTCAAAGTTACTGCTAGACTAACAAGCTTGATTTGACATGAATAAAAGATGTAAGCTTGGATAAAAATGGTTATTATTAGGGTAATGCGACAGATGTGATGACTGATGTGGGCCGCTAACTATACATTGTGCTGTTCTCTGTTTGACTCAAGTTTCCTGCTGCGTTAAGGTGATGTTGAAGTGTATTTTGATGAACGTTGAGCCGCTGAACCAAGCTCTTTGACATTCAGAATTGTGATCGTTTCTGTTTGAACAGACACTTTCAAGCATTACAATGAGCCCAGCTAACTTAGCTGATGTTCATTTGTTTCGCCTCAGTAATAGGGTTTAACAACGCATGCTCCTCAAGAGCTGTGTTGTCATTTTAGTGAGGCTGTTGTCTTTCTCGGTGAGTTTTCAAAAACACAACTTCCAACAAATCCAGTAATTAATTCAGGTGTAATTGAAAACTTTGAGTAATTGCACATTGCACTAAGTGGTAAGGTAAAATACAGATAAAAAAAAAGTGAAGCATGTTCCTTTGGGATAATTTTTTTTTAATTGCTTTCTGAATATTTAATTATATTCTCCAAAATATAATATCCATTATATATATAATATATATATATTTCCATTTTTTGTTATACCTAGTTCATTCTGATCACAATTTTACTGCAACTTGGGTTTTAGATGATATGTACAAGTATATAATTCAGTCAGGGTTTGGGCTTGGACTAGATAATGCCAATGTTGCCAATTTTACCCTGATGCTGCATTTAGACAGTTTTCTGACCCCACAGTAACTATTTTTCAAAAAAAGCAATGAGTGATGGGTCTAGTCACTTTTCCTGGTGTTAATAGAGCCTCTCTGTGACTGATGTGACAGAAAACATTGTTCTCTCAAGCAGCATCCACTGTGCTCCTCTCCCAAAACACTCCCAGGCGGTCCAGTCCTCCCAGCTGCAGGACGTGTTCATGCCCTCTTCAGCCAGATTGTAAATAAATAAAACATGCTTGAAGTCTCTACTCACAGCCATTGTTAGATGTAAATGCAAAACTGCCTTTGTCTTAAATACCTATGCCCAATAGCCTTATTGTGTCAAAGCTTCTTTGTTGTACTTTGACATACTTCTCTGCTTCGTGACAGTAAAACAAAGCATTTCTGTTGTTGCTTTTTGACATTGTTAAATTGTTTAAGTGCATATGGGAAAAAAAAAGTTTGACCACAAACTTCCTTTCGGTTACTTGGTCTGAATACAGTTAATCTCACTTAAAGTGCAGATTACACTTACTTTAATTATTTCAATTACTCAAACTACATTTGAGTAATTGAAGTTGAGTAGCCATTTGTAGGACAGCCAAATATCTCTTTTTCTCTGAGTGAGGAATGTCCCACTACACGGATGGGATGCTGCAGGACAAATCTGACTTTGTCAAGAAATTCTGTATGGTTTGATTTCCTTAGGATCTCAGTACATCCCTAGTAATGTTCTGATTTGTCCTGTATCGACCAGCCATCTGCAGATTCTAATCTGTTCTTCCCAGGACAGATCACCGGACTAAAATCCCGGCTCTGACTTTAAATCTGAGCACCGCATGCTAACCCAGCGTAGCCTAATCGCTTTCCCTCCATTTGTTGGCAACGTTGACAAATCTCCTCTTTGCTCTCGTGTGGTATTAAGAGGCCTGTTATTTCCTTAGCTGCACATCTTTTATTCTAAATGGACAGCTTCTGTCAGCACAATGCTAAATTGGTCAATTAAAGCGGCAGTGGGATTGAATTAAGCTCCAGCCTCTGATCTCGTTCAAAAGGAGGGGGTTCTGGGCTGGAAATGATCACTTAAAGTGTGCACCTAACAAACGAGCGGCCCTAATTGATCCAAATGAATCCACGTCAGGGTTTGATGGATTCATACGTGGGCTCCATCTCGGAGCTCAAGAGTTAAAGCCCTCATTTTTCATGCGGATAAGGAAAAGAGGAAAGCTGGCATTTTACATAGGGTTAAAACACACTCCAGAGCTTGTCAGGAGGGCGGCTGTGCATTTTGTCGCTCCAGACAGATCCACACAAATCTACACTTGGCAGATATGGTGAAACACAAAGCAACCTGCTTACTATCTTAGCTTTATTAAATGCAGTATTTCATTGTTACCCAAGAAACCATGTGCTGACACAAATCCCTAGCTAAATAAGGCACAGAGATGAAACCCTAAAACTGTGCTTTAGTAAATTGCTCTTTAGTAAGCTTTGCAATGGCATGAGGCTGTTTTATTTGCTAACAAGTAATGGTTTTATTAGGGGCATGCCATAGCAATGCATAAGGAGAGCAGTACTGACTTGCGAAGCAAGTCAGTACTGCCTCCATGCATTGCATGGCAGGCACCTATTGTTCTACACCCAATAGAACGCCTCTTTATTAGGGGCATGCCATAGCAATGCATAAGGAGAGCAGTACTGACTTGCGAAGCAAGTCAGTACTGCCTCCATGCATTGCATGGCAGGCACCTATTGTTCTACACCCAATAGAACGCCTCTTTATTATTATTATTATATATTTATTCTTCCGTCACCGTTAATGCGGCTCGTACCGCTGTGTGCCCACCCACAAAAGTGGTATCAAAACGTGCGGCTCGTACCCGAGAAGGGAGCTATTACTTTTATTGGGGATTGGAGTTAAAATGATTACATAAATTAATAAAAACTAAAAAATTTGAGATTTTGTGTCTCACAGAATCAGTAATCTTTCTCTATGAAACACACACACAGGACTGTTTATGGCTGACTCAAAACCCTTTTTAAATCCCCCTCACAGGCATAAATATCGCCCTATTGGTCTGAAAGTTGGTCATAACATAGATACACATGCCTGCTCATGTACAATGTTTACAAAAATTTGCTAGGGCTTATGCTTTTTGTCAGGGTCCTTCAGACTGACGCCTGGTGTCTCCCAAGTATAGAAACTGTGTCTGAAGAGGATTTTCCCGCTCTTTGGCTCTCACAGCTGCAGGGGATTAATTACCATAGCAACAGAAGAACAGAGTGTCTGGAACTGCAGCTCCCCAGGACTGCACTGTAGGGTTTTCTGGTATTTACAACTGCTTGTGTTTTCAGCATTATACTACTGATTCAAGACTATAACCATTACACATATGTCCCCCCATGTTAAAATCTGACATAAATAAGAATAAATAGCTGATTAAAAGTCTATGGACAGAAAATAACGTCGCTGCTCCTTTAAGGAACCAGCGGCACAGACGCAGCGCCTGCGATGCTACAGATCACAAACCTGACAGAGAGCGGAAGAGGATTCGTAGGAAAAGAGCGGTGATGCTCAGCAAGGCAGGTCATTAGCATTTGTACAAAAGTTAGCATTTCACTGTCTATGACTAGTGCACTAGCACTTTTACCTAAAGTTAGCTTTTACCTAATTTTCTCATTAATTAGAAATGTTTAGTATACTGAATAGAGTAGTAAAATTAAAACAACATGGTCGTGTTGCTCCACATCCTACTGCCAGCATTTGAGCTAACATTAGCATATTGGCTAATTTTAGCATATGCATCAATTTTAACATAATGAATGGTACAAGTACAGATTATTCTACATGCTTCTGCCTCTCCACAGGTTATTGACTACGTTGCAGCTTTCTTTAGCATTAATGCTAATTTTTAGTATAAAAACACTGGCTCAAAGCCGACGGGCACACTTTGGCATGCCCCTTTAAAATTTCTGCAGGAATTTTCTAGTTATTATTAGGGGCATGCCATAGCAATGCATAAGGAGAGCAGTACTGACTTGCGAAGCAAGTCAGTACTGCCTCCATGCATTGCATGGCAGGCACCTATTGTTCTACACCTAATAGAATGTCTCTTTATTATTCCATATTTTTCTTCCGTTACCGTTAATGCGGCTCGTACCGCTGCGTGCCCACCCACAAAAGTGGTATCAAAACGTGTGGCTCGATCCCGGCATTGGAGCTATTACTTTTATAGGGGATCGGAGTTACGACGGCGACGTAAAAAGCGAAAAACGAGCGAAATTTCCAACTGCCGAAACGTTAGAGTGTAACTGACACCAACTGCCGCTTTTTAGAGTGAGAAACAGAGTGGAATTTTGACCCAAAAATAATTTTGAAATCGCTCTCATGGCCGCAAAACTTGTGCTATTGGTATGAAAGTTGGTCAGGAAATAGCACCGCATGTCTGCTCCGGTAAAATGTTTTCAAAATTTCTCTAGGGCTTACGGTTTTCTGTCCAGGTGCTTCAGAGCAAAGTGATGGGACATGACCAACTGACGCTTCATCCTCAGTGTTTTATATAGGTTTTTGAGTTACTACAGATGGAGGGTGAACAGAGTGTTATATCTACAAGCAGGGCAGAGTTTTCTGGGCATTATATCACTGGTTTAACCCAACCACTGTTACACATTGGATTAGTGTGGCCATTTAAAATTAAGCTTACTGAAAATTTTATAATAAAAGACTGTATATTTCTTTGCAGCCTAACTAACTCCTAACTAAAGCCTTGACATATTTCACATCAGGTCATTACTCTTTTGGCCTTTATGTGACTGGTTTAAACAAACTACTGTAACACTATGATTTGGTGTGGTAGTTAAAATGAAGTTTACTGAAAGTTTCAAAATAAAAGTCTGCATATTCCTCTCACGTTAGTGCACCGCCGAAGGCGGTGCAATAATATTCAGCTTTTTTTACCTTTTTTTTCGCTCAGGATAGTGTTCATTAACATTAGCACAAACATTAGCATTTGACCCACCATATTGTGCACCGCCGTAGGCGGTGCAATAATATTAAAGTTTTTGTTATGTATTTCTCAGGATAGTGAACTGCCTTGCGCAGCAAGGCAGTTTACTGAAATAAATATCAATAAATATCCTGAGAAATAAATATCAGGGAAGACAAAAAGCCATCTCATACGCTTCAAACAGTTTTTGCATCGGCCATACGGATCTTGTAGGGGAAGGGGTCGTTCAGACTGCTTTTTTCATCAATTCTGACTTTGTGTTTACATCAGTCTTATTTAAAATAAGCATTCTAGCAATTTTTAGTAACTTTTTCCTGTCAGGTTAGTACATTTACATCAGTCATTCTTAAAATAAGCATTTTACCCATTTTTGCTTTGGTCTCTGGTTAGTATATGTACCTAAGTCTTTCTTAAAATGAGCATTTTAAGCTAAGACCCTGTTCCTCCTTCTACTGAAGACAACTCCTGCAGGTAAAAAAATATTGTTACATCATATAACCCCTAAAGAACAATACTACTGATGCATTTTTGAAATAATAACTTTGTATTTAGGGAAAATTACAATTGATCACAAAAAAAATTAAATTAAATCTTTAAAAAAAAAAAGATTTAATTTAAAAATTACTGAGCTCTGCACACACCATATTTCTCTCATCAGTGCAATTACTGTGAATGACCTACAGATATGAATCACGGTACTATGGGAGACGACAAATAGCCCTCTCGTACGCTTCAAACGGTTTTCGGATCGGCCTTACGGATCTTGAATGGGAAGGGGTCGTTCAGTGTGCTTGTTTTAGTGAAACTGGCTGGCTCAAACAGATAGAATTGTCTCCCCCTGTGTGTCTCTTACAGCTGGCACCCTGTGGCCTATTTACCATAGCAACCGAACATGGCAACAGCTCCTGAGTCAGATAGCAAACATTCTATGGCAAACATACAGTTAAAGCAAAGGGCTACTATTTAAGTGGTTTAACACAACCACTGTTAAACATTGGATTAGTGTGGCCATTTACAATGAAGCTTAATAATTTTTTCAAAATAAAAGCCTTGATCATTTTTACATACTGCAATTGCTCTATTGGTGATTTAAAAACTGGTGTTACCAAATTACTGTTACAGACTGGATTAGTGTAGCCATTGATTATGACGCTTACTGAAAATTTCAAAATAAAAGCTTTGGCCATTTTTACATCGAGCAATTGTTCTTTTGGGCCTTACATGACTGGTTTAAACAAACCACAGTTGCACATTGAATTACCATGGTCATTAAAATGAAGCTAACTGAAAGTTTCAAAATAAAAGCCTGCATATTCCTCTCGTGTTAGTGCACCGCCGTAGGCAGTGCAATAATATTAGTGTTTTTTATGTTATTTATTTCTCAGGATAGTGAACTGCCTTGCGCAGCAAGGCAGTTCATTAACATTAGCACAAACATTAGCATTTCACTTCCTTTGACTAGTGTACTAGCACTTTTACCTAAAGTTAGCTTTTAGCTAATTTTCTCATTAATTAGACATGTTTAGTATACTGAATGGAGTAGTAAAATTAAAACAACATGGTCCTGTTGCCCCACATGCTACTGCCAGCATTTAAACTAACATTAGCATATTGGCTAATTTTAGCTCATGCATCAATTTTAACATAATGAATGGTACAACTACAGCTTAGTCAACATGCTTCTGCCTCTCCACAGTTAATTGACTACGTTGCAGCTTTCTTTAGCATTAATGCTAATTTTTAACATCATAACGCTGTGTCAAAGCCGACGGGCACACTTTGGCATGCCCCTTTAAAATTTCTGCAGGAATTTTCTAGTTATTATATATTTATTCTTCCGTCACCGTTAATGCGGCTCGTACCGCTGTGTGCCCACCCACAAAAGTGGTATCAAAACGTGCGGCTCGTACCCGAGAAGGGAGCTATTACTTTTATTGGGGATTGGAGTTAAAATGATTACATAAATTAATAAAAACTAAAAAATTTGAGATTTTGTGTCTCACAGAATCAGTAATCTTTCTCTATGAAACACACACACAGGACTGTTTATGGCTGACTCAAAAACCCTTTTTAAATCCCCCTCACAGGCATAAATATCGCCCTATTGGTCTGAAAGTTGGTCATAACATAGATACACATGCCTGCTCATGTACAATGTTTACAAAAATTTGCTAGGGCTTATGCTTTTTGTCAGGGTCCTTCAGACTGACGCCTGGTGTCTCCCAAGTATAGAAACTGTGTCTGAAGAGGATTTTCCCGCTCTTTGGCTCTCACAGCTGCAGGGGATTAATTACCATAGCAACAGAAGAACAGAGTGTCTGGAACTGCAGCTCCCCAGGACTGCACTGTAGGGTTTTCTGGTATTTACAACTGCTTGTGTTTTCAGCATTATACTACTGATTCAAGACTATAACCATTACACATATGTCCCCCCATGTTAAAATCTGACATAAATAAGAATAAATAGCTGATTAAAAGTCTATGGACAGAAAATAACGTCGCTGCTCCTTTAAGGAACCAGCGGCACAGACGCAGCGCCTGCGATGCTACAGATCACAAACCTGACAGAGAGCGGAAGAGGATTCGTAGGAAAAGAGCGGTGATGCTCAGCAAGGCAGGTCATTAGCATTTGTACAAAAGTTAGCATTTCACTGTCTATGACTAGTGCACTAGCACTTTTACCTAAAGTTAGCTTTTACCTAATTTTCTCATTAATTAGAAATGTTTAGTATACTGAATAGAGTAGTAAAATTAAAACAACATGGTCGTGTTGCTCCACATCCTACTGCCAGCATTTGAGCTAACATTAGCATATTGGCTAATTTTAGCATATGCATCAATTTTAACATAATGAATGGTACAAGTACAGATTATTCTACATGCTTCTGCCTCTCCACAGGTTATTGACTACGTTGCAGCTTTCTTTAGCATTAATGCTAATTTTTAGTATAAAAACACTGGCTCAAAGCCGACGGGCACACTTTGGCATGCCCCTTTAAAATTTCTGCAGGAATTTTCTAGTTAGAGTATGCTGCGCACTTAGTTTCTCTCCGCTTGTTTGAGAAACTGCATACATAAACCTTTATGACTCTCCTCCTTGGGTTTTCTTTAGATATGAGAGCGCACACATAGATTCATAATCATCTTCAGATATCCAAGCTTATGTTTCATCTGTCTCCCATGAGACCGCCACCTCTCCACCTCTCTCTGTCTGTCTCTCTCTCACGATACGTGGTGTATATACACCTCTGTAAGGGAAATCCACCTGCTTTTGATGTCCCTCTCTCTCTCTCTTTGCCTCTCTCCTTTCTCTTGTCTTTCTCTTTCTGCCGGTCTATCGGCACCTCGCCTCTGCCAAAGCAGGTGAATTAAAAACGGTGGAAGGCTCTTAGCCCCTTGGATGAAAGAGAGCTTTAGAGAAAGAACAGGGGTGCTGAGAGGGACAAAGCAAATGGAAGGGGGTATGTGAACAGAGAGCCTAGTAGAGATGGTGAAACATATGGGAAGGTTCACCACTGAGCGGATAAAAAGAACGCAACAGAGTAACAGTATGCAGAGAGTCGGGGATGGTGCATGGAGAGGTCTATCAATGTACAGAAGGTGAAAGCAATTGGAGGTTCAAGCGAGCGGATGAATGAAAGGGATGTTGAGGCAGGCTTTAAGTCTAAAGATGGGAGGGTGACAGGTGAAAAGGACAGAACCATTTCACAGGTTGAACAAATGTTGAAAAAAGATGAGTGAAAAAGATATTCAGGCAGAAAGTCTGTTGGGAGATGGTCGAGGCAGGCAACCAGCTGGTTGGAGATTCCCACGGTAAAATAACCCTGAGTAGAAATAACCCGGTTTCTACATTTTTTTTTGCACTTAAAAAATGTGACGTGTACACTGTGTCACATAGGTTGCCTAATGGCCAATTCCTCATCCAGTGTGCCTCTTTGCCTTTAAGAACTACAGAAATGTGAATGTTTACATATTTACCCTCTAACTCATCACAGTATGTTTTTGTGACCATAAATAGCTCAAAGAAGCTCTGGTGACTGGTACTTTCTTTGGTATCTTTGTAAAACAACATCAGATTCTAAGAACACATTGTAGTCATTTTAAAACTTTCTAGATCCTTCTACACCTTATATGTCCATGCTTATGATTTTTAAAAGCACAATTTGTTAATACCACCATTTTCCCATCTGCCATAGTTTTAAAGATCTACAAAGGTTTTGCAAAAATAAATGGCTTCTGTCTAGATTTAACATGAAGGTGCAATAAGCTGTCAAAAAAAAAATAGCATCAGACTTGGCTAACTATCTCCATGATCTTCTCCAATCTCCATTTTCAGCTGCCTTTCCTGTGTGAATGGCTCCTTCCCATGCCACTGGTGCAAGTACCGCCACATGTGCACCCAAAACGCCAACGATTGCTCTTTCCAGGAGGGACGTGTCAACGATTCTGAGGTAAGACCCCCCTTCTCCCCTCGATGCTTCGCCACAGTCAGCACGGATGTCATTGCAGCAGCACACATTTGTTTTCTTTGCTACTTCTTTAAAAAATAAAAATAAAAAAAAACTGCAAAAATTGACCATTTACTACAAAATGTGCAAGTATTAAATTCACATAGCTGCCATATTTGTACACATACAGGAACAAACACACATAGCAACATGAGTTGAGATATTAGTTCATCTGCACCTCCATCCTGTGTGCCTTTTGCCTCTGGGGTTTCCTCCCCTCGTCCTGCTGTGTGTCTGCTGTCTCTATGTGTAATATTGGCTTTTGGCACAGTGACAACAGCTTGTGTACTGTGCAGCAATAATTCTGTCGTGGCCCATAAGGCCATAAACAGGCTGGGATGAATGACTTTCTATGGAAATACTGCCTTGTTCTTACAAAACCAAATGCTGCATTAGCATAAAAGCTAATATTAATCGTGCCAAGTGGCAGTGACTGCAGGCGTCATGTAAGGCATATCAAGCATTTGTCAAGTCCTGTTGAACATGCAGGGCTGGACACCAACCTGCGTGGGGTTTTATGCTGCTGTTCTTTATTGACACCCTCAGCAGAGGTGGATGCAAAGTTTAACAGATGTTATGAAATCCATGTCTCCAAAATGGATGTAAGGAATCAGTATTACTCCCCGGTGATGGTTATACTGGTGCTTTATCCGTCTCAGGGCGTACACACAGTTAGGACTGTTCATCCCTCACTCTTTATGTTTCTGGTCCAGCTCTCTGCGTTATCTACATGCAGATTAAAGCCTCCCCTCCGTCACTTGTCGGCAGAGTCTGAATAACTGGCCTTTATTAATTGCTCTGCCTTATAACGTATTGCTTTCCTCTTTATCTGCTTTCCCAACCGAAGCTGTAGCTGAATCCTAAATGCAAGCTTGCTAAACCACAGCTTCTGTGCCCGGTAATGGACGAGACGAAGGGCCCAGGCTTCATGGCTCAAGGGGTCGGAGTTGCTGGATTAGAGTGCTGATTTGGAAAGAGCTGGTTAGCAGGTTCTGAACCGAGTGGAGTCACACGCATAAACAAAGGCCTCCTTCTCTTTTTTTTGTCTTCCTTTGTATCGTCTTGCGTCTTTCCTCCCTCGTGTTTTTTCCTGTCTTTTCTGTTTTTCTCCCCTTGCTACTTTGCTAGCTTATTTTCTGTTTTTTGTCAATCCTTTATCATTTTCTTGCCATTTTCCGTCCCTTTCTTTGTTTTATTTATTTATGTTTTTTTACATAAAAAATATTTAGGAACTCTGTAAATATTAAATATGCTATCACTGCTTTTCATCTTTCTATAATAATACCATCTCTGTTCATTCGTCTGCAGGACTTCAGATTAGAGGGGTTTTGGTGGGGAACAACGTTCCAATGCACACATCAAAATTGTGTTGTTGGCTTTTGATCTGCAGTTTTTTATAAAGTGTCAGCTTGCCTTAACCAGTTTTAAATTAAGAGCTTCAGGCTTCTTGTTATCTGCTGAAAGCCTCACTCTCTCTCACTGTGGAAAAAAAAATACAGAGACATCGGCAGGTAACATGCATTAAATGTCTGTTTTCCAGGATATCGGGTATTCTAACAAAGATATTTCTTCTGCAAAAAAAGCATAAAGTCATATCAAAGCAGAGAAATTAATAAAAACGTTGAAGAAGAGATTAAAGACCACAGACCACTGATCCGATAGTCCATCATTTCACATACCTACTATGCTTTGTGTTTTTCATGCACAAAAGTGTAAACAACCTTACAGTAACCTGCATACACGCGCACACACACACTCACACTCACACTCACGCATGCACCAAGTCATTTATCATCCTTCTTTTAGCTGCCATATCCATTAGTTCTGCCCTCAGTGCCCCAACAAGAAATGCTATTCCTGAAGGCTTGGCTTATCCCCTTCCTCCTCCTGCTTCTCTCCATCTCCTCTCCAGGGCAGGCCCCGTCTCTCTCCACCTCATCCTTCACCACTTTGATGCTCCGTCACCTCATCTTTTTCTCATTCTTTTTCCTCTCTTATGTCCCATTCTGGTTTTTTTTTTTTTTTTTTGTATTGTGAAGGAAAGGACAAATTGAAGAGAAATGTGCCTTTGTTTTTTTTTAGCACCTTCTGACTTTTCCTCCCCTCTGTTGGCTGCTTATAGAGAAGAAGCAGGAGGTCTTCTATTTGTGCATCTCGAGTAGAGATTGACTCATTACACACAGAGGAATACCTTTCAAGTCTTCATTTTTGTTAATTTTATTGATTAGGGCTTACGGCTAATGAAAACAGTCTCCTGAGGCATTCAGGAAGCCATGTTAGTGAAATATCAGCCTTCATCTCTTCCACGTTGTTGGCTCTGGTTTTTCTCATCTTCCTTTGGACAATACTCAGGTTAAGCAAGTTTGCTGGAGATTCAAACCCAGTCATTCCATAATCTTTAAATAAGATATTGTTACTTTTAGCGGTGAGGGCAGGTGTTCATTTTCTGTTTGATTCAAGAGTGATTTAACTGAATAAATGTACATTTTGTCGCCCGTGTCTGATCTTGAGACAATCCAGCTGCAGTCCAGCATCTCAAGGCTGCTCTTAATTCTGTTGTTTCTTTCTCTTTGTGCCACATTTTTTTCTTCCACTTAGCTTTCCAATTTAATGCTTAAACATACCAGTGGACTGACTGGCTTACCTATTGGAGGCAGTCAAAGTCTGTCAGCTGAAAAACTGTCAAGTCCACAGTCTTCAGACATGTTGGCCATAACACATCTTTTCTGGATAAAAAAATTAAAATCTGATATTCATGTGTTGGGAGAAGCTGAATTTGAAGTTTTTACTAAGTGTAACTAGGGCTGGTGTAACTTATCAAATATATTATCAATGTGTCAGTCGTAACGGTTGGTTACTTGAAACATCAATTCTATTAAAAATGGTATTCAAGACTTTTGTCTTTTTGCGATTGCGACATTGTAGACACTGATACTGCAATTACTTTTTCAGCTTTAGCTGTAAGCTGTAACCATCAAAACTACCAGAAAAATACTTTAAATCTACAGCTATGTGAAAGTATTTTGTAAAATACGTGTTTTCCTTTTTCACCGCACTACAAAAATCTCACCAACGTATTTACCGAGATGCGCCCGTGTGTGTACACGTTAGATTTTCTTCCTCAGATTATCCTTGTTTTTCCAGCTTCGTTCCCAATGCAAACAGCAGTGAATCTCTCTGTCTCTTTCTCTCTCTCTCTCTCTCTGTCCTGAAAGCAGACATTCCACTCAGACCTTTACTGCTCTCATCTGCAGATGAAAACAGTCGATTGGGTGGGATGAGGCTCATTGTCAGGCTGTGATCAAAGGCCAGACGGAGCGTTCAGTTGAGGGATGAATGCTCCTCCCGTATCACTCATTGGTCTGACTGGTGTTGGACCAACCAGACAGAACAGTTGAGATGAAAGCATGAAGCCAGTGGATGAATTATGAACGTGATCAGCCTTTGTTCTGCTTCGCTTTTATTCACACATTAGTTTACAAGCATTGCTGCTCGAAATAATACACAATTTTAGTGTAAATATTAGAAATACAAAAGTAGCGCATCCAAAAGCTCTTTCTTGTGGCTGTTTTGTACTCTTAAATCATCTTTTTGTTGTATGCTTTTTCAAAATTGTTTATGTATTGCTGATTGCATCCCCCCGCTCTGCTACTAGAACAGTAATAATAAAAGTAAGGGGTTATTTATGTTTTTGTAAATAGACTTTGTCTAAAGAGGGAGGGAAACAGTGGGAAAGTCGTGGCTTGACAGAGTAAGCAGGGAGAAAATATGTATGAGTGACATTTTCAAATCAAATATGCATGAATCAACAAAGCCTCCAAACGGCACAACAAACAAATTCTTGAATTAAGGAGCGACGAGGCGGAAAATTGCAAGAGAGGAATTAAAGTTACTTTTATCATAAAAACAAAAAAGCCAGAGGGAGACTTAAGGAAGAGAATGAAGCTCTGCAACCTGTTGATCTATTTCTTTCCTCCCTTAGTTTCCTTTTCTTCTCTTTTTCTTCTTTCTGCTTTTGTTCCTTGATTTCTATCTTGTACTCAACTTTTCCCCTCTTTACAACCCTACCGTTTTATCGGAGCCAACGTCTTGATGAGTGCCAGGCAAAGTTCAGCCCGGCTGGGCTCAGCTATCCTAAGACATGCTTACGTGTTTGTTTTGCTGAAATGCGAGGCTCAGTCTTACTTGAGCAATCAAGGCGCCGGATAACTTGATTGAGAATTGTAATGAAGGCAGCACCTTTTTTTTTTTCTTCTTCTCTCCTGCACCTCCATTGTCACTCTGTGCTATTCGTGTTGTTACCGTTAGATTTTGGTTTAACACGGAGAAAATACTTTTGGTTGTTTTTTTGTTTTGTTTTTCTTTTTACAGATTTTTATGGAAAATGTGATCATCTTGCTACATTTCCTTTTTCTTTAAAACATATCCTCTTTATTCTACTATGGTATGGTACATGGAAATAACTATATGACCTTCAGGAAAAAAAATGGTTGAATTTAAAAATTATTTTCTATTTCTTCCCCTATTATTTCACATTACATTCTGGATTTTTTTTTCATTCCCCTTTATTTTTGGTTTTCTTCATTTTCCCTTTTTTCCTCTTTTAAGTCGCCACATTGTGACAATTCATCTAATAGCTCTTTGGTTCCCATCTGCCCAGTTCAGTCAGAGCGTGAACAAACTAAACACCACCTCAGGTACAAAGAAAAACATATTTACAGTAAAACATGTTGGTCGTGGTTTGAAGGTCTGGGGATGTTTTGCTGCTTCAGGGCCGTGTTTTAATTGATGATCCATGAATTCTGCTGTCTAGCAGAAAATCCTAAAGGAGAAGGTCTGGCCAATCACTAGGTCATCTACACAGGAAGACAATAACCTAAAGCACACCAGCAAGTCTACCTTAAAATAGGTTTTGGAGCGGTCTAATCAAAGGCCACACTTAACTCTTATTGAGATACTTTGACATGACTTTAATTGGGCCAATAAAAAGCCAAGTTCATATACAGGCATGTTGAAGACTCATTGCAAGTTATCTCTGCTATCAAATGGCAGATTTTACTACAAAGCACGAGCGGCTTGTAGGTTTTTTACTCTTTTCTCTACATGTGGCCTAATCTGCTTGGATAGCTTGTTTTGAGCTCTATTTTATTTGTCACAAAACAATGTGTTCTTCTTTTACTGCTTTTATGCCTGCACTAGTAAAACAGACAAAATAAAAATGAATCTAATAACTTTATTAAGCCTTGGCTCTAGGCTTTTGGCAAATAACCAGAAGAAAACCTCAGAGGAGCAGAAGAAGAACTTCCAAAATTAGACCCGGTCTATCACTTCTTTGGGCTCCATGGTTACTCTTGGGAAGAAATTCAGTGTATTTCCAATTTTGATATATATTTTTTAATCCTCAAAGAACATGTTGACTGCAGAGAGATAGATTGTACAGATGAGAGTGCAATATGAATCATCTTTGTGGTTGTTCCAACAGCCTCATCCACACTCTGTCCCCTGACGCTACATTAACAAAAGAGGCTCCATATAGACTGCAGCCTGAACAAAGCGCTACAGTTGCACCGGCTCATTTTCTCATGCACCGTCTTCCTCTCGCACACCGTTAGCCATGCGATTACACTTATCGCATGCAGCCTACCTCCTCGTTCTCCAAACAGTCACAGAAACACACGGTCAGTGTTTTCCGACTCTCGCCACCTTTCACCCGCACACCGACGCGCAAAGTCCACGGCTGACTGGGTTATTTGTGACGGAGGTGTGAAGGCCCCGAACCGTGACATTCTGGCACACTGTGTTTACCCTGGCTGGTACTCAGACACCAAGCAGAACACACTCACTCACATTCTTTACAGAAAGAGACCGTCTCACAGACTGCGGGCCAAGACTGCTTGAGGGGCCCTTCTTTGAGTACGGATATTCGTATGTGTTTGACTGTACTCTTTTCAATGTGTGTTTGTGTGACTGTCAGTGGTTCTTATCAGGACAAAGCACAACCAGCAACACAGGGCTGCAGGGGGCACCGGGGTGAAGGGGAGGCAGGAGTGTGCGGGTACTTGAATGAAATTCACTGTTTCCCGTTTTCTCTTTCCTCTTTTTTTCTTTCAGCTGTCTGTACCTGTTGATATTTGTCTTCACTCACTTTTCCACCTTTTCTCTTTCAGCTGTTGAGCTGAAAATGGTTTGTTTTGGTCAACAGATGGTTTCTTGGAGCATCGCTTCAATTTTTTTTTTTTTTCACTCATTTTCTTCTGCTCGTCTCAACTTAATGTTCTTCCACATTTCCTTGTTTTTTATTTGTCTGTTAAACATCAATCTTTTAAATGTGCTCCTCTTAACTTGTAACAAAACCACTTGTCTCCACCCATTACTTGGATGTGCTGCATTTAAAATAACCAGCTGTGTTGTAAAGAGGCCACAAATAAATAAGAAAATCACTGGAGGTATGATGAATTGTCCCACATATAGTTTGCCTAAACAATAAACTCCTTCCAGTTAAGTACATATTATACTAGAAGCAAACCAAAAGATTTGTATAAAATGCTTTAATTAGGAGCAGATGTCACAAAAAGCAGAGGAAAACACTGTAAAGTAAGAAAGGTGACATCAGAAAGGCAATTTAAAAAAACCCAGACTATAACAAGCTTCAGATAAAACTGAGAGAAATGCAATTTTCTTTTTTTTTTCAAATGCTCTAAAGTTGGAGAACAGAGAGCAAGAGAGAGAAGAAAACAACATAAAAGAAAGGATGAAGTAACTTCTTGCCTTCTTTGCCAGAAAGCTCTAATTTAGACCGTGACTGAAACTTTGCTCATGTGACGCTTTATCTTTTCAGACCATTTCAACCCTGGAAACTTTGCAAATGTTTGGGAACTGAAAACCTCAAGACATGTTTCTGATGCATAAATCACATTTCCATCTGTATGGGACTGTTTCTGGGGTTTTGGGCAAACCTGTAAAAAGTTCTGTTTTGTCAAAAATCAACAATTAAGTGAATGAGAATACGAGATTTTGGAGAACAGATATAGAAATGTGGCCATTTGTCAACATTATAGAAACAAAGTGGTCAGGAACATTAGATTTTTCGGTAACACTTTATTTGAAGAGGGGTGAATAAGACTGTCATGACACTTTCATAAACATGACATAACATGTCATGAACATGAATAAGCCTTCATGAATATTTATGACTGTCATAAAGCGTCATTCAATAAATTATGACACTTTTAATACAAAGTTGACATTATTCAAAATGTCTTTATGGCAACTTGACATTAACCAATAAATCATTACTGTTTAAACTTTACCTTTAATAACATAAAGTTACCTAATTTTTAAAGTGCAATCAGTAATACTTTTATAACACATTTATATCAGTAATGATTTCTTGGTTAATGTCAAGTTGTCATAACAAAGACATTTTGAATAATGTCAACTTTGTATTAAAAGTGTCCTAATTTACTGAATGACGCTTTATTTATGACAACAGTCATAAATATTCATAAAGGCTTATTCATGTTCATGACATGTGTTATGTCATGTTTATGACAGTGTCATGACAGTCTTATTCACCCCCTTCAAATAAAGTGACCGATTTTTCTGTATATTTTTATGTCTTAATTTTATAGGAGGGTATGAAACCATTATTTTCCATAAACATTTAAATAGCCTCTTTAACCCACATGCAAAAGTAAAAATTAAAGTTGAAACAAATTAACAGGAATTACAAAAAGTTAATACTAAAAAATTAGATCCTTTAATCACATAATTGCTGATATTTATTTCTCTGCAATGATAGTTTTGATTTTTTCCTTTACATTAATTGTGACATCAAGCTTAAAGATATCAAAAATATGTGACAAAAGGGCCAAAAACCAGCATGTTTGGAACTTTACAGCACAAAAGAGAAGAAAACATACATTATGTAGCTTTGCTTAACACGATATTGCAACACCAACAATACCTTTGCAGGTGGATGCATGTCTGATTCTTTAAACATTGTAACGTGCTACAGTTTAAAGCCTAAATTGTGACTGGAGAAAAAGTAAGACTAAGATAAATGCCAGCTTTTCGGGGAACGAAAATGTTCTGGAAAATGTTTCCAGTGAGAACGTGGTTTGCCTCGTCTGGGACACCGTGGCAAGACTCTGATCGTAAAAAAAAATTTGCTTAGTAGACAAGGACAGCAGATTGATATTTATGGAAGAGGCTGGGATTTAGCAACCTCAGCTTGCATAATATATTGACTTCATGCAGATGAGAAGGCCACTTTCTTGGCTAAATCAATTAAAGTGCTTTGATTAGACATTTAAACTTCAGTTCAGTCTTGTGTGCAGCGTAGCTGCTGGGTTATTCTCTTCTCCATATATAATCCAAGCCCCATTAGTGCAGCATGTTTCACCCCAGTCGTGCCAACAC
The DNA here is from genome assembly GCF_904066995.2 of Poecilia reticulata. NCBI lineage: Eukaryota > Metazoa > Chordata > Actinopteri > Cyprinodontiformes > Poeciliidae > Poecilia > Poecilia reticulata. Next base: position 22,888,619 of record NC_088834.1, read on the forward strand.
ACTGCCTGCACCGTTGAATCCGGCATCAGCAAAGGTTTAATGAACAGCTAATTTGTAGCAAAGATGTCACTGATGGACACACAGGCCGCTGCTGCAGGCTGTGCACATGGACACATCGGTGTTTGTGTGCATGCCGGTTTGCGTCTGTGTTTGTCACAGTTCCCAGTGGTTTAATTATTCAGGCCGATTTAAATCTTCATCTCCACAGCCCTCACAGCCAGCCCGCCTAATGGTGAACACAGATGAATATTGCATTTTTAGCATCAGACTGCCTGTGTGTCAGGGATGGGAAGAAATAACTGCCAAGTCACTGAGAGAAAGAGCAGGGTAGTTAGAAAATAATTCAGCAGAATGGGCTAAAGGAAAAACAAACTCCAAAGTACAGGCAGATCACAGAAGCAAAGGCTGTGATTGAGAAACAGCAACCGCCTGCTGAGACGGAGGGCCAGTGGACAATCTCACAAGACCAGTTAAAGTGAGTCTGTCATGTTTTGCCTTTCACCATGCTGTTTTCAGAAAGTAGCCCTCGCTGATTCTTATTTCAGCCTCCATTTTACAACACCTCAGTGCTCCCTGGGAAAATCCAAGTTGGCAAACTTGGACTGTAACCACGTGCTTCAAGCTGAGCTGGTCAGGTGATCTGCTGAGGATGCTGAACTGAAGCAGGGACACTTTAAAAAGTATTAGAATGATCGGAAAAAGATTACAAAACTCAACAGAAGCGCGCAGAACGCCAAAAGCTGAAACTGAATCACAAAAATGGCAGAAGAAGCTCAAATCAAAGTAAGCCGGCCATCTCTACCCGATCTGTGTGAAAAAGTTGAAGAATTACTAGACTAGCAATTACTGAAGGCATAAAAAGTAAAATCCATTGATAAATTGTTACATGAAGAAGACAAAGATGTGTACTTGAGAAGCAAAGGTGGAAAACCACAAAGTGCAGCGTATTAAAGATGTTCATATGCTAACCTGCTAATTGAAGCATGTTAGCTACTACTAGCTTATACATTAAAGGCTTACTATGTGCTGACATTAGCTAAAATACAAATCAGAAGATACTCTAGCATTAGAATATTTCCTGTAGATGGTAAACAGTATGTGCAAAAATATGTATAATTCCAACATTAGCTGATATGTATAACATGCAAAGTCTACGTTATAAATATGTTTGCCGTATTCCTCAAGGACAACATCCATAAGCTCTTTTCTAATCACAACAGTGCAAGGGATAAGAAAACGAATGTGATTTGAAGAGTTATCGCTGTAGTTTAGATTTAGAGCGAGGAACAGGACGTTTATGGTTAGGTGTCAAGACCGTACGATTAGGTGTTTTAGAATAGTACTGGGACTGTTGGGCCACCACTTCCTACGTTTCTATAGTTTAACATTAGTACATTTGTAAAATGGGCTTACTTCTTGTTTAGCACCAGTACTTTCTGTTTCTACATGCTGCAATATCAAACTGTTGTTAATTTAATTCTAATAATCTAATTAAAAGCTGAACCAAAAGAAGGAAGCATTTTTGTCAGGACTTGGATTAAGCTCAAGTAGAACCTCAGTCTAATAAAAATATTTTGACTCTATATTTTGTCTGCCTAATATGTTTGACCTGCCTATTAAAGGGGGGAAAAAAGCAACAGCCCAGAGATGAGCATCATTAAAAGGTCAGATTTGCTGTGGAATACAATAGTTTGCCGTCTCTCATCTTTGCTGTCTCACAGGGTTTAAGTGGATCGTCTCCTGAAATGCATTACTTTAAAAAAGATTTTTTTTTTTTTTTTTTTACTGAAAAATGTAATCCATCACATTTACAGTGACCTAATCAGATGGTTCAAAGTTGGTGCTATTGTTATAGCAAATAGAGACGGTTATTAGAGGTGGCTAAAAACCTGCTGTATGTAGGCACTGGAACCAGCATGGATCTGAATGAACGTTTTTGGTTAAGTGTCTGAAGCAGCAAAGTAGGTAGATGGATTCCTTGACTTCAGGAATAATTTATGCGCATCAATAGATTCATCCTTTGTTATTCTGTTTATCTAAAATCATCAGTAATATTATAAATCTGAGTTTAATAGTAACTAATCACCGTTGTAATAACTGGGTATGATAGTATTAATGTTTAATATTAGTATTAATGTTTAATATTTACACAAAATCCAGCAAACCTGCTCCTTATAAATGAGCTATCTCTTACTGGTGAAAATCTGGTTTCGCTCCAGACTTTCTGAAGTGTTGTGCCGTCTGTAGAGAAGAGCCATGGGCAGCAGATAGAAGAGCATATCTACCTCTGAAATCAAAGCTCGTCTTTGAAAAGCTGAAAAGCACAGGGTTTGATTGCTGCTGACATATCTGGGTTAGAATGATAACGGGGTGCCAGGCACCCGCACCCTTCCCCCTCTTACACTATGAAAATCCATAAGGAGGAAAAACGAAGATCTCCGTCAAAAAGAAGAAGAAGAAGAAGAAGAAAAAATCACACGTTCCTGTTCTTTTTTTATTGTCTCATAGCGCACTGCATCATGTGTGTGTACGGTTGCCGGCTTGCTCGTAAATCAAAGATAAGGGATTACGAGATGAAATCAGAAATGTATGTTTGTACGGTTGACGTATCAAAGGCCAGAGTTTGAAGCAGTCTGTGGGCGCATGGAGTAAAGAGAGTAGACGTATGCTAGATCCTGGCAAGCTCCGGGTCTGGAAGGCGTTAATGGCCCAAACAATCAAAACTGAATAACAGGTATTCAAGTCATGCATTCCTTCATTTCATCTGCACTCAGTTCACCGTGTTTCTCTGTCATCCTCTCTTCCTGCGTCACCAGTCTGCTCAGAAAGAAAGTTGTGGGCAGACAATCTCACAGTCCTTTCAAGCTTCAAAGTCTCCTTTCTTCCTCTGCATCCTTTTGCTCCTGCACTGTTCTACATGTTGCTGCCTTATTAAGTTGTTCCACACTCCATCGCTCCTTCCATCCCCCGCAGTAAGTCTCGGTCACAGAACATATTTCTGGCTTTTGCTTCCTAATGAGCCGGCTTTACATGTACACACGTGTTTTTACCTTGATTCTATGTAAAATTTGCAATGCGCAGCTTCTATGCTAATGAACCTGTAGCTAATTTTACCACCGTGTTATTTTTTCTTCTATCTGTAAATAGATAAAAGAAAACGAAAAGCTACTGGCCTTTCTGTTATGATTTATTTCATTTATGATATGGTTAAAAAGCTTTGACCAGAAAATTTTAATTATAATTATAAGCCATTACATTATTTTTTTTTTTTATATCCATTTTATAGCTCTGCTCAGAAGTTTTTATCATAATAGTCTTGAACATTATTTGTTTTAGACTCTAATCATGCTAATCCAAATTGTTGGATCAAAACAAAACATCTGCAGAAAGACTATGGTCAGATGAGACATGGGTTTGAGTAATTTGACGAGAAAAACTGTCAAGTGTGATGGTGGTATTATGCCGAGTCTCTTCGTCTCACTTTGTTTCCACAAAATGGCTGAAATGCCTAAAATCAACAGGTTACAACGTGGACACAATTATGTGTAGCAGCAGGATAAAGATTCCAAATGTACAACTAATCAATTAATTGAAACCTGTTAAAATTTGTTCAGACAGAAGTTTGAACACTTTGCGTTTTTAAAATCATTATTGTATGCGTTATAAACCTGGTTAGCAAAAAAAAAAAAAGTGTTTCTTCCTGTGATGAATTGATAAAAACTCCTAAACAGAACTGTCAATTATCTTTCTGGTCATTTGTCAATTAGATCATTTAAATACCTAAAATGTTTGTTAGAATAATCACAGTCCTCCCAGTCTTTATTTGACTTTGTAAAACAGCTATTGTACTTTTTTTTTCCACTGTGGATAAAAACCCACAACATATTTAATAGTAAATGTTTGTGGATGCACCTAAACCTGCATATTTTATAGACGTCACTTGCACCGCTTTGGTGCATAAATCTTCATGGATTTCTTTTTGTGTCCCATCTAATTTTTAGAACCATTTAGTTAAATTATAATTTGAATAGCTGAATTATGTATTTCTTCGCGCTACTTTTATTACACAGCAACATTTATTTAGCAAAAAATGGTATCGGTCTCATTATGTACGGCCCTCCTTGTTATATAGAATAAAAACGACACTTTATGTTTTGGCTGTAGTAGCCTGCATGCTACAACTTGTGAAAAATCTTTATCAGAGAACCAAAAAGACAACGTCTACAGACAGTAGGATGTGTTCGGCATTCTTTATAAACCTCTATTGTGAGCTCTTTGTGACGCACATACTCGCGCACACACACACACCCACTATGTTCCCCTTATTTGTACCATTGTGTCCCCTTTGCTCCTCTGTGACCATCGCTGCCATCTCATCTCTCCCCCAGGCTCCCTATATCGCTTTACTTCATTATTTAGCGTGTTATTTTTTCTCATCCCTGATCTATAGTCTGCACATCACAGAAGCAGCTAATTAATTATGGATGGAAGGGTGTGTGTGTGTGTGTGTGCGTGTGCGTGTGTGTGTGTGTGTGTGCGCGCGTGCGTGTGCGTGTGCGTGTGTGTGTGTGTATGTGAGTGAATTGGAGAGATGAGGGGCTCTTTTAAAAAAGGAAAAAGCAACGACCAGACATCTGCCTCATTACGAATGCGCAGTGTTTTTGGAGCTTTATTAATTTATATCTTGTCAGGCTATGCCAAACCTTCAGAACACTTTTAGCTCTTTTATTCCATTTATTTATTAATAAAGCATCCCACATTTGCTTTCTGCTTTTATCCCCCTCTTACTCCCACACTTGTCCCAATCCACCCCCAAGCCCATCACCACCTAATGTCTTGATTTTAATCTCTCACCTTTCTACATATCTGCATGAACACACACACACACACGTACACACACACTGACACATCTTCCCGCTGACTGTCTCATTATCTGCTCTTGGCGGATGTTAAAAGGTGTTTGGCCCACCTGCAACGTAGAGATTACCTCTTCCCAACAAACATTGGTTTATTAATGCCTGCCTTTATTTAGAAAGTGTAATAGTGGAAGAGGTATAGTACGCATCTGAACACATTGACGAAAGGGAAATGCATTAAACCTGCCTTAATGTGGAGTGACAGCTGATCTCCTGTTAGGAGATTCATGGTGGCATCTAATCTAATTTGGTATCCGGGCATTTATACACACACGGTTTCTAAGCAGTCCTGAAAACTCAGGAATTTTATTTTACTCTTTCCCTCGCTCTGATTGAAAATAAAAACATTCAATGTTTTCCACATTTTAACTTTAGGCTCAGTATTCAAAATTCCCAAAATGAGTTGATAAAAACCATTTCTGAATTCCTTAAATGCTTACTTCCCCCTCAGATATGACCTATTTTTATTTTTTTTTTAGGCACAGCAACCTTTGAAAGCAGTAAGTTTCATTAACAGAGTTTCTTCAGAGTTTGGAACAAATCAAGTCCAATCTTTGGGACATTTAGAGTATAAGCAAAAGAAAAAGTAAAAGCAGATAGGTGATCATTCTTGTGTATGTCCTAATGTTCTGTACACTTCAGTCTGGAGAAGTATGGAATTTCCAATTGAAAAAAAGATGGGAACCCAGTGATTAGAAAAATACTTCTTAGGATGCAAAATGTCTCACCTTTCCGAGATCCAGTTGCCATTGTAGCAAATTAAGAAAGGAATTACAACATTTTTCTTTATAGCACAACACTCCTGCTCATTCTGTGGAATCCCAAAGCCTTCCCAGGTTAGAAGGAAAATGTGTCTGAATCAGAGGCTCTTCCTGGGATCCTTTTAAGATATTGATATGAAGAAGCAGTGACTCTAGATGACTTGACTTCTTGTCTTGTCTCTAAAAGGAAATAAACATCTGGATCACCGTGGGCCACCTTGTCAATAAACGCTCATTAATTACCCTCTTTGACACACATTGAACTTCTTGAGGCAAACTGAGGCAGGAAATATTGCTGCAGTCTTGCATTGCTTTGACAGACATGGCAATCTTGAGCACTAATGAATTATATGCATTAATATTGTTATTATTATTAATGCTTCTGAAAAGATTTGGCTTGAGAAGGATCACTGACTGCCCTCTGAATTGGCTGTCTGCCATAGTTGGTTGTATGATAGAAAATAATAGAGGTGTATTTCATGATGTGCATCTGATGTCATAGTTGCTCCTAATGATAGCTCCAAGTTTGCCTACAGATAATGCTAATTTCAGCCGTTTGTCTCTGGGATTTTGCTGCCTCCTCTCCCATCCCATTATCAGTCCTGACCCATCACCTTCAGGAGGGAACATTGAGTTTGGGCCCAATATGGACTCATAATAAATTTATTTAAGCTGCAGCTTCCTTCAACAACCTAGCTTTCTTTTTTTTTAGCAGAAAATAAGAAACCAGGGGGATCTGAAGGAATGTTTACATTTTTCCTTCATAATCTACATATTTATACATGCCATTAGAACATGGAAATTGCAGCACTAGCCTCAAGCAGCCTTGGAGGTAGAGCAAATATGCAGAGCTAAAGAGACCCCTCTGGCTACTTGGATGTCAGCCATCACAAACACACTTCTGCACACACCCAGGTACACATACATACTGTTTGGTGCTTTTGTGATTAGTAAATGCATTTTAAAGCTACCTTTGAATTGTTAGTTGCTTGTGCAAATCAGTGGTTTTCTATTTTGGCTTTTGCATGTGCTGACAGTAAAGTTTATGAAGATGTTTGAATGCAAAGACAGCGATCAGAATCCGAAACTGAGCAGATGTTTTTGTGCCGCATTCACTTGAAGACAAAACCATCTGCGTCATGCATTCTTTCACGCATCTCCTGCACATCACAGCTACCCCCCCCCCCCCACACACACACACACACACACGCGCGCACACACAGCTTCACTAAAAGCGCATGTTACCTGTTACAGTGCAGCAAGATGAAGTGACCCTTATGAAGCGAGCTGCTGGTCTGTGTAAACAGTTCATGGTCTGGAGAATCTGTTTGTCAAGAAAAGCTTAAATTGCAATTTGCTTTTATTGATCTTCTTATCGAGACATTTGACTTGATATAATACCTCTAAGTGCTCCTGAGGCATTTATTGCATACACTGTGTCTGGCAGTAAGCCCACAAGGTTGGAGTCACACACTCAAAAAATAAATAAAATACACATGCACATCCCTATCTCTTCCTTCCTGTTGGTCATTCCTAAATCCGCCAGATGCTGTCACATCTGGCAAAGCAAACCAAAGCATCCGTCTTCACAGATGAATTGAAAACTGAGAAGTCGGGAAAAGGAAGGAAATAAAAAAAAAAAAGGAAAAACTCTCCTCTAGCTTCAAAGTATTCCCTTCGGTAAAATATTGTTTCAGTGTATTCTGTACTCTGTAGCCCTAAAGAAGGCTTTGAACTGTTTTGGCACCTGTCACAAAGACTGATGAAATTGTTTCTCCCTGCACAATGGTGTTCTGTTCACCTCTCTCCCTCAGTATCCTCCTTTTTTCCTTTCTTTTGCCTCATGTTCCCCTTTAAATCCTCTTTGTTTCAAATGCAGCATTGCAGAAACGGGGACAATGATGAAGTAACATGCCCTCTATGCTCGTTAAATGTTCTATATAAATGAATGTAATGCTGTAAATATCGAGAAGCCTGACTTTACATGCACATTAACTCTGATTTCATTGTTGCTATTACATAAGCTTTGCACTGAGTTGACCCACTTTATATAGCTATGATTTTAACTCTCTCTGCACAAGGTTTATTAGTGTTTATTTAGTAATATTGTCAGGATGGCATTTGCGAGGTCAGGCGCTGATGTTGGATGCAAAGAGAGTTCATTTGGCTAGCACTAAGGGACGAAGCCTAAACCATAAAAACCACCTCAAAATCGAACCCCCTCTCTACCAGACTGATTGTCAGATGGTGACGCAATGACCATCCAGATAACATGTCAACATTTGGTTGATTTGTTCCTGACGTTTTTGGTGTGAAACTGTGTTGGTCCACCCCATGAGGTTTCATAAACAGTTTAGCAGTTTGTGCCTGCCACGAGAAAGCTTCATATCTGCTTTGGGAAAAGCAATGTCAAAAAATCTCCTCAGTCTACTGTAAAGAAAATATCACTCCAATAAATACCTTTGATGGTGGTTTCATCAGAGGTCATAATGTTGTATTCTGTTAATTTCGTAGGTCTAAAAGGAGACTATAAATATAAAGTAACTTATTTGAGCATTTTTTTTGTTTAAATTTTCTTCAGTATATGTATTATATAATATAAAGAGTTTCGTTTTGTCATTTTTATTTGACATTTTAGTTTTGCGTATGCATTAGAAGTGAGAAGCGATTCAATCGAAAAGATACTATGCGGAAATATAACTGGCCAAGAAGCGACAAGCAGACCGCGGAGCTGACACAAAGCCGATAGACGGATGAATAAAACATCAGTTAGCAGCAGCTTATGCTACAGGCGGTGCTAGCTTGCAATTCAGAGGCTTTCTTGACATAGCAGCAGGGTGTTCAAACCTCCCCCCCCTCACCACCTCCACCCAGGGTGATGCAAGTCCGCCGCTTTTGACTCGAGCTTACAGTACCTCTCTGTGACTCGACTTCAAAAGCCACAAGTGCAAATCAATCTCTGTTTCCTCTTCTGTCGCAGTCTCCTGCCTCTCCCTCCATCTCTGGTCCCTTCCATCAATTTTCTAGAGCTGTCTGAGACTCCAGGCAGTTAATTAAGTAGGACATTGTCGGGGACTCTGTACACGATGTGGCTGGAGATGGATGGATGGATAAATAGATTGAAAAGATGTAGGGGGATATGGGCGTCCCACTTTGCCTTTTTTTATTTTAAAGTATCATTTTATTGTACTTACTCAGTTTTTTTTCCCTGCTCATCATCCCATTTGATTATGGTCCTGTTTTAAGTTATTCACTTGCTGATATTAACATCTCTGTTTAATTCTTTTCTCCCTCCAATTAAACTACCATCTCACATTTCTTTCCTTTCATTTTCTCACCCTCTCCTCCCTCCTCCGCTCCTTACCTTCCTCCTTCCTTCTTAACCATCCATTTTCCTGCTGCTCCCTTCCTCTGCTTGCCCCGCCTCCCTCCTAGTTGATTATACGTCTGGTCCTCTGTACTCCGCTTCGTCTTCCTCCTGTAGTATTCCCCTCCCTCATTATGTGTTGGGGAGGGAGGGCGCATGTTTGTGTGTGATCCGAAACACAAAGCCAGGGCTAAGCAGGCTAATGAACAAACTCCGGCATTGTGTTCGGGCCCCGGGGACGCACTGTAGCTTCTAATGTACAGCTGCTACAGCTGGAAAAAGGGTAAAGGAAAATTTTACAGACCAGGAGTCAGATATGTGCTTAAAGAGAGAGGTGAGCGAGTGTGAGCTGATGTATCTGCAGTGAATATTAAACGAGGATCTGGTCAAAGATCTTTTTTTTTTTTTTTTTTTTTGAAGTTCTAATAAGAGTGTGTTACCTAGTGCAGCTGGAACTTGTTTTTAAAGTAGATACTGCAGTACTTTAGGGGGAATGATCTGAAACCGAATGGATGGTTTCAGGGCCAGTCTTCTTATATAAACGGCTCAATGTGAATTCCCTGACTCTGCATATCTCCCATCATGCAACTCATTTGTCTCCATGTTGTAATTTGTATGATATGTATGACAACGTACAGGCCGGGATCTTTAACTCATTTTGTAGAAATTGTACCACCCACACCCTTGTGGTCTTTCTCTTCCTCCCATTCCGTGTTGATGAGATGTGCGTCCCGCTGCCAAATTGCAACATGGCCACTGTAATGACTTAATCTCTTCCAGCACATGCACAAATTCACTTCTCGGAAAGTTTATGCTCCGAGCGCTTTGCCCCGTCTTCTTCTTGTCCCAAACGCGCTTAATTAATCCAATTGCACATGGAGGGAAATGTTTGTCTCTAACACATCTGTACAAGGGTATATGCTCAAACACACACACCCTGCTGGATTTTGTCCCGCAGTTGATGGGTGGCTTCCAGATGATCTAAACAAGTGTTTTGGATCTTCCCAGAATCCAAAGCTTGCACGCATACGCTCGGAAATGTGCAACAATTATAGAGCTTGTTATTTTATTTCACACATGATGGTACTTCATAGCACGAATTCTTAATGGGTAAAAAAATACCCCATATATCTTCTATAAAGACATACAGCATGAGTTTCAACCAGAGGGAGTTTGGCCTTACATTGCATTGCAAAGTGTTCAAATCCCTCGAACCATCACGTTTTTTCCCCCCATTAGACTTCATATAATTCTTTGGGATTTTATGTTCTTCACCAACAGTACATAACTACTGTTAGAAAACCATATAAAATATTCATTTTACCTCACAGTGGTGTGCTGCTTTGTTTTGGTCTGCTTCTTAAAATCTCAATGAAATCCATTGAGATTTATAGTCAGAACGTGACAGGATTTGGAAGAATTTAACAGGGTGTCAATATTTTTGCAAGGCATTATATGTGGCTACTGCGTCACAGATATTAGAAGGTTTTTTGGCAACAAATTTGATTTTATTGCATATTTTCTTAATTTTTTTTCTTCTATTTTCTTACCTTTCTATGTTTCTTTTAGAGATAAAATTCAAGTATCTCTTTATTCATATGCTTTCCAGGATTGCCCCCAGATTCTGCCATCAACCCAGATTTACATGCCAGCGGGAGTCACCAAGCCGATCACCTTGGCAGCCAGGAACCTACCCCAACCACAGTCCGGACAGAGGAACTACGAGTGTGTCTTCGACATCCAGGGCGTGACCAAAAATGTTCCTGCGCTGCGCTTCAACAGCACCTCCATCCAGTGCCAGAAAACAGAGGTGAGCAACAACGGAAAGATTATGGGAATTCTGGGTAAATTGTGAATTAAGGAGATGTGTTTTTTCTTTTTTTTTTTTTGCATAGTTAATGTTGGCGAACACGGGAGGTGACATGTTCTTTATTCAACATTTCAAAGAAAAATCTAAAGTGTAAAAATGCCAGATCACATTTTTATATACAAAGCTACAGTAAAAAAAAGAAAAAAAAACTGCACTATTTAATGAACTGCAGTGCAAATGATGTGGTGTGTTAGGTTCAAATAGAAAGCATTCTCATTACTTTGTTATAATCAATACAGCTGGGTAACTAAATCATGGTCCCAGAGAAGGCATCGACTTGGTCAAGGTTAAATAATTGCCTCCAACAGCTAATGACCATTCTGGACATAAATGTGCTCACCATCATGATGAATCACTATGCACTCATTGCATACTGGCTTCCTGACAGTCTAGATATATGACCCCATGCTTATACGTTGCATTGAACCGCTAGTTGGCAAATAAATATTGTTGTCAAGTATTAAACTTATGATTAAGATGCATGTATACATAATGAGGATTTTCCCAGTCTTTTTATTAGTCCAAATCATAAGTGATTACTTTATATTTCCTCGAACGTGATTTAAAATATTGATCAAGCGCGAGCAAGGCTGATGAATGGATGTTCATAGTTTGGTTTTACGACGCTGGCAAAAGTGTTCGTAAGGTTACATTGCAACAAAAAAAAAAACATAGTTAGTTGATGTGACAGACCAATATTAAGTAGTTCATAATCAAGTGAATTTCCTTAGCAAATAAAAATTTAAAAAGTGTTTCATGCATTTGTTGTTGGCCCTCTTTGGTATTTCTCAATAAACTCCAGTTCAACCAGTTGCTTTCACAAGTCATCCAATTTATGGACGACATACAAAACGCCATGTGTGGCAGAAAGCAAAGTCCTTCCCATCACCCTGATCCTTTAATCCACTTTAAATTTGAGAGATTTCACTTGCAAATAAATTATAAAAAATCTTTCCCCTTTATATCCTGCTCTGTGTACTTTGTGTCAGTCTATCACACAATCCCAGTAAAAGCACATTGATGTTTGAAATGCTGCTGACATGACAAAATGTGACAAAAGTTCCAGGAGTATAAACACCACTGCAAGGCTCTGTATGTGCTCATGACTTTAACAGGAAGTGGTGCATATTAACTGGATTTTGTGCTCCCACATAGGGCTTTTTTTTTTTTTTTTCCTGCACGCTGTCTAGTAAGAACCCGTTTTGTTTGTATGTGTGCAGAGGATTTGCAGGTAGGTCCAGGGCTGTTTGATGTTGGAACGTGGCTGTTTTTGCACGCGCATGTGTGGCTTCAAAATAGCATGACAGATAAGAGGGTAGCTAGCGTCGCGCTTCATTGAGGCTGAAAATGTGCAGAGGAAGTCTCTCTCTGAACCTAGTTTGGAGCGGATTGATCATGTTTACACCTCCACTCTATACCTCTCCCTCTATTTTCTTCCATCCGCCTGCAGAGCTCATCTTTTTCTCTCTGCCTTCCTGCTGCTCCCTGGTTTCAGCGCTCAATCTTCCTCACATGTTCACCTGCACTCTGCGCTTCTGCACCACAGTGTTTTCTATTTTTGGAAAAGAGATAATAGGTAGTGCTTTTAATTTAGTTTTTCATGCAGGATCGTGAGGTGTCACTGCAACAGAGAATAGTGGTTCTGATAAATTAGCACCACTTAGATGTCATTTTATTATTTTTTTGGTTGCGAAGCTCTTCCACTTGATAATACTCTGAGGTTTCGTCATTTACATATTTGAGCAGCGGTCCGTACTTAGCCGCGGATCTTGACGACTACCCACTGTGACAGTATTCTGTCCATATCGACGGATAGTCTACAGGTGTTGGCACACACTTGACAGGGAAGGCAGGGATAATTATCCTGCTACAGGGTTGTCTCTCCACAGAGATGTCTGTTTATCGACTCTTTATTGTAGCTGGAAGCCTGGTGTTAATAAGCAACAAAGTCCAGCTCTGGCCAAAAGTTAAATATCTCTATTTGATGTCCACCAAGCAGACACACTAGCAGTAATTAGCCTCAGGCTGTCGACACTTGGTCCTTCTTTAGCATTTTGCTGCGGCAACTTGACTGCAGCACCACATATCGATGTAGCACATGCATAGAGTCCTCATGCACCCGTATTTAGATTCAGGAGATGAAAAAGGTGCCAGCTGCATGAACTTGCTATTAAGGCATAATTCATGCAGACTTGAGCTTATGAGTTTAATTATGTGTCATGAATTATTAGGGTGAGGATCTTATTTTAGCAGAGGAGCAATATTTCACAAGAATAGGGTCTTAAATATTAGTTTATCCATTTATAGACCTTCATATCTCTAGTTTTCACACAGGCTCCTCTCTGTTTGCTCATGCTGTGACAGCGTTCAGCGCGGAGTCTATGAATCATGCATGACTGCGGTGGAAATAGACTTCATCTCCTATGCTGTGTACACATTGCTGCATCTGTTTGTATACACACATGCACACACACCTATGGTGAGAAGGGTTAATCACTGTCTGTAGGCATGTTGACATGTGCATCTCTCAAACATGGCTTACTGTGAGCCTGCCATGATGGGCCCTGTATGCATCTTTGGATTTGCACTTCCCTCAGACCACTGCACCAACACTGATTTATGGCTAATCAATGGGATGCTAAACCAGTGGTTTGTCTTTGTGTTTGAGTGACTCAAATGTTTCTCTAAAACCCGTGGGTCAAACTAACACAGCTGAGGAAAAGAGCACAAGCACAGAAACAAGAGTTATTGAGTTATGGATACAGTGATGCATATAGCTGGCGGGACGATGCAGAATATTGGGCTCATAAAAATATGATTGATGTAATATCTTGCGGATATATATATATATATATATTTATTTATTTATTTCACAAATAGATTTTCATAAATCACAAATTGTGCTTTATAGAATCTCTGTTCAGTGTGAAATTATCCAGCTCAGATCTGGGTTTAAGTTCTGAGGTAGAGAATCAAATGATGTTTAGACTCATTAAGAAACCGTGAAATAACCCTTTAATTCAGCTTGACTAGACGCGCTAAAGGATATGCCAACTTTGTGCTGCTTTTGATTTGATCTGAGACAAACATCCTTCCAGAGTGGAGAACACTCTAGTTGGTGTTCAGGAAACTAGTGGGATTTGCTAATTGGTTATGCTCAGCGAACGGTTACTAGCCCATAATAATGTATTTCTCTTCATTGTATGATTTCAAACAGTAAAGGAACGAGCTCAATAATAGAAGTCATATAGTACAGCGTGTCCTGCTATGTTAACTTAAGAAGAACAAATAAGCAGCTTATAATTTACCATGTACAGCATCCATTTTGAATGCGGCTTATTGGATTACCAAGGAGCTTGAGGTAGAGTTCTGTGAGATTTTTTGAGATTTTTGACTTGGATGAGAAAATTGTGTTCAGAGCTCAAACCAAGTGCATCTCCAATGTATTGAACGGGATGATGCTAAATCTACTCTCACAAGAGTTAGACCAGTGTTTTGTTTCTTGTCATAAATGTGAAAGCTGAATTACGTTGTCTTGAGGTCTTTAATGGTGTTTTTTTTTTTTTTCAACACCTCTGGTGTTAAAAGCTAATGGTTAGCTAACTATTACTGCTAACTGTTAGCTAACTGTTACCGCTATTGTTATCAGTTAACAGTTAGCTGGTCTTTTGGTATCTTGTCTGTCACTTTGTAGAAAAATAAAAGTGGTGATAAAGTGCAAAAGATTCAACTAGATAACTAGATGCTCTAATAGTGATAGAGTTTCCTTTCACGTTTTAGTAACAGAGTAGTGTTGGCTAGCCCAACAATAACACTTTAGTCTGTGGTTTTCAGTCCAAAGACACATGCGCTGAGCTTCCCGCGGGAGTCGGCGGGAACTCCTGTGGGACTGAACTGAAAACTATACTTATATCATTGTTTTCTGTTCATCCTAAATGCAATACACACAAAAGGGACAAGTTTCAAAGGAAGAATGAGATAATGGTACAGCTGCAATGCTTCAGCTACAGCAATGACGTCTTTTCCTCATTTGAACTTGGTGCAGTACAGCTGATCTTCTCTAAACTCTGTTTTCACACTGACCGGCTCCAGTATGTGTGATAAGGATCAATTACATTCAGTGTATGTTGACTACAAGAGTACGTATCACAGCGCACAGAAGTCAGAGTTCAACATATTTCAACTTTGACAGTTCAATTTCCCTCTGCCACACAGACCTCCACACTGAGGTAGGTGCTGTTTCGTCAGCACTTTTTCCAATCTAGGACAAAATCCTTGTTTTACACCCAATGCCAAACATCCGGTGATGCTTTTTGCCCCTCTAAAGCCACTTTAGCATACATTCTCAGCACAACATGGCAGCTAAAACCTACTTCCTTATTATTTCAAAATAAAAGTATGAAAAAATGATAGCTGTAATTTCCTTCACCAGTCAAAATCACACGCTCACAACAACTGAATTGCACTGTGCAGGACACGTTTCACTTTGACAAGACGTATGCTTTCATTTTTCTATTCCCTTAAACTCCTGGTGTTGAGAGATAAATGTTGAAAGAATTGGGGATCGGGAGTAGACAAAAGAAGACGAGGAGGACAAATGTTGCAAAAGGGAAAAAAAAGCAGAGAACCAGAGGAAAGAGAGACTGATTGAGCAAGAACAAAAAGAGATGTAATGCCTGAGAGAGATGGCGACTACAAAAAATGAAGATGAGAGGGTGTTAGATGGACTAAGGAAATTGGAGCTTAATAGACAATTTCAGGTTACATGAATGGAGGAAAGTGGAAGACGGAGAGAGATGTCGAAAAGAACATAAGGAAAGGGGCGGGGGGATCGAGATGAGAGCATGTGAGAGAAGAAAATCTTCTCCAAAGTCTCTCCTGAGGCCAGAACTCTTTCTCCTCTCTTTCATACAATATCACACCATCCAAGAGGAGACATCTTCACCACAGGATATTCAGAACATCCACAGTCAGATCAGGTTTAAACTCTAGTTTCCCATACTTTGCTGTTTCTACGGTGACTATGATCACATAATACTCTTATGGAGGATCCCCTGGGAGGAGGCTGTCAATAACCCACTGTATATGTGGTACACAGGATATACGATAGTGCAACTCCAGCTCTATATTAGCCATGTTGGGTATTGGCTATCCATATGTGCTCTTGGGAGAATTCAGTGTTTTTGTATTAAGTTTCTGCACACACCAGCTGATCCCAACGGGGAAAAAAAAAAAAAAAAAGACCAAGTGGATTATAGACCTGAGGAGAAAGAATGCAGGACTGTAAAGGGTTTGCTTTCGCAAGCAGACATAAAACAAGTAGGCCATGTTTTAAGGTGTTGAGACTTTGAAGATTCCTATGTTTGGGGTGAGGTTTATAAAAACTGCTCAAAGCTCTAAATTTTGCTGTGTTGAGCTTTCATTGGGTTTGTATTGCACAAGTAATAATTCATAGCAGTTTGCATATATGGCTTTTGAAGTTGGGAATTTCGCAAAAAAAAAAAAGTAAAAAAAAATGTATACTCTGGTAAAGTTAATAAAATGACTCGCTGTCCAACGTCCACTAGCAAATAAATTGTAGAACCGCTCTGATAATTTTGGAGGAGACGAGAAAAGCGTGTCCTCTCTGCTTTCTTCTTATTTCTTTTTGCCAGAAAAAGCCCACATTGATACTGACAAACTCACAACCATCAGCCAGACCTTATGGTGGAAATAAACTCTGGTCAGCAGCCACCAAAACAACAAGCTGGTGTCTGCATCAGAGCTGTCCACTTCTCTGACCTGGAAAAGACAGCTTCCCGGTGTGTGTCGACCAATCAGAGGCAGCGTTTCGGGTGAAAGGGCCAATAGGATGCTGAGCTGGGGGCTGTGAAGGCTGCGGTTGCACTGCCAAAGGGGTCACAAGCGCAAACAAGCACTTGCACACACACGCACACACACACACACACACAGTGCCTTGTAAAAGTATTTACGGCGCTTACATTTTTTCTAATTTTATTTTCAGACAGCCACAAATTTCAGGGTATGTTGCAGGGTTTTATGAGGTGAACAACAGAGAGATGGAAGGAAAGGGAAATGTAGTTTTCAAAATATTTTTACAAATAAAAAGTTGAGAATTCTCCTCTAATAGACCTCAATAAAATTCTGTGCAAATCTTGCCTCTTGGAGTCGCCCAAGTTTTAAATTCAACGTTTGTACCTCAGCGGTTTGCTAGAGAACATTAGTTAACATTTTTGCTATCAGTTTTACACATTTAGAAACTCAAATTTGTGCCCATTGTTCAAAGTATTTTACTGTCAGGCTAATTGGATAAGTATAATTATCTAATTTCAGGTTTTGTAAGAGAGAATCCTTTAGAGTTGGTTGTGAACTTTATAATAAACGTTTTAACATGTGAATATTCTCTGATCTAAACCATTATTGTGTGACCATGTTTAGTCTAGCTGTCTTTCACAAACTTACACTAAGTCTGAGTTTGTTTGTTTTTTGTTTTTTTGTAGAATTGCTTTTAGTGGCATTTAATTATTTCTGAAGCCTTCCCGTAGGATGACGCTGCCACTACCATGCTTCTGTTTGTTTTTTTGGGTGTATCATGGTGTAAAGGGGGCAGAACTGAAATGCTCACATCTTAATTTGCAAAAGAAAGACTAGAGTGTTTAATTTTCCTTTCACATTTCAGATTGATGCACTACTGCGTGTTCTGTTGAGAGAAATCCCAATAAAACACCTGGAAATTTCTTGTAGAAAACATGGCATAGAAAAAGTTCAGCACTTTCAGAACGCTCTCACAGCCCAAACTGCTGGGCCAAAGAGTCTGGGGAAGATCCTCTGGAGATCTCTTTAACACTAAGGCTGAATGAAATGGCTCAAACTGTTGAAGACTCTACTTTTCTTGGCATTATGGCCCTAAGTGTCGTTAGCTTTTACTTCAGTTGCACTTCTCCACTCTCCTCCCTTTTCCTCCCTCTTTAACCTTCTTTCCTTGTTTCTCCCTGGAGGGCAGGAATGAGAGGACAGATGATATCAGCTCGAGCCGTACACCATTACCTCAACGTCTGATAAACCAGTCGGCCACTCCATCACCCTCCTTTTTTCTCTTGGCTCTTCACCAGTGAGGAGAAAGCAGACTTGGGGTCAGGAGGAGAAAATCTAGTTTGGATATAAGATGTGTGTCTGTGTGCGTTTTCTCAGCGTGCGTAGAGAGCAGCTGTTTGTTGAAGAAGAGATGTGACGTTTTAGAGGTCCTGATGGCATCCAATTAAGGGAGATAAAATGATGATGAATTGCAGTCTGGCTGCGGAGATCAACACCATTGTGTGTGTGTTTGAGAGTGCTCTTGCGCACACGCACACACTCGTACAGCAAGACGGCCAGCTACAAAAGCAACAGATTTGGAGAGAATTGTGGTGTGTGAAGGAAAGATGGGAAAGGCGGAAAAATACAAAGGCAAGAAAGTTCTGATGCAGCGATTTGAGAAAGAATCTGAAAAATAGATTGGAAGAAAAGGTGAAAGATAAGTACAGCTATGGAGGAGAGAACAAATAACCCGCTTACTTCAAATGGGAAATGAGAAGGAAAAAAATGGCAGACCAAAAAAAACAACAACAGACTAACAGATAAACGAATGGATGCAGAGAGCAAACAGAGGCCTGGAAAAGGGGCCAAACATGTCGGCATGGAGCGAGAGTCACACAGTCCAGTGATGGTCTGTCACACATCCTGACAGTGTGTGTATGTGAAAGAAATGAGTCAGGTTGCTGACGCACGCTTCACTCCTATGACTTTATAAGATTTGTTAATTTAACTAACCGACTGCAATAACCGGAGGCCGTAAACCTTTTTATTTTCAATACATCAAAGCGTGCGCATATTTTCAGACATTCGCGCCGTTAAAAGCATCAGGAAAGAGGCTAATGAGGGCCTTGGTGCTGCTCTGTATAGGGTAGGTGCGGTGGGGCATGGTACAGTCTGGCCTGGCATGGCCTTACACAGCTTAATGAGATATAAACAGTGGACCTGCCACCTCTTTCAGCCATACCACACACTGACTCTGTTTTAATTGGCCTGCAGACTGCCTGTGTGTTTAAGTGTGTGTGTGCGCGTGTGTGTGTGTGTGTGTGTGCCACATGTGGGGGCAGTGGCTGGAATCTACTGTGAGCTGCTGCAAATTAAAGACTGCCATGTGATCGCTCAGATGACACTAATCAGATTTTGATTTCAGGGGAGTGCAGCGTTTTTACGGTTGCGTTTTTTTTTGGGTTTTTTTTAAGTATTAAAAAAATATTTGGTACTTTATTCAAAAACGTATTTTTTTTATTATGTCATTAGAAAGCATTTGAGTCATTTAATGCTGGAGTTGGTGCTTTTTATTTAAGCATTTATTTACACTGGGCCCTTATCTTCCACTGATTCCACTGAGTTTGATGTCTCACAGTCCTTCATTGTCTTGCTCTGCTCATCCTTTTCCTGCCTTTCATATTAAAATGCTTGATCACTGAGAATGTCACTGGACAACTTCAGGATGAATTTATTGGGTTGTCCATTGCTGGATTGACAACTGTCCTAAAAGACGATGACCTCAAATTATTTGTAAATGTCACTTTAATGTTCCCTAATGTTCCCCAGATTGATGAGAAGCAGCAGTTGCTGCTTTAAGATGATTGCTGATATATTTCCGCCTTGGAATTGTATCAGCACACATCTTCACCAGATGTGTGCTGGTGTGTGATGTTTTTATTTAGTAGCACCAGGCTGCTGAAGGAGTGCACTTGATTTTTTTGCACATATTAGATTCAGCTTTGGTAAATAAACGACAATAGTGTGGAATCCTTTGCGTATTTGTCAAGATAAGAGTAGATTTAAATTGTTTTAGGGAAAAATCTTTTTATGTGAAACCATAATAAAAAAGCTTTCTCTCATTTGTTTTAAGCATCTGACTTCCTTTCTTTGTCCGTCCTATCTTCAGCGTTCTGCCTCTCCTCCAGGTGACGATCAGAACGCCCACGCTCCTGTCTTGGATAAATAAGAATTAATTGCTGCACAGCTATCATCATATGCCAACTGCTCCACCCGTCCTCAACCCCACTTTAATTATCTATTTTTCATTTCTACCTCTCCCCCACATCCATTCAATTTGTAACCTTTACTCTACACGCGCTCCGGATTTTACCAGTTCAATTTCTTCATGATTATCAGGAGATTAGCAAGAATAAAATTTACCTTCAGGGTCTAACAGAGCTACCCGATTTATTTAGTCATTTTGAACAGATGTGGCTGCATTTGGGTGGGGAAGACGCACTCCATATGAAGAGTTTTCTGCCAGGAGATGGCATCAACTCTTTTTCTCAAATGCCACTGTCAATGAGACACTTCGATAGCAGGGTTTCTGTAGAGTACATGAAAAGTCTAGTATTTAAGCTATGAAAAGTTGATGGTATTTTTGAGAAGTAGGACTAAAGAAAAAGCTTGAAGAAATATTTCTATTTCAAAACTTTATTCCAAATTCCAGTTATTCATGTTTGTCCATCCATCTTTTTATATCTTTGTAGACATTTCTAGTACATTTACTATTTGGGTTTTTATTTTAAATGAGCAAATAAATGTATTGAGAACCCTGAAATTTTAAGCCTGGAAAAGTCTGAAATTTTAACATGAAAATGTGCAAAAACTTTTTACCAACTATGAGTTATCTGTAACAGTTTTTCTCTTGATATGTAACAACTACTTTATTAAAGTGCTGTTCTATTGATGAAGGAATGCCACAAAACAGTTTTTTTTTGTACATGTGCTTATTTAAGCCTGCTGGCCAGTTGAGGGGAGAAAAGCTGCCAGATAAATGGCACAAAGTTGACAGAGAAGCAAAAGGGTGACACTGAAAATATGGACATTTCTGCAAAGTACCACATATCAGATTTTTTTCCCTCTGTAAGAAGTCTTGTAGCTTACACTAGCTTAATGTGTTGGCTGAAAAATAAGAAACATTGACTATGACAGCATTATTTTTCTCTCAAGCCAGCAATTTTTTTCTCCTGCTCCCGTCTTTCTGTGTTTCTTTCTATTAGTGTAGGAAGTATTACTCCAAGCCTGTGTGTGTGTGTGTGTGTGTGCGTGGGTGTGTGTGTGTGCGCGTGTGTGTGTGGGTGTGTGCGTGTGTGTGTGGGCCTCTGTGCGAGAGATAAGCTGGCTAACTGGGTCCGGCCATGCTCCAATCCTGTTAGCATTAGCGATTAGCACTGGCTAACAGTCTCCTATTATGAGCAGGGAGTGATTCCAAGTTGCCTGACCTCACACATAGTGTACACACATTCACACTCCCCAAGCTGTGAGAAGGATTACCACTTGATCCTTGATTAGGAGGCCATATCTGCCTGGAAGTTTACTGTGTGTGTATATATGTGTGTATAAATGAGTATGGCGATGCGTAAATCTTGACGGACCTAATCTGGTCGGGTAAAGACTGTTTCAGATGGACCATCTTTGAGTCGGTGTCCTCTGTTTGTTTCATCGCCTGTCCTTTTGTGACATATCTTATAGCTGGAAGGATCTGCAGTTGATTGAAGGATGTGTTCGGTCAGGTCTGACTTTCCTGTCATCACCTTTTGAAAGCTGTCAAGAGATGGAAAAAAGCCTGTCTTGTCATCGGTATAGACTTGCCCGGGGCAAGTTTGATATTTTTAGGTGTCCGGCTTCAGAATGACTAATTATCTGACTGTGACCCTCAGAAAGTAGCAGTTGTTATACTTTTAGTTTCCTTCAACTATAGTTTCCACTGGTGCTCATATTCTTTCTCTGTCTGTTCTGTCTCTCTTTCCGTCTCTCTCAGGAATATACTGACAGTAACACATTAGATAAACTCACATGTTTAACACTTATTTCTCCAGGGTCACTGATTATCCCACTGATCTCTCTAGCTACATTCAAACATTCACTTTGTCTACAGCACATCTCTGTTAGATTAAAAGGCGGGTAATTGCAATTCTACAAACATTGTGAAGAAAACATTTTCTGTTAATTGGCAAGTATCAATAAATTTATCTCCAAAAAAAACCCTGTTTCAATGTTGGTGGAGGCTTGATTCACCAACAACATGGTCTCATTGTTGTTTGATATTAAACATTGAGGAGTACACAACCATATGTTTGTACTTAATAACTCTACAAACAACATCAACAACCATTTTTTTGTTTTTATTGTTAGGTATTGTATTTATCCCATGATTATTGATTTGCGCCCCTTGTCGGGGTCCCAACGTCAACTTTGGGAACCGCTGCGTCACGCAGTTGTTACATTTCATTGGAAAAAAATACTTGCAAACACACTTATTTACCGTAATAGTGGGAATGGAGACGTCTGAAACGGCAGAGTTTTCTCTTTGTGTCTGTCCAAACTGTAGATTTAGCTTTTTAGAATCATGTTCATCTAATAAATGAAGCTAGAAATTATGTAATTACATTTTGTTCATTATATTTATTTAAACAAATTTATCTCTTTCATTATGTTTTTAAACAATGATAGGTTGACATAAAGAATAATGCTTTATTTTTTAGATTATGTGGTTCGTTTGTGTTGGGTAAATCTTGCAAACAGTGTGTGTGTGTGTGTGTGTGTGCGTGTGCGTGTGTGTGTGTGTGTGTGTGTGTGTGTGTGTTTTTTTTTGTGCGTGCGTGTGTGTGTTTTCTCTGCTGTCCCATGCGTTGTGCCACTGTGCTGATTTACTATAAAACTTTAATAAGCTTTCGGTTCAATGACAGAAGATGAGCTTCAGATCATAACCTAACAATCCCCCACCCTGTTACCCATTATATGCACGTACATGCCCAGCCACACCTTCTCCCTTACTAATTATTTATGCTTTTTTGAATGAGGACCCCAGAAACCCTCATTTCTCCATACTCTGGCACGAATCCCCACCTTTTTGTTGATGGATGTACGAACACAGACACCTTATACCACCGATCTAAACGGAGAGTAAAGGCTAAGCAGTGATGTTCTCAGCTGTCAGTGAATGCCTTCAACATAGGGGTGTGTGTGTGTGTGTGTGGTGCAGATTTTCAAAGAGACTACTTGTCTGGCTGTAAAGCAGGGTTAAGGGGAACACCTACATCCGTCATCTATTAGGTTATCCAGTGGAGTTGGCTGTCTGATTTGGGGGGAAGCAGGGCATGTTCTCATTCGCTGCTCAGCAGAAAAGCGGCAGTGACAGTGAACGGTGCCTTGACCTGCTGTCCTTTACTGTAACAGGTCATCTGTCCTGAGGGGATATGGCACAGCAGCACAAAGACACAGTTACCGTATTTTCCACACTATAAGGCGCACCGGATTATAAGGCGCACCTTCAATGAATGGCCTATTTTAAAACTTTTCATATATAAGGCGCATAGAATAGACGCTACAGTTAGGGTTACCACCCGTCCCGTATAGAACCTATATGGGACGCGATTTGTTCCGTACTCTACAAATGTGGATGTGTAATAATAAAGAAGTAGTCCCTCAGTACTTTATATAGTAGTCTGCCCCAGTCATTGTTTCACTCACGGTGTTGGTGTTGCGATATTGTGCCCAACTGCTTTCTGGGTAACACAGACAAACTGACATGCTGCCGCCACAGTCTGTCTCTTCCCTCGCCCCTCCATGCTTTAAATGTATAGGGGCTGGTCCCTTGGTAACCCTAGTCGAAGCACCCCAGATGAATTTCTAAAGCCACTTTGTTGACATAAAGAATGTCAACAAAACAGTCCGACTCGGGTCGGCAAGGAGAACCTTCTGCGACTGGACCGGGGCGTGGCCGGACGATGGTCACTCTTCTCCGTTCGCACACAGCATGTTCGTGGAGAACGTGGTGCTAAACGACCTGCAGACGACCTGATTATCAGGTTGATAGGTAGATAGGTCAGTCAAACTTTATTAACAAACCAGCGTTCTGACAACTATCCCAGCATGCACCGCGCGATTCTTCTTCTACGGGGAAAATGAAGTCGGCGGCTGCTTACTGTAGTTGCTAGACGTGTTGTGACTCAATATTGGTCCATATATAAGGCGCACCAGATTATAAGGCGCACTGTCGGCTTTTGAGGAAATTGAAGGTTTTTAGGTGCGCCTCTTATTGCGGAAAATACGGTAATGACTTTGAAATATAGAAATGGATTCAGCATGGAGCCATAGAACACATTTGACATTGGATTACCGGAGGGAAACCATTCCCTCAGCCCTGCTGTTTGCTGTTTCTAACACATTGTTGTGTCTGATGGGTTCACTGAAAATGTGCTGACATGTATCCTTCACTTCAACATTAATCAAAGATATTATTCATCATCCTTCTCCCCTCCCCCCGAGTTAAACACCTCAGCTCGTCTTGTCCTAATTACAAACTTTTCCTCGTCTCTTTGAGTCTGTTTTAATGAAGATTAATTAGATTTTTAAAATTCTGCTTTTAGTAGCCACTTTAGTTTCCAACTAGACTCTTACTTCTTGAAAGACAAATGTGTGACTGTGAGATACACACCTGGTGGTGGTTGTTGTAAAAGTTAATAAAACTCAAACACCTTTATCAGCTTTAGCATGTGCCACATACAGTCTGTATGTTCAGCATTTTATAGAGACTTATGAATGTGTTGCCCCTCAATCTCTCTTTCTTTTACACATTTTTAACATTGCATTAACATTAAGTTAAGGCCTTAATCTGATCTAGAATAAGTGACATGACTTGATGCTTTACCTTGAAATAAAGCATCAAGTAAAAACATGAAAAATGATTTGCAAACCTGCTGGTTCTGCAAAGTTCTGACTCTGACTAGTCTGTTGCGTTTCGTCATCCAAGCCTTCAGCAGTGATGCTTCCCTGAGAATCTTTCTTACCCCACTTTCTCTTCTGTCCCTTTGTCTTGGACACTCTCACACACTCAGACATATTATTTTGCTCTCTTCACCCCTTGCAGAAAATGTCTTGTTCTCAGGCACTCTGGGTGGTCTCTGGGTGATGAGGACTGGGAGGGATGGATGGGGGAGGGAACGCTGAAGAAATCCGTATGTTTGGACCGGACAAAAATAATAGCCAACGTTCAAAATGCGGTGTTGATGTGGCGGGTTCCTCTTCCTGTGTTTGCATGTCTTTCTATATTTCATTTATGGTTCTTGTACACGAGTTTTGATGAATTTTCCAACAGCCTTCTCCAGAAACTGCCCCACGTGCAGGACGCGTATTTATAGCACTGCGTCTGAGATGTTTGGTGTATGCGATAAAAGAATCTGCTTCATATTTCCTTGTTTGACTGCAGGTGTTTTGGGGGCATGGAGATAGACGAGAGAAAGTCTGGCCAAGATTGATAGCGGGAGAGGATCATGCAGAGGTGTGGGGAAGGAATAATGAGAGGCAAAGGAAGACGAGGGGAAGAGGCGGGAAGTCAGGAGGAGGATAGGGGAGAGAAGGAGGCGCAGAGGAATGTGTGAATAGACCAAGGCAGACGTGTCAGAGAACAAATTGAAAATGCCAATTTCACTTTAGCCCCCACCAGTTCAAGCGCTTATAGCCCAGCCATGGCCTCTTATTCCGTGTGTAAATGAATGGTGTCCACGGAATAACACACAATCACCTCCCTCTACCCATCTTGGCCTCGCTATTTCTCCTTCACCCCTGATGCTGAATAATCTGCTCTCTGCTCTTTTTCCCATATTGCTGGATCAGGCTTGTTCTCCACAGCTTTTCTTGAATTTCACCTCACCTCTGGACTTTCAGTCACACATTGCAAGCATGTTCTTGTACACTTATCGTTATTTACTTCATGTTGGGTTTAATTCACTTCGATGATTTGGTAAATATCAGTAACCATGTTTTAGTTAACATCCCAGGTTTGTAGTCTGCCACTGATTGCCTAAATCAGAGCTAAAAGGGGCTTGATATCCCACTTTGACAGGACTTCCTTTTTAAAATTAGAAACTACACTTTTAATCTGAGCGGCATGCAGACATGTTTCTTTATTCATTTCCACCTTCAGGGCACACTAAATGCAAATCATCCAATCACAGAGGCAAAGAAAGAATTAATCAGCTATTCAGAAATTGCGACATTGCTATGTCCTTTCATTTCCTTATCTTGTCTATGCACATTTCTTCACCTCCTCCCTTGCTAAAACACATTTAAAATCACTATTATTACGGACGCTCAGATAAATCTCACAGTATCGCTCTGAAGTGGGAGATATCGCATAGTGGTAGCAAGTTGTAGCTTGATTCAATCTACGAGGACCCTGTAGCCTCAGGACGGGGGCTTTCACATTAGATTTTATCACCACTTCACCACAAGAGAAGAGGCCTGCTATCTCTGCCCCCTGAAGCTACTGAAGATGGTGACCATAGCAGAGGAGGGGGAAGCTATTGGGCACCTTCTGAGTGACAACGGTATTAGGTCGTATCTATATTCCTGCAGGCCACCATCCCTACATCAGGGAATATGGTACATATCATCGGTATTATGTGCAGTGGCTGCAATAACTTCCTGTTTTGTTTTGTTTTTTTGTTTTTTTTGTTTTGCAGTAGCATTATCCTGCACTGACAAGTTTTAGAAAAATTGAACATTTATACTGAGTATGTTTAGTCAGCTTTAGAGCTTCTCCCATAATATTTCACAATGTTTGAGCGAACAGAGATATAAGGGCTTGTCCAAACTTTTTGGTTCTATTGGTCTGTTGTTTCCTCCGTTAGTGTCAAATGTTTCTGTAGCATTTAGGAGGGACTGATGCTCAGCTACTCTACTGGATATTTTAATCAAAATCCACATGGTCTGTTAGATTTTGATTATAAAAGCTGTACTACCAATTTTACAACCAACATATACTCATGTTGATATTAACTAGCTAAAATTTCAAAAGAAGAACATCTTAAGGATCACTAAAACAAATGTGGGTCAGATATTATTTGAAGCAAATCTTCAATTGTTCCTGTTACATCTGAGGTTGTTCAAAGTGAAGGTATATGTCATTGCTCTAGTTAAGTCCTAATGACCGTTTCACACAAATACACAGTAAAATTTGATATTTCTCATTGAGAACTATTGTTCTCATTGAAAATCTTGGTTTTTTTTGTCACTAAGCACACCCTGTGGATAAGAAGTAGAAATGGTGCAGACGTTCCTAATTTGTTTGAAAATGTCCAGGTTAATGTGGACAGTGTCCATTGAGGAAGGTTGTGTGTTTAGAGAGCCATTCCTCTTTCGACTTACCACACATTTTGCGTAACTATCAGGCTAGTTGGGTTCACCAGATTTTTTTTTTTAAATGGAGTCTCCTGGTTTTTCAAAAACTTCACTCAAATGAATGGCATAATGATAAAAACGGTCCATTGCATTATTGACTCTCCACTGACCTTAACAGTGGGCTTGAGGTGGTTTTCTGTACATTTCATTCTTCGTTTAATCCCAACCTGATTTGAAGTGTTTATGGCAAAAAAGCCTTGCTCTTGTATTCATCAGAAGAAAGCACACAGTTCCCGTTAAAGTGCCAGTAGAGTTATTCAAACTTCACCTCTGATGGTCGGACAGAAGAATCTTCCTTTGGTTTTACTCCAAATGTGGAAACTTGACGACCCTAACAGGTCAGTTTGACAACAGTAATCTTTGGGATGTTATCTTCGGTTTATTCTCCTTACTGCTTCTGGTGACAAGATGGATATATACATGCTCCTCCAAATCTAGTGGTCAATGGCTTAAAGATATGGACCTCTGTGTCGTATTGTATATAATTATATGTATCCCAGTGGAAACAAAGTCATAAATTACTTATTAGAAGTCTCTGGAAACTCTGATCAACATAAAAGCAAGTGTACATTTTTAGAAAAAGCTCAGGCTACATCTTTCTTCAGGAGACTGTTGGCTTAAACGTGCTTGGCACTGTGAGAGGAGAGAAAGTGATGACTCAGCTTGTGCTTTCAGCAGCGCTCCTGGGCGTCTTTTGAGAAGACAGTTTACGTCTGTGTGAATCACAGGGGAGGAGGTGTACCCTCTGAAGCTGCATTTTATTTGGTGGTGATAATTGTCGTTACTTATTTGTTAGGAGGGGGTCTCAGGGGAGCTCTTTTCCATGTCGTCCCTTCAGTTCACACGCCGCCATCAGATTACCGCTTCTGAGACTTGTTGTCTCATTTAAAGCAAATCCATAAAACTGATTATGCTGACGAGGAGTCAATTACGTTTCATTTCTTATTAGTTCAGGATGCAAAAATGAAATTAGATGAGAATATTATTGTTGGAGATATATTAGGCTTTTCATTCATCACTGGGATGGAATGAGTCATGCAGTGATGGGGATCCCAATTTCTTAATCAACTCTGCGCTCTGCCAGGGAGCCGTGGATGTGCCATGTGTGAAAATCACAATATAGCCCGTCTCTCATACTTCATTTTTATGGCCCCTTTGACTGTGTGAGCGCTGTAGCATATCGCATTACTAGCAGCTAGTCGCTGAACTTGGTTTCTTCATTCGTATTTTTCTCCTACATTCTCCTTCTTTTTATTGAACTAATGCAAGTTTTACTGTTGTAAGAAAAAGTTTAGACGAACAACTAGGTACTAATCTTGTGGTTAATGTCGTTTTCTGTTTCAGTACACTTACGAAGGGGACGAAATCAGCGACTTGCCAGTGGATCTGTCTGTAGTTTGGAATGGGAACTTTGTCATCGACAACCCCTACAACATTAAAGGTGAGTTAGTTGTATGTCATTCACTTAATGCTGCATTTAGCATTGAGTTTTGCTGTTCCTAATAGTACCATCTGTATGTTTCATGTTTTCTGCTCATTAGTGCCGCGCTTAAGCTGGTCTCGACACATGGGCATATTGCTGCTTTAATTTTTTTCTTAACACTTTTATGTAAAATCAAATTAAAATCCTTTTTTTTTTTCTTATCCGTCTGCTCTAAGGATAGGCTGGGATGATATTCTCAGCATATAAGCATGAACAAAATTATGCATTTTTAACCAAATTTACACATTTCATTAAGAAAAACAACTAAAGCTCTCTCTAGGTATTCTGGAATTTAGCAAACAGAAATAATTGTGGTAATCCTAAGTGACCTAACACGGGAAGAGGTTTGTCTGATTTAGTGCCAGGCAGTGAGGGAAAAGAAGGGTGAGATGTTAAAGAGGTTGCTATATAATTAGGCATACAACGTTTACTGTAAACTCTAATCTGCATATATATGTAATGTTCTGGTTTATAACCCCATATTGCTCTCCAAACAAAGAGCCATGCGGGTAGTGATTAAACTCATACATGCTCTATGCAACACTGTGGGACAAGACAATGAGATCATATCTGTTGTTGGATATAATTACTGGTAAAACACTCTTTATAGTGCTGTCTTTATAATTATTGTGGCTTATGCAGCACAGCAGGGGGACTATAACATTACCCCTCTGCACTCCCCCGCTGTGAGCTAAAATAACCTCATCACCTGTGTTCGATACGGCCTGTGGCTGTACGCACATTCAGAGGGAGCGTCATCGTCTGGTTCTGGTTGTTGCTCTTTGAGGGTTGCAGACACAAGCGAGACGCTGAGGGATTCTGGCTTGACATGTTCAATACCTCAAGCTGTTTTATCTTTAATGCTGGTAAAATAGTGATCGCTGCCATTTGGTAGTAATATAAGTCACTTTGTGTATTGATCAATCCCCGTTGTCTAAATGTACCAGCCAAGCTGTTGTTGTCTCGCGTTTCACGTGTTTCTCAAGCTGCTGAGCTGCGTCTGATGTCACACGAGTGTGTCTGTAACGTATACCGCGTGTCTGCGCAAACGAATTCAGACAGTATCAGCATCAGGCATCAGTGGCTCTGCATTGTGTGTTATCACTAGTATGAATCTCCTGAGTGCATCCAGAGGGCATCTGCAGGACAAAGATGTTCCCCTGCCATCAGGGTTAACATCTGGTGGAGTGTTAGCGATCCTTCTCCATCATAAATATGGTTAGGTTCGTGTAATTACAGGGAAATCGTTTAGCTGCCAGTAATTGGAACACGTTTTTTAAAAAGCTGCTGCATTACCAGGGGGATTTGGAGTTAAAATTGGGATGAGAGAGAGAGGTGAACTTTAAGTGAAGGAGTTTTAGCTTCGTCTTATCAAATACATTTTCATGGAGACATTGGAGTGGTGAAAGTAGTTTGTTTCGAAGCAGAACCCCTGTGTTGTTTATCTTTGTTGGCTCGGCTCATAAAAATTTGAAGAAACTGTTGACGGCGACGTCTTCTCTTGCCCTTGTAGTAGCGGAAAACACTTCAATCGCGACATTTTTCCCGTTCTTCTCATCTGCAGCTCACCTGTATAAGTGCTTTGCGCTACGAGGCAGCTGCGGCAAGTGTTTGAAGGCAAACCCCCGGTTCGAGTGCGGCTGGTGCGTAGGAGATAAGAAGTGCTCCCTCAGACAGGAGTGCACTCCCCCCGAGACCACCTGGATGCACGCTACCACTGGAAACAGCCGCTGCACGCACCCAAAGATCACAAAGGTAAGCCCCAATTTCAGTAACGCATACAAAGATGTTGGAAAGGTGTGTATGAAAGATAAATTATATCTGTGATGTTACAGTAACATGGTATTTATGCTTAACATGCAGTCACATACTTTATAAAACAAAAAACAACAAAAGGCAGGTACTTGTTGTCCTTTCATCAACAGCATTACTGTCTTGCAACCACTGTAAATTATTTTTTTCCTTCTCAGCGAGCTTCATAATTGCAAAAAAAAAAAAAAAAAATCAAATGGAAAAGATTTTCACTGTCACCTGACGGCGCAACATCACAGCAGGCATTAATAGTTCTGTCTAAGCTCCTAATTATATAAACTTGAAGTTGAAGGGAATGAATAATCCTTTCGCAACTTGTCCTTTTTGATTCTGTTTTGACTTGTGGCTCACGATGGGACAGAAATCAGCCAAAAGTCATTGACGAGTGATGACGTTGCACTTGGAGCAGGAAACTTGATTATCAGTGCATAAAACAATGTCAACCCAAGACCAGACGCAGTGACAGCAGTGTCTCCTGCTTTAATGTGGCATCATAAGGATGAGGAATTTTATGCTGATTTATCCAGTGACGAAGAGGAAGTTCAGAGAAACGTTGCCATCTGCTGCCACCAGAGACTGTCCAACTGGTTGAATAGTACATTAGCATTTAAAATGCAAGTTCATAACAATTTGAACATATCTATATATGTTCAAATTATTATGAACTTGCATTTTAAATTGAACATATATCTATATATGTTCAAATTATTATGAACTTGCATTTTAAATGCTAATGTTATTTCACTTCAACAGTTATTTCACTCTGAACAGTCCTGAATATTGGTCACACCGATATTGCAATATGTTGTGCAGCCCTAGTTACCAGGCTCTGTAAACGGATGGAAGCAGATGAACATCCCACATTTCTACACATTATTTATTAGCCCTTGTATTACTACCTGCTGTTTCTTATATTTTGTTTCACCTTAAAAAGTCACTTCATGCTGATGCTTTCCATGTGTAGTAGATGGAAGTTTGTCTTTCATTTAACTGAGAAATTGAAACACCAAAAAAAGAAAAAAGTTTATGCTGACATTCAACACTCATGGTGACATTATTGGTCAGAATAGGTACTTGCTTGGATCCATTTGTTTTCCGGTTGCATGAACTGTAATGTTGTCGCCCCTCAGGTTTGGGTTGTCGAATCCCTTGGAGCCAAGTTTTCGATGTTGTTCTAATAATCCTGGGGCAAAATGTGTTCTCTTCACCTATTTCACAAAGCTGACCCACATTTCCTGCAACAAGAACCTGTGGGGAAGGAGGTCACTCTGTCCTCTTTCTTCTGCTGCCCATAAGGCGGCCATTTTTCTATTGTTATATTCTTGCTGGGTCATTTTTGACAAGAAAATAACCTGTTTTCTATTTACAGTCACAGGTGCATTTCCACACTGTGCATCTATGACAAACTGTCAAGCTATTCAGTTTTTATCGAGAATTGTTCCGATAATATGCTTTATCTTCGTTTTTATTTACCTCTGGAAACCAATGATTTAATTGCACTTAAAAAACAACAAAAAATAAATGTGTGAAGGAAATGTTGGCGTACCCTGCCACCTGCTTCGTCCTCTTTGGGCAGGCATCAGTGTGAAGAAACTTGCCCTCCACTCCTCACTTTCAGATGTTGATCAAGTCACCCAAATATTTGATTTGACCAAAAGTATAAAAGTGTAAGCTTCAACTCTGCCCAGATTTTTCAGTTTCTTAGTTGTCAGTCAGTCCTTGATAGATTTACTAGTGTGAGTCATTCTCATGTTTTAGGGTCCACTTTTTCTTGAGCTTTGATTGTTTTTTTTTTCACATACTTTCTTTTTTTTCAGAAAATTGTATTTGAAAGCAATAATTTGCTTTAAAAAGAAAAAAAACAATGAATAATTTAAGTTTTATACTTTATTTATACTACACGATATGTGGTTCAGCCCAGCACAGACGGGCGAGCATGGAGGGAGGAGGTAGTCGAGGTAGTTGACACACACTATAGGGCCGAGCGCACTGACCAGATTATAGATGAAGACACACAAAGATGCAGAAAAGGTGGTGATGCTGAAGAGGAAGACGGGAGAAAACCTACGATGTGTGTTTCTGCTTATTGTTTCCCACTGCGGGTAGCCTGCATGTTCGTATGCTCTTTTGCACACGTGCGCAATGATAGGCTGGGGAAACTGAGGCGTCTAAACACTACGGTGTAACCATCTGTTGCCATCAGCAACCATGGCGGTGGTCCTCGTCTGACTGTGACCGGGGTCACGATGCCCACAGTGCTCACCACTGGTATGGACACACACACACAGCCCAGTGTGAAACTAACTCACTGGTCTGTGAGACATGTCTTGACATTCAGCCCTTTTAGCTACTGTCACTTTTTCCTGTTTTATTTACCCATTATGTTCTTCTTTTAATCAAAACATATTTAAAATCAACACCTTAGCTGAAATAGATGTTATGTTTAACAGCTGAAAGAAGTGAGAAATGCATAGGTAATATACATAATTTTAGATGCTTTCTCCTTTCACTAACGGAGACTTGTACTGTTATACCCCTTAGTACTTTTCTTGTGCGACAGGCTGCGTTGCCTCGAATCCTTAATGGAGATATTGGATAATTGGAGCAGTGGCACATAGATAAATCCCTGAACTAATGCTTCTTCTCCCTTCATCCTCGCTTCAGTTATCTCTTAGAAACAAGCATACAGAGACAAGGGGCTGTGTGTGTGTGTAGGAGAGAGGTGAGGGGGTGGTGGCAGGCAGGCAAGCAAGCATGTGCTCCTGAATGCATATGTAGGGCTAAATTTTACCCTCTGGGCAAGATGTTGGTGGCAGTCAAAAAGCTGGCACCGACGAGCTCCAGACTCAGCAGGAGAGAGAGAGAGATGCTGCTGGTTTCAGAGGGCAGGAGGAGAGACAAAGACGAGCCGAGCTGGGGGAGACACCGGGAAGAGGCATTATCGCCTCACTCCGCCACCGTCCTCTCCACCTATGACATTTACAGTCTGACATTTAATGCCAAAAGAACATCCGCAGATGACAATCTCTCTCTCTCTCTCTTTTCATTCGGCCTTTTATTCTTTCAGCCAAAGAGCATCACATCGGCCACAAAAATTCAATACAATTTTGCTTCCTACCAGTCACTCGGCCAAGTCCGTTCTCTCCCTCCTCCCTTTTTTTTTTTTTTAAGCCTTCTCTTTATTTCTGGCAGCTTTGTGTCGTGTTGCACTATGCAAGCTGCTCTGTGGCCTCTAATTTCACTTGGATTGGAGGCATGCTCGGCGCTTGATCCAGGAAGGAAACGCCACAGAACGTAGAACAAGTGCCGACACAGTTGGCCGGAGACTTGAAAACAGCAAGTAGTGCCCCTGTTTGTTGTGCAACTTCCCATTTGATGTGGCTTGATTGTGGTCAGCTGGGCACCGTTTCCATAACGGCTCCGGCACCTGAAGCGGCAGTTAATGTTGGGCATTGAACTGATTTTAGAATTGGCAAAAATTAGGACCGTAAGCTGCTGAAGTCCTGATTTAATTTTTGCAGTGTTTCTCTGGCTTTACTCTTTCCACCGAACTCAGACTAGTGTGTGCGTTTACATATAGGTGTACAGTTTTTTTTTGTTTTTTTTTTTACATATTGTCACTTTTAGACAATAAGTGTACGTCAGTGGATTTTTCTTTTATTAACCAACAAAAAGCACTTTATGATTAAGTAAGCATGTTGGCAAAATAACACAGCAGACAGGGCAGAGGTGTGAAGAAAGGGTTGGTTATGAAACGATGCCCCGGGCTTTTTGTTCAGTCCATCTACAAAAAAGTCTGAATCTACCAAAAATATAAGAAATATATTCTTGTTAAATTTATAATAAAATAGAGGTTTGTGTCTGTCAAGTGATAAAATGCATAAATGTCGACTTATTTTGCACGGCCCTCTACGTAACAACACCCCCTCTAACTCACAAGTCGACATTTGGAGCAAAAAAACAATCTCCAGCCGGTGTGACCTGTATAAATGTCCTCAAGACCATGTTCAAAGTCGCACACTGTGCCTCCGTGTCCCAGTATTGAGCGGAAATGTCCCCTTACTGGTCCTGGATGCTACCTGGCCCACCATCATCCATCATCTCCTGCTTGCTCCCTCCTTTGGGACAGAAAGAGCATCACAGTGAGCCCTCAGAAACCAATTAAAACGGAGCCGGCCGTGCCAGCTTGGGGGCGGTAATAGTGCATTTTTTAGTGCTTCTCCATGTGGCACAGTTTTTTTTTTGTTTTTTGCATTCTGTCACCTTTTGAAAATAAGAAAGTGGATTACATAAATGGTCAGCTTTTTTATGTGGAGAAGTGCAAATGTCATTTATGTGCACATGAAAAAACCAGTGATTTCTCTACAGTGGGCTATTGAGCTCTGAGATTTTCAGCCTTCTCATCTAATTGTTCTCCTCTGTGCATCTTTACCACCTCAAGTTTTCCTTTTTTTTTTTTTCCCCCAAACGTTTTTCCTCTACAAGTCCCACGCTCTTGTCATTTTCCCCATCTTTATAGCAACCTCTGTCAACACGGAGATAGATTCTGCTCCTTTTAGAGGCTTTTATCGACTGGACCGCTTTGATTTGCTGATCGAGTTTTAGTGCTGAACAATGAGCCTCATTGTTACTGCACAAGCTGGCATAAAACGGGCTAGTGGCGGTGTAAATGCTTGCAATTCCTGTCCATAAAGGAACAATTACGGCAAGATGTCAGCTGTTTACTTTTTTACGACTCTTTCTGTGCCCTCGGAGTTGAGCTAGAATGTTGTAATTGGCCCCGAATGGATTTTGACATCTGACATAATGTTCTTCACACATCTCCATTGATTATCTTATTAATAATTCACTTAGTCAGCTTGTAAAGGCTGTTATATTTATGTCAGTACCGTCGTCAGTTTGTTGGTGACTTTTTTGTTTTTCTGAGAGGCTTTCACGCTGCAGATAACTTCAGAGGCCTTACGCAGCGTGCATATCATCTCTCCGTGCCCCCTGCTTTCTTCTCCCGTTCTCCTCCCCCTCCTATAATGAGCAGATGCTATCTGTGCTCTGCTGCTTAGTCAGACACAATGGGCCTGACACAAAGCCTTCAACACAACAGGACAAGGATGCTACAAAGAAGAAAAAAAGAGGCTCTGAATGGGCGTGAAGCGTTGTGACGGCAAGCGGAGAATAGAGCGAGTGTTTAGGCTGGCGGCTTTTATCAAAAAGGCCTTTTTGTTTCTGCTGTTTAGCTGTTGATGTAGCAGCTCGCGTGTATGTGCGTTTGATAAGCTGCCACTTATTGAGGAAGAGAAGTTGATTAACATATCTGAAGATTCCGGCTGGGGGAAACTACTCCGGAGCCTTTTAAAATGCACATTTAGAGCAGAGCAAAAGCTGCAAGTTACAGGAAAGTTGAAAAGGTTCGAGAGGGAGAAGAGAAGAGATGCTCATCAGCGCCTGAGCTGGTGCAAGATGGAAAGCAGTTTATTTTTATCTCTGTGGCATTTCAGCTCTGGCCTTCATGACACTGCGCTTCTGTCAGCAGCGTTTGGAGCAGCTGCGTCTTACACTAACCAGCCACAGTTTCCGTAGTTCCATTAGACCGAAGATCTTTGTGGAAGGTAGCGCTACTGAAAAACGTTGCCTTGAAGGACCGGTCTCATTATCATCCAGAACGACTCAAACACCTCCAGGAAGTGTTGTCATTTGCAGAAGTCCACGCTATGGTCCAGTTTTACTTTCATCAAGTTTAATTCATTAAATTAATTTCCTATTGTTTGAAAGTATAAGATCCTGAGAGTATGACGAGCCCGAGTGAAAATTCCAGAAAATTCAACTGTATGTCAAAGTTATCATAAAAATGTAAATAAAACATTATCCAACTGATTAAAATAAAGTTCTTTAGTTATTTCACATATTGGCAGGTTAATTCTTTGTGGTATCTTTTCAGGTTGCCAGCCTGTAGTGGACGATTCAATAGACACACCTGCCAGCTGTAGGTTTAAAATTTCTACCCTTATAAATTGAGGGGTGGTGCTCCTCTAGGGTTCACAACATGACGGGTGGTACTTTTTGATATGATGCAAAAAATTTTTTTTTGTTTTTTGTAAGTTTCACATCTGATATTTACCCCACTAACATCGTGACACCCAACCAGCAGCATCTCCCACATTCCTCGTCCAGCCCCCGTTCTCCCCCTTCTGCGTTGCTTCAAATGACCCTTCTGCCCTGCCATGCTCTAATCCAATTAGCTTTAGGCCTAATTATGGTAGAAGTGACTGATTGCCATTGTCTGCATATAGGGCTGGATGAATAGGAAGTGATTAGCGACCAGGCTGGCGCTTGGTAGCTATTAGCACCTCTGCTCACCTCTCACAGACCTTGAGGGGAAAGAAAGAGGATCCCTAGTTAAAGACTTTGTGAGTGTTAAATGTACAGATCAATCATCGCTGGTTGAAAGAGAGATAGGAGTGAGTCTGAGAGGGATGGGTCCAGTGTGAGAACTGGCAGACTGGGATTGTTTAGCTGAACAGAGATGTACTTAATGGGGCTAATGAAGTAGCACTCCTCGCACAACACAGTGACCATATCAACGTTCATCACGCAGCTTAGTAGAGCGATTTGAAAAGCTTGTTAAAATCCCTTGAACTTTTTCACATTTTGCGACTTCACAAACCAAATCTTGATGTATTATTATATCGGGATTTTGAAAAAGAACAACACAAAGTGCCCATCCCGCAATCTTTCATTAAATACATTGTACAACCACGTTTTATAGGGAGGATCAGTTCAGACTGATATTCCATACACATGTCTTTTCTAGTGTATTTTTACTGTGCTTATTATAAACACAGAGCCTCTTCATTAAGTTGGTTGATTTTGGACTTTTTTTAGGGGTGTCAGAGTAAAGGAAATAATTATTCTTATAAAGACCGTAGAAGGCTTTTTTTATCAGTTTTTTCCACTATTATGTATTATTTTGTGATGCTCTGCATTATAAAAATGTCCAACTATTTTACAAAATCAAAAACATGTATTAGAAAATAAAAAAAACATGCATACTTTTACAAGAAGCTGTTCTGTTTTCGCCTTGAGTCATTTAGTCATTTAAAACAAACCACACGTGTTAGACATTAAGTTTCTATGAATTTACTAAACGTCTTCTTGTTTCGTCTTTCCGCCAGCTGTTCCCGGAGACGGGGCCCAGACAAGGAGGGACCATGCTGACCATCACCGGCGAGAACCTAGGTCTGCAGTTCAAAGACATCATAGGCGGAGTCCGCATCGGGAAGGTGCAGTGCATCCCTCAGGAGGACCAGTTCATCAGCGCTGAGCAGTACGTTGACACCGTCGGACGTCTTCCCATCCGTTCACATTACGTCTAAAACGCTCCACTTCCCCCCGCTTGTTCTAGTCCCATATCGATGTGACACCGGGCGTTAAGCACAACAATCTCTCTCTCAGACACCGTTTCATAAAACCCGTAAAGGTTAAAAGCTGTTTCCTCCTCTCTAACAGAACCAATTCCTTTCAAAGCGCCCCAAGCTGTGCATGGTACCGCCGCCGCGCTGCAGACCATGTGGATGTGAGTGACGGCAGATAACAATGAACTTTCATTCGTCGCAAATAATGACAACGAATAAACCGAATCATGTTGCCTCCTACGCTGGATTCTTTTTTTTTTTTTTTCAACTCTTCTGATTTTAAGATGCACCAAATTAATAGTATTTTGAAATTGGAAGTGGGTGGTTTTCATCCTATGAAATTGCTTCGTAGCTAAACGGTTGTCATGTGTACGCCTCCTCTCATTAAGTTATATTTACTGCTTTCTTGGAAATGCTGAATCACAGCGGGTGTCGTAGATTTAATTTAACTCTCATTTAATAACTGCAGCAGTACATTCTGGGAAGCGCATTATTTGCAACAGCCAGAAAAGCCTCTTCGCTTTATGTTTCGGCACCGTCTGTTTTAATATGACTGAGGTCTTTGTTTTAACTGCGAAAGGTCACCTCATCCGTACAGAGCTTTTTTTTTTTTTCTTATTTCAGATGTAACTTTCACCTGGTCCCTGTTTCTTTGATTGAACTGAAGGAAATGGAGCTTCATCATTCGTCTCAGTCATTAAACATTGACAAAGCTGGGTTTGACTTCACTTTGGGAAAAGCCTGTAGTGAGGGAAAAAAAGCTATTGCTTTATTAGTAGTAATGTGTCACAATATGATAGGTTTTACTCTACTATTTTACATTTCAACGTGATAATCTAAATGAGGTGCCTTTTAAGTACTTAAATGCCAACTCGGTGTCGTCAGCCGTCTTCTGCGCGGCCCTGCTGCGGCCGGAGCCGCGTTTCTGACTGAGAGATGTCCGGCAT
Organism: Poecilia reticulata; assembly: GCF_904066995.2. Classification (NCBI taxonomy): domain Eukaryota; kingdom Metazoa; phylum Chordata; class Actinopteri; order Cyprinodontiformes; family Poeciliidae; genus Poecilia; species Poecilia reticulata. The sequence continues at coordinate 22,927,429 of NC_088834.1, forward strand.
TTTAATCGGGGCCCCCTGTCATACCAGGAGACCTGGGAATAAATAAAAGGGAAAGTAAAAACAATTGACGCGCGCGGCATCGGAATGTGAAATTAATTGTCGCCGTCGCGCCGTGGTTGCTATGGCCACCTGCAGGGAAGGAAGGAAGCAGCAGAGTTAACAACTTATCCCAGGGTGGGGAAGCTGAGGAGATGTGTAAGATATGAGCACGTTCAATTAATCAGCCTCTCTCTCTTTAATGTTCTCTCTCCTTCCTTTCCGAGCTCTCTCTTTCTCTCTCTCTGGTCTGCACTCTCGTCCTTTCACTCTGTCTCATTCGTTCGCTCTGGCTAATTAACAGTCAACTGTGTCTCCAGTGGCTGAAACATGAAGTTTGTGTGTTTGTGCGTATGTGGTGTGCGTGTGTGTGTGTGTCCCTTCAGGCTGCACCACCACTCTTCTCGCCGCTCGATAATTTCTCCAGTGGATTTTCATTTGGCCAGCCAGCGCCCAAGGCCGTGTGCTCTGCTTACGGTTCTACAGTATGAGCTAATGCAGGCTTAGTGTACACGGGAGCAGAGAAAACTCTTCCATTTCAGATGAGATTTTTTTTTGTTTTTTGTTTTCTGTTTCTGAACATTCGTTGTTCTATGAAGGACATGCTGCTGCTGCAGGACAGATGGAATTTATACTCACATTGACGGATTAGGAAAAACACTGTTTTTCTGTTCATCATGAAGTTCGCCTGAGCATCTCCTTGTATTTTTCTTCCCCAACATCTTTTTGTGCTACAAGTTTTTCTAAAACAGGGTGTCATCACTAAATTAGTTTCCATCATGGAAAACTTTTACCTTTCGCTGCCGCCCTTCGCTCCTTGTATGTGAAGCCCTATAATACGCTGCTGCCTAAGTAGGAAAGACACTTTTAGGTGAAAATAAATAATGTGATTAATCTGAATTATGTAATATTTATGCATTAACATTTTCAGATTAATTGCATGCGTCGGTGCGTTATCTTTTGTGGCAAAGATAAATAAACTTGCATTTCTTGACAGGCCTCTAAGAGTTCTTTTTAAAAGTGACAATAAGTCATCTATTCACTTTTATTTAATTTTTATACTTGCGAATGTTCTTTTCAAAATGCACTAACAGCTACATACAAGAGTTGTGTATGGATCAGTCTTGAAGTTTATGAACACTCATTTTACTTCTGCCGACTCTCCACAAACTGAACCGTTAAGAAACCACTGTAACGCCACTGTGTTTGCCGTCTCTTCTAGGATAGTGTGTCGACTGCTCGATGCGACGGGTTACAGAGTGCAGGAGGCTCAGGTGGAGGTCTGCGTGGGGGAACAACCCTGCATCAACCCCGACTACAAAACTGTTTCATCTAAGGCCTTCACCTTTGTGGCAAGTGTTTCTAATTTAAAAAACAGCTATGACAACAGTTTCTACGCTGATATTGTAATTGCATTTGACAGCCATGTTAAAAGCACAGAGTTATTCCTGACCCGTTTACCCTCCGTCCCCTTCATTAGTCTCCGTATTTTTCCCGTGTCCACCCCTCCGCCGGGCCTCTGTCTGGAGGAACGAGGATCACCATCGAAGGCAGCCATCTTAATGCAGGCAGCGCTGTGATTGTGAGGATCGGCCTTCACCAGTGCACCTTTGAAAGGTAAAAATAATGATTGTTTAAAATGCATTTGTTGAGATTTTGTTTTTGAACTGTTGCCAATCATTGTTTCACATCACACATTTTGAGATGCTTTACTTTTAGTCGATGCAATATTGTTGCATTACTAAAGGGAATGTAGTCTATCAATTAAGCCTCTCTTTTTTTTAATCAACAATAATGTGCACATATCTTGACTGTTGCAAGATTTTGAAATCAAAAGTAGCTAAGGTTACTGCTGAAACAGGTTTTGGCATTTTCAAATTGTTTTGGTTGGAGTTAGAGATGCAAGCTAAATTCACCTTGTCTCAGCTTTACTCGCCCTGACCGGCGACCTTCTGGTTGAAATTTCAATAATCCGAATAGGGAACCATCTGTAAGCATTAGCAGTTCATGCCAAGATTACCGTAATTTATCTATTTATTAGTATCAGTAATGTGTTTAAAATGACATCTGAGGAACCACAAAGATGTAAGAACCTATTTTTAAAATTATAATCTATTTAACTACAATGTGTCTGCTGTTCATTCTGGCTGCCAGTGAGAGCAAAATCTTAAGCAGACAACAGAAATTTTGAATGTTTAATAGCAAAGTTGCTGTTTCTTTTTTTTAAGCTTTCTATCCCTCTCTGTCATCACACATGATGGATTTGGAAATGCTGGCGGTCTTTTGGAAATCTTAATTAAAGGACTTGCATTCTCTCAGGAATACACATGCACTCTGCTGTTTTAATAATTGTAGCTCTTAGCTGCACTAACTGTGGTAATAGCTCACATGACATTCTCTCTTATGGATCACAGAGAAATCAAAATTGGCTGAGATTGATACCTGCAAATCAATCGTTTTACCAAAAAAGCTAAATAAAAACTGCTGTCAGATAGTGACCACAAAATTCTGATCAGCAATTGCTAGTTATTTGTTTTTTTGCTCATGTTTCTTCTTAGCCAATAACTAATGTGTTTGCTTCATCTCTATTGGTTAGATTCAATCCAGTTTCCATTCTCTCCCTTTATTTGAAGTGGGCCATAATTATGTATTAGCAGTTTCTGGTTACTGTTTGTGATTTGCGGCAGGTCTGAGGAATGCAGCGCCTAAGATGATGACCTGCAGGACTGTAATTCACAGCAATTTTGAGAATGATAGTGCAGCGTTCTCAGAGGAAACTGATATCACTGTTCAGCTATGTTGTGAAAGGCTTAAGTGCAAAGCCCTCGTTTTGTCAGAAATATGACTATAATTTGAAAGGAATGATGTGGTTGCGAATGATTGCAGTAACAAATGTAGCTTGTGCCGAACCATAGTCCTCATATATATATATTTTTAGAAATAGTTGTTTTGATTGATTATTTAGTTCACAGAGTCTGCAATCAGTTTCATATTTATATTTTTGTGCTTGGCTAAGATGTGCCAGGGTTACACAACAAGACGTAAATTCAGTTACCGGTATATATGACCCATATATAACTGAATAAAAATATTTAACAAATTTTATTTTATTTGGCAAACCGGTAAGAGCATGTAGTTATGAATTTGAGAAGAAATAAAAATTAATCACTCAGAAAATGATTCCTACTGTATATTTTTAGAGCCGGTTCTTTTTCCACATGTGTTTTGAAAGTTGCTTCCTTCTCTGATGCAACAAGTGACGGGTTGAATTAATGAGCTTGGATCCTTCAAGATTTTTTAAACACATCAAAAGAAAAAGTGGAAGCCAATTTAAAGCTCTGTAGCACATCACCAGAAAGGTGAGTATAATAGTCCTGGCCTTTCATTCACTGAGCAGCAATAACCTTTATGGCCAAAGTAATGACCTGGTTGAGTCTATCTTTTTAATGCGTCTTTGTATTCAGTGGGGCCTTTGCTTTAATCAAAACCTATTTACCCCGAGTCACTCATCCTCTTATCTCCCCGTGCAACCCCCGTTTTCTTTCCTCCTCCTTTCTTTTTTTTCTTCCCATATCCTCTCTTGGCTTCTTTTGTGTGGCAGCAACCTTGTCAAAAAAAATACGTTCGCCGCACCACAGGCGCTCTCGACTTTGACGACGTTGTGAAAGTGGTTGTCATGGAAACACAGCACCAGAGGAATGCGGAAAATCTTTTCCATTTCCTTTTTTTTTTTTTTTAATTGTCCTTCGATTTCATCTCCTGCTCCGTCTCCTCTCGGTCTGAGGACGTGGTCGTTGTTGGAACTGGTCCCTCCCCCAGGAGGCAGCAGCAACATGTTCAACAAAGCCGCCCGATAACCCAGATTTTTGGTCAGCTGCCCAAATCTCGCCCTGGAAAACTGCAAGTTGCCAAGAACTGGCTCCAGGAATTTGCTTTCACACCTCTTCTTCTCCTCCATCTTCGTTTTACTTTCACAGCGGATCTTGAAGGAAGAGTTGTGTATGGATCGGCTTGCTCCCTCTGTGATCAGATTTGCTCCAGGACATTGTACAAGCATCTGCAAGAAAACTGAAGGACTTAAACAGATTATTAATTCACTTACAATTAGTACAAAAGTACTCATACCCCTACTTATACACACATGCATTCACGCAACTTTTCCATATTTTGTCTTGTTACTTCCATAAGTTTTATTTGACCAAATTAGTGCATAATTATGACAATTTCAGATTTGCAGAATGAAAAAGATGGTTCGACATGATTTTCTAAATTTTATAAGCAAAAATTAAAATTGCGCAGCATTCATTCAGCATTCTGATTCAATAAATATTAGGACTGCTTTTCACCTCAATCACAGTAAAGTGTTTTCAACTGTGCCTCTACTAGCTTTGCACATATACAAACTGAAAAATGTGTCTTCATTGCAAAACAACTCCAGGTCTATTAGACTAGCTGGGGAGATATTTTCAAGCTTTATCACAGATTCTCATTTGGCGTAAGACGTAGTTTTTGTCTCAGTCGTTTTAACATGTGAATATGCTTTGGTCTGAACAACCAGAACTGGATTACGCTGGATTTTATTAACGGGTTTTAGTGAAACGGGTCTAATTAATTTGGACGCTGCACCTTTTTTTATAAATAAGCCGTGTGTCATTTTCTTTCCTCTGTAATACTATTAACTATTTGGTTGGTCTATAACCAAAGAATTCTCATAAAGTGAAATGGAGTATATGGTTATGATGTGGTAAAATGTGTGAAAATGTCAAAATGCTTTTAGAGTAAAGATGTGCAGAATTTTATTCTAAAAGCATATATTCAAACTCGAATAAAACCTTTGCCAATGACGCCCAAACTTACTGTTTCAAAGCCGTTGCATGAAGTTTCTCAGCTGGCTGTAGCTGGTTGTGTGACCGTCAGGGAGAGGATTACATCACTCTAGGAGACGACCAGCTACATCAGCTTTTTCAGATCTGTTAGCCAGAAGAAGCACAGGAAGGGGGGGGGGGGAAGAGTCGGCTAAGAACTTCACCACATTGTGGTTTTAGCTCTCAGTTAAAGATATTTGCCTTGTGGATCAGCAATTCCAGCAAGAAGTTGTATGTGCACCTCTGCTATTTTATCGTGTCTCATAAATCACTTATGAGTTATTTTAAAGATATGTTTTTGGGTTTTTTTCCCAGTCTGAGTCCTTGGAGCAATAAGTTCAACCTTCATCTCATCTCTCTCCATCTTGTCCCATTCCTTCTTATCCAGGCGGAGCAGCAGGGAGATTGTGTGTGTGACGCCGGCAGGGCAGTCCCCGACACCCACTCCGGTCATGGTGGACATCAACTCTGCAGAGCTGAGGAACCCAGAGGTCAAGTTCAACTACACGGACGATCCCACCATCCTCAAGATCGAGCCTGACTGGAGCATCGCCAGGTACGGCAGCCGTCGCAGCCTTTCCGCAACGCTTCTTGAAATTCAACCTTATGAAGTGTTTGCCACAGTTTGGAGGACATTGTCATTAGTAAATGCCGCGATCCGAATGACCCTCTCCGGTTTCCGTGTGGCTGAATCTTGCTCTGACGTTGAATAAATCAGCATGATATTTGATGTTTTGTTATCTATAATTTACATCTATACAGTGTTTTCATCTCCGATTGCGCTTGATGTGGTGTCCGTCTGCAGAACACGCACAAAAGCCTCGATACATTATTAATCCTTTGAGGTGGTTAGACCTCCGGTTAAGACTCTTCTTTTAAAGGAGCGCAGCCGTCCTAACTCAAACAACGAACTCTCCGCGAAGCGTGATGAATGTTTTATTTTGCCTGCACATTCCCTGTCTGGTTCTCAAAGAAAAGCAAAGTTTCCCTCTCCATCGTCACCCTCATTTCTCTTTCTTAAAGCGTGATATTTATTCTGTTTATGTTTCAAAGGTAAACCTTCGAGAGCAGAACAGGGGTAAAAAGAGGCTCCTGAAGCAGCGCACTGCTGACTGATGAGCTGAAACAGAGATGTATCTGTAAATATTTCTTGACTTATTGAAATCAGCCTGCATAGCCACAGGAAGATTTCCTCCACAAACTCAAGCTGCCACGGAGAAGAGGGGAAGAAAACCAAAGCTGGAAGCCTTCACATCCTAATGGGCTCTCAAGCATGACCTAGAAACTCCTCCGCTGTTCGGTTCTGAAGGGACACCAACACACTTTCAACTCTCTAGTTATTTTTAAAGCACTATGGAGTTCCAGGAAGTTCTGCATTTTCTTTAATTCCTTCTAGACTTTCAAAAATGCAATTGCAGAAGTAAGTATTCAGAAATGCTAAGCAAAAGATAGAAACGTTTATGTTGGTTTCGGAGAGAAACTAATTGGTTTCTTGTTGAATAAAATTCAGATTTGGTGCTGTTCAAAAAATTTAATGTATCTAGAAGTTTTCCCATTTTATTTAGTTGTATCAAAACACTTCAATTTATTTTATTGGGATTTTATATAATAGACAAACCATCAGGAAGTAGTGAAGAATTGTAACTTTGGTGGAAAGGGATATGCGAGTTTCAAAATGTTCTCATCAAATGTGACTAGCATTACTGCCTCTGCAGAAGAAGTGCATACAGGCACATGATGCTGTCTAGTATGGATACCATTTGCATGGTGTGTTAGTGTGATGTTGGTTTTCTGCTATGTAGATTATTTGGAATGTAGGCTAAAAAGATTCATTTTGGTTTTCATCTGACTGGAGCACATTTTTTGTGCATTTACTTTGTAACTTAGGTGGCTTGTGGCAAAACGCAAGTGAGACTTTCTTATGAAATGATTTTTCTTTAACAGGGCTAACCTCTTGTCAACATATTGTCACACCTGAGCTGTGGATCTCTGCAGCACCTCCAGAGTTACCACAGGCCTCTTGGCTGCTTTTCTGGTTAACGTTCATCTTGTCATTTTCAATGTCTTAGTAGGTTTGCAGTTGTGCTACGCTTCTTCCATTTTCAGGGGTTGGATTAAACGGTGTGAGATGTTCAAAGCTCGGTGTTTTGTTTTATGAACTAACCATACTCTAAATGACCTGTCTGATGTGTTCCTGGATCTCTAACAAATCTCCGACTTCAAATGCATACGGCAGTTTTTTTTGTTTTGTTGCTTTTTTAAGTAATTTTAAGTCTGTGAACAAATTCAATTAATTCCAATCCTTTTGCAAGGCACTTTAGTATTTAACTCCACCCTGACTGCTGTACCAAGTCCCATTTTTCCCACTTCTAACATCGTGTCAAGTGTAGCACTCATCGTCTGCGTTGTCACAGGGGGCTGAGGTGAAAATAAAAGCATTTAAAAACTCTGCAGGGAAACAAACTCTCACATCACAAGAAATGGGTGTGAAAGGATGAGGAATCTTAAAAGGAGGGAAATGAGGGGTGAGAGTTAGAAAGAAGAATAAAGCAAAATCTACAACCTTGAGGGAAATGACCTCAGTGCTTGATTTGAGTTTGTCGTTTTATTTTTTTTTACTTTTTTTTTCAGAATACTGATTTTGTCACGACTTCTCCTTTGGCCGCTGTGTATTTCTAGGGAGATGCACTGGCTTTTTTTTTTCTTCTTCAGGAAAAAGCATCCTTCAACTGAAAGCAATGACACATGGCTCTGTAGTCATTATACATCATAATGGTGTCTTACTAAAAATTGCATAAAGCTGCGGTTTGTAACATTTATAAAAGCATGTTACTCACATATCTGTTAAAACTGTCACTATGTCTTTACAGTGAGTTATAAGAGTCATATAATCTGTGGAAAAAAAATAAAAATCTCCTCCCGGTGCTCCTTTTGCCATTTGCAGAAACAATCCAATAGAGGTCAGAAATAACCAATCAGAGCCAGGAGGAGGGACTTGGGGCTGTCAATCATGCGCTAAAACCCTCCTCGGCAAAGCGCACACAAGCTTAAGATTGCTGGTTGGCTGCAGCTGTGGAAATACCAGAGAAACAACCCAACCTTACTGGAAAACTGTTTATCTATCTTCATCTGTGGCCTGTGCATTCATGACAGGTTTCAGTGTGTGGGGGTGGGAGGCTGTGAACAGCGGGTACACCAGGGTGATTTACACCGCTAAGCCCTCCACCTGATGACTTTGATGTATTTCTGCAGCTGGCTGTGGAACCACAGAGAGAAAGCAGAGGAACTTGGTTTTGTTTAACAGTCCTACTACAACTTTAAAGTAACCCTACACATTCTGAAAGCGTCTGGCATTTGACACAGGTATTTTCCAGGTATTTGAAAGCCTGACCCCTTTTGAAAAATCTGTCATCGATTCTTAGTGAAACAAACTTTAAAGGAAGTATAGAATTTTGACAAGTGTTGCCTGTCAGAGTTTTGCTATATTGATACATGTGTGTTTACCTCGCTGTTCTCCAGCTGTGGTTTGTATTCTTCCACCAACAAAGCACATAAACCACATGTGAAGCGTTCTCATGTGTTCCCTTCCTACCCCAGAAACCACACCATGTGGCCTCCTGGAAGCCTCTCAGCCTTTTCTTGGCTCAGGTGACGTTCCCCGTCCTGCTTGGTCTCGGTCCATTTCAAGGCCAATTTTACTAAAAGCTGTGCAGTTTAAATCACCTCCCCCCTAATAACAGCTTTGTTTGGCCCAAACTCAACACAGCCGACTTGGAAATTGAGAATAGGCTTGTTGTATGTCTTTATCTTACAATGCTAAGCTATATGGTCTAAGGGTCTTTATGTAGCGCTGCTGAGAACAGACAAACGTGATCAGTGAAAGGGTCAACAACCTTCTTTCACACAATATAAGCTGAGATACAGAACATCTTTTTTGTTGTTTTTTTTTTTAACGACGGTACTTTGCCTTGTTCGGGAATTGTTTGAGCCAAAGCGTCTTCAGCCAGTGCATCATTTTTATGCCGGCGGTGATTCACGTTAGCTCTGGACTTGGATAAGTTGTGAGCTAACTTAAACAGAATCTGTCAGGAAGCCTCGCGTCAGATAAAGTTCAGCCTTGTGGGCCAGCAGAGGCTGTTGACAAGGCCGTGTGGCGATACGGGCGTCTCGCCCACATTATCCCATGTCCCCGCCGGTCATCATCATATATTCCCAGAAAGGTCAAAACTGTGTGTCTTGACACCTGAGCTTATGTGCATTTCCTATTAAAAATACCAGAATGCAGCGATATTACACGTCTTGTATGTCCTCTGACTGCTGAGATGTAGTGAATAGAGGCCAGAGGCTTCTGCGGTCTGATATAACTACGTATTCACCTCGTTTTCACCCCGGCCTACATTTGGGTTTAAACAAGCTTTTAACATTCAGATGACGGTTGTGGCATCACACTCATTACAGCAAAAATGGTTTCCCTGAATAAGCAGGTGAAAGGCTGCACATTATTGGTGAATTGCCATCTGAAGGGTCCTGCTGAATCCCACAGAGAACAGATTTAGTCACTTTTATCTCTGCATAAAAGCAGCATGAAAACACAGTGGGAAGCATAAGAGCTTATAAAAATCGTGCTTTTCTTTTGCTGTTGCATAATTGTCATTTTCAGTTGTTTTTTTTTGCTTTTAATAAGCTGTTTTTTTGTTTTTCTCCATATGTATTTCTTATAGCGGAGGCACAATGCTGACCATAACTGGGACCAACTTGGCCACCATCAAAGAGCCCAAAATGAGAGCCAAGTACGGAGCGGGACAGTCAGAAAATGTGAGTTTCAGTGTCTGAACCTGAACTCTTTTCTTAATTATTATTATTATTATTATTATTATTAACAGTACAAGAACAGCTACTGATTGAACTTGGTAAGTGAGAGAAGAAAATTACACATTTTTAACAGCACAATAACTGTCTTAATATCATTTTTGATATTAACTTAAAAAAAAACCATGTATCTGAATTTAAATTATTGCAACATCAAAATAAAATCATCTTTTAACATATCTATGCATGTGGTTTAATATCACCAGCTATCTTATTAAGTACACTTTGTTGAACTGGGTTGATGTTATTCTCCTCATTCAACACATCTCAAAGTTGCTGTACTGGTTTGAGATTTGCTGATTTGAGGGCATAGGAGTGCTTTGTTCAAGAAACCAGTTTGAGTTGGTCTGAGCTGTATGACATGGTGCAACACCTACTAAGATGTGGTCATAGTGGTTGGACATGCTGGCAGCGGTACGTGTGGTGTGATGGTTAAACGTTGCTCAGTAGGAGCCTAAAGTCTCCCAAAATAGTATTCCCCTCACCCCCCATTTGATTATACCAGCACCGCCAGCAGCCTGAACATTTTAAACAAAGAATGATAAATCCACACTTTCATGTTGTCTATGGCAACTTCTGAGCCCTCCTGTTTCAACAATGCTGCAGAAATCAAGTCTTCTCAGACATCTTCTTTCTAGTGTTTGAACTTCCAGTGTTGATAAGGATGAGTAAATTCTAGCCTCAGCTTCCTGTTCTTGGCTGACAGGAGTTTCATTTGATGTGGTCCTCTGCTGTTGTAGCCTGTCAGTTCAAGGTTGGACTTGATGTGGCTCTGACATAGTTTTCCACATACCTTGAATGTAACAAGTGTATGCGAGTTATTATCTAGATTCTGGATACCGTTTTTTTTTTTCACAGGATATCAGATGTTTGTTTTATACTCTAGACAGCCATTCCAAATCCTTTAAATTGACTTTTTTTTTCTCCATTTTGATGTTCGGTGTGAACTTCTGCAAGTCACCATGTCTAGATGCCTAAATGTACTTCTGCCATGTCATTGAGCAGTGTAATTTTGACTTCTGATTAATATGTGAAGCAAAAAGGGGAAAAAAGTATGTTTCTCCTTAAAATATGCAGTAACCACAGCAAAAGTTTTCTAAACTATATAACAAATTTTCTATAAAACTTTAGTTTAGTTCATCCTCAGTGAGCAACAAAATTACTGTATTTAACATTAATTTACAATTATTGTACTTTTTTTTTTTTAAGGAATTGAACTGATATTTTATCAGCTTCTTCAAAGAGATTCTCATTCCTCAATGGAATATTTTAGCCCCAACCTGATTAAGTGCCAACATGGAGGGGGAGGACTGTGGGTAACCCTAGGAAACGGGATTCAGCCTTCATCTCTCCCATTCTTTGGACAATCTAACTGTTAGATTATACTTACTCGCTATACACACACTCATAGTCTTGACCTGTCGGTCAAGCTGCCCATTTTCTGTTTGTTTTTGATGTTGAATTTCCTTTTAGCAGTTTAACCTTTGAAATGTCAACTAGCAATAAAGCTGCTCTTGTAAACCCCCCTCTCCTCACCCTTCACCACGGGGCTCAACTAACCTTTTTTTCTCTCTCTCTCTCACTTTGAGCTAAAGGTAAAAAAAAAAAATATATATATATATATATATATATATATATATATATATATATCCCACACTTTCCTTTTGTCCCCCCTACATAACTGCAGAGAGGTGTTTTTATTGACCTATAAACACCATTGATCCTAGGTGTTTGTACAAACACACAGATGTTTCAATATGTGGTGCCTGGCAGACGTTTTCATACCTTTGACCCCCTGTAGTTTGCTACCCTTAAATAAAATCCAATTTGCTTTCAGAAGTATCCAAATTAGATCATAGAGTCCACCTGTGAGTAATCGGAATTAAGATACAGACAGCTCTCAAAATTTTCAAGGGGTTTGAAAACTTTTTCGAGGCGTTTTAACAGCGGAGGTGAATCTATCCAAAGGTCACTTCTGCCATCCTGTGTTGCCGTTAGCAGCCATGAGCTGACCACTTCAGTTTCCCTCCGTCATTAGGGAGGCTAATTTGTTCTAAGTGTCGAAACCCACAGGGTATATCCAGATGATATCAACACTGATTACAGCACTGATGTTATTAGGCCGCCTTTTCCTCATTATGTCGTTACAGACACATTTAATCAGTTGCATCACATAACCCTGTTTAAGCCCTTATAACAGAGCTCATGCTTGAGTTAACCTTTTTATTCCCTACTCCAGTGAAACTGCCTCAAAGTAGGAAGTAGGGTTTCTACTTTATCTTGAAAGGTCTGGATTTATTTTGCGTTATTATATGCTGAGTCTGAATAGGTAAAGACAAGAGAGCTGAATATGAATTAAAAATTTAAAAAAAGGATTTCTTTCTTTTATATGTAGATTATGCTCACTTTTGTTGATTTTTAATATTCCAACACTATTCTTTTGTCAGCCCATTCATTATTTTGGCTTAAAGTTTTCTGACGGAAGCTAAAAATAAATTCACATCCATTCAACAATACAAAATTATTACCTCATCGCTTTTTTTGCATCTAGACCCTTGTAACTCTCATTTATCATACAGATAAGACAGTCTATCTGAGGGAAGGTTTTTAGATTTAAATGTTCACAATTATTTAAAACAGTTGAAATGTGTTCCTTAGCATTATTTTATAATAATAATCATTATAATGAAAAATGTAATTCTCTGTGACCCATAACATGTTAGAAATAACTACAATTTAAAAAGAATGACATGGTGACGTGAAATGGCTAGTGCCTGCTCAAGACATATCTTTATTGCTTTGCCATTTCTCCCTGTATTTTAGAACTGCACCGTTCTCAACAACACGGTCATGGTTTGTCTGGCGCCCTCTGTGGCCAAATCTGGCAAGAGCTTCTCTGAGATGGGCACCAGTCCCGACGAGATTGGATTCGTCATGGACGGCGTTCGCTCCGTGCTGGTGATAAACGAGACTTTCAGCTACTACCCAGACCCAGAGTTTGAATCCCTCGGTCCCAAGATGGAGCTGAAGCCCAGCTCACCACTCATACTCAAGGTAAGTTGCTTTGTGTTCATGGCACTTATCTGTTATGGCCTTCTCTCTGTCAAACTTTTTTTTTTATTCTCCTGCTAAATGATGTGTTTAATTTTTTCCTCCATTTTTCCTCTCTGTGTTCCTTCCCAGTCAACGCGTCTGTGCGTTTTTTTCCCTCCTTTATCCCTTCATGCCTCATCTTTCCCCGTTTTATGTTGGCTTTCACTGTTTACCTGGAATGTGTGAGAGGAATGTGAATGTATGGGCTGAGTTTGTTGTGGTTTTACATGAAAGCTATTTTATATTGAAGGTTGCTCTCTGAAGCTGAGGCAGAAATGTCTCCACACACCAGGAGTTCAGGACAAAAGAAGGTTAGCTGAGTGCTAGCACTAAGTCGATGCACAGGAAGGGCTGCATTAGTAGATTGCAGGATTCCTATAATGTGTGTACACGTCAAGTGTTCAACAATTAATCTCGCAAATGGGCTGAAAAAAAAGATTAACTATTTCTTCAATTCGGCTAATAAGCTGCTGATGATTGTTTGAAATCATTTGCTTTTTGCCATCTGTCTTTCAGCACGGCTCATTTTTAAACGTGGCTCAACCTTGAAGGATATTTCTCCACCTGCTTTTTCTCCAGTGGGGGTTGAAGACCTTTAAGGGGAAAAAAATATGTTTAAACCGTTCCTTTCAAATCAGGTGCAAAGCGAGTCATGTTTTTAAAGTGGGTCCATGTGTTGCTAAGGCACCTGCTCAGATTTTTATCTAGGAACAGCTGAAGACAGACTTCACAGCCGTGTTTACAATGAACCGCAGAGGCAGCGTGCGTTTGTATACTGTGTGCATTTGTCCCACCCACCCACTCTGTCTAATGACACCCCCCAACCCCACCACCCCACTTCCTCACCCCTGAACTTCAAAGCCTTTCAGGAGCGAGAGGGAAATTATCATGCAATTTCATGGGAAACCAAAGCCTCTTTTTCCTTCAAATCAGGGAGGGGTTTAGGAAATGAAGACTAGAAACGCTCTCCTATACATATTTAAATATTATACCATGGTGACAAATTTTGATTGTGGTAAGAACTTTCAGAAATGTACCAAAAATTTAATCCAGTAAATATTTTCTGGGAAAGCTTCTGTGGGTATTTTTTTGTTTGTTTGTCTTTTGGAAGAAGGGGGATGATCTCTCTCTCTCTCTCTCTCTCTCTCTCTCTCTCTCTCTCTCTCTCTCTCTCTCTCTCTCTCTCTCTCTCTCTCTCTCTCTCTCTCTCTGCAAAACAAAATAATTGTATATATGAAGAAAAAATGACTTAAGGTGGAAAGAAAGCAATCTGCCTTAAGTAAATTTCACCAACAGTTCTTTAAATGCAATAGCTGATTGGATTCCTCTATCCCCTATAATTATCATATGTAATAATGTATTTAAAGCATTTATTTATTTCTGTTAATGTAGGTGATTACAGTTTATGACTGATCGAAACACTAATTTCTCTCTCATTAAAGGTGAATATTGTGTAAAACCTATAAAAAATATGTTTAATAGGAAAATATTCTGGCTCCAGTGACCATGTAGTCCCCATGGTCAGTTGGGGAAACTACAATCTCTGACACCCTCCACAAGGGGGCGTAGGTATTTCTACAGAGATTGGTTGTTCACAGAGCATTGTGTCCGGGAGTAAAAGTTTAGTGGAAGCAAAATGTAACTTGCTCTTGAGAGCAGCGTGAAGAAAAGTCCATTCAAGAGTTTGGAAAGGATTCACTAGGTGTTGACTTCATCCAGAGTCAGAACTTGGCACCAACACATATTGTCAAAAGTACAAAAACTACTTTTATGATTATAGCATAAGTGTTTGGTTGTTCAGCAAGCTCATCTGACGTAAATCACATAGCGAACCTGGAAGATCTAAACCCAACAGTGCAGATTAACTCGAGGCAACTTTTAAAGTAAAGTCAGCTTTTTTAAAATTCTCAGCACTATTTAATAATTCATATAGTCCTAAAAGCTCTCAAAAATGTCCTAATTTCAACATGCTAAAAATTGCAGAGAACCTGTTTATGAATGCTGTTACCCCCGCTATCTGAGCTGATGAGCTACCTGTGTGTCTGTTTCCAGGGTCGTAACCTAATTCCTGCAGCCCCAGGAAACTCTAAGCTGAACTACACGGTGCTGATCGGAGAAATGCCCTGCGTCCTCACCGTGTCCGAGAGTCAGCTGCTGTGTGAATCACCTAATCTGACGGGAGAGCATAAAGTCACAGTAAGTAAACTTTTGGTTTTCCTTACTGAACTAAAGTTACAGTAAATAAGCTTTTAAAATTAATTAGATTTTCCTTTTTTTCTTATTTTGACCTTATTTGACCGAAGCAGAGTGAGCAGCAGATTTTATATATGCAACTGGAAAACAAGCTTTATCCCATCCTGACATATACTTCCCTCCTGATTAGCAGCTGATATTTCCTTTTCCACCATTATGAGTTTGGTTTAACTGACGGAGCATTCACGTTTCTTTTTGTCACTTTTATCCGACATCCTCTGCTCAATATTTTCTCAATTCATCCTCCCCTGATACGTCAATCCACTTCCTGCCTTTTCATTCATTCATCTCATTCTCTTCTCCCCCATCTATTCGACCCAAATACCTCCAATTACTCTACATTTTATCCTATTCAGATGGCTGCGAGCGCACGAACACACACATCCCCTCTCCCGTAATGTTGGCAGTGCTTGTGACTGTATTTGTGTCTTAGAGGCTTTTGATCAGTCTGGTTTGGCTGGCATCCTCCCTGGCATTTGCAGAGTGTTGGTATTCAGTGGAAACCAAAAAATGGCTAGCGGGCATGAGAGGTCTTGTGTCTATTTTTACCCTCCTTCATTTCCTATTTCATAGACGTAAGCCTGTTAAAGGGGGGTATGGAGTTGGGGGTGAACAGAACATGTTTTGGAGGGAGTGTTTCTCAGGATTTATTTCATTTTATGTTTGCCGTTTACAGCTGTTTGAGGTATGGTCCAAAATGTCTAGAGTGCAGATATTTCCTCTTCTGGCTGAAATGAAAATATTCCTGTGGAGTTTACGTCTGTTTTTAGCTTGACCCGGCACAGCTTTGTTTTCCATGTTAGATGCTTTAAGGTTTTCCTGCCTGGAAAAAATAAAATAAATCTGGAATACTTTCCTAGAGACACATTTTCCAGGATGGAACATTATTTGAACTTCTGCACTATCTTTATTTCAGATTATGTTGTCTCAGTGCCGTATCCATCTATCCATACTTTCTTACTTCCTTTTTACTCTACACTCTTCCTTTCTCCCTTCCTCCTTTTATTTATTTTTTTGTTCTTTTTTCCTTCTTTTTCTGTTCCTTCCATCTTTGTTTGAATTTTAAAGGAAGGAAGGAAAAAGACTCCTTTCTTCCTTCATATTCCTGTCTCACTTTGCTTCTTTTCTAAATGCTGCTTTACATTTGTGTTTTTTCTTCCTGCCTTTTCATTCCTTTCCTATTCTTTTTCTTCTTCTTCTGTCTTCATTACTCATTTATATGCTTTATTTTTTGCTCCTTATTTCACCTTGATTTTTTTTCTTGATTCCATCACTGCATATGTTCTTCTATCCTGACTTCCTAACTGTTTTTTGTTTTTTTTTACACAAAGTTTCTAATTAAAGCATGACCTTGAGACCTTGTCAAGGTTAACATTTGTGTTTTTAACTTTAAAAATTGTCCAAAGATAGATGAGAACTTTGCTGTTTTGAGTTTGGAACAGTCTGTAGTTTGGTCATGAAAATGTATAGGAAACTTGGTGCTTTAATTTTTGTTTTGCAGCCTTATGTGTCTTTTTATTTTTTTATTTTGTTGGATTCGCATTCCTTGTGCAGGTGTTGCCTGTTGAATAAGTTGCTTTCATCCTGAGTCCATGTGATCTTAAATGTTGCAGTTTACAGAGCAATAAAAATGCCAATGGCATTTTTTTTTTATTTTTTTTTATTTATTTTTTTACATTTTTTAGAGGTTTCTCATGTCGCTGAATACAAGACACTATTATTATTCCATCTCCCCCTTTTTTCAGTCTTTCACAAACTTCCAAAATTTCATTGCCTTAATGTCGTTGCCAGGTCCGTGTCGGAGGCTTCGAGGCTTCACCTGGGACGCTGCAGATCTACTCCGACAGTCTGCTCACACTGCCTGCCATCATTGGCATCGGGATAGGCGGCGGCCTGCTTCTGTTTGTCATCATTGCGGTTCTGATCGCTTACAAGAGGAAGTCCCGGGATGCCGACCGCACCCTGAAACGGCTGCAGCTGCAGATGGATAATCTAGAGTCTAGGGTCGCCCTGGAGTGCAAAGAAGGTGAGTGGTGGGTAAGAGGTGCTTCCCTAAGCCAACTTACTCAGTTCTCAACAAACCCAACAACGCTGTTGATGCTGTTGTTCCTCTACCGTGCTCCATCCTTCGAACTTCCCATCAAAGCTGCACAACATACTATTAACAGTCCCATCAAGTTGTTTGTCTGCTCTTTCTCCCTTGGTCTCCTGCTTTGCTCTCCAAGTCGATGCCAACACTCCCCTGCTGTTCGGTCGCAGCAGTGTGTGTGTGTGTGTGTGCGTGTGCGTGTGCGCATGTTTGCGTGGGTGTTGGTGCATTTCCAGAGGAGCACTTTGATCTGAGCCAGCCACCAGATGTTGTCTCTCCTCCCCATGAGGGAGCAGCCTGGCTGGCCTCACCATCATCTACACCAAGAAGTGTTGGGAGGGGGGGATAGAAAGAGACGGGGCATGGAGGTGGGACAGTAAGGGGTTGTAGGGAAGGAGTGGCTTGGCAACAGCTGAAGCCCAGGGAGGGATCGAATGAAACTTACACACCAGTGCTTTAGCATATATTCATTTGGCAAGAAGCAGCATGGATCCAGGGAGAGGCTGCTGATGCTGGGCTGCTGGCAGAGCAGTGAGAGAAGCAGATGGGGTGAAGGAAAAGGAGAATACTGATAACATGATCATCCCAATATATCTAAAAGAGATCACTCCATTTGTTCCATTGTTTTGAGAGACTTCAATAAAGCTGCATCATAAATATACAATTTATCCTGCACTGGTTTTTATCTGGTTGTTCAAGTACAACTCGGGAAACTGTCCTGATGTTCTTATCAGAATAAATAAAGACACATCCAGAAAAACACCATTTGCAGTTTAATAAAATCAAGCAGATTTATTGCGAGACACTGCTAAATGTCTGTTTTTATGGAATTACTTTTGTGCTCTTATGGGTCGTGTTATTTTTTGTAATTACCTCCTGTCTTCAGCAAAATGAAATACCAACTTGTTTCTGTTTCAGAAATCACAAAACTTTACATACAGAGTAAATAAAGTACCCGGATATTAAGAGATATTTGTTGGCACCCCTGATATAGACGTTTCAAAAGTCTTAAAATCATTGTTTATTTCAGTTGTATAAGCTCACAAAGAAAATTTTTTACCTCACCCTTATTTTGAATACATTGAATTAATGATATTAAATTTGTCCAACCCAAAGAACTAACAGGTTCAGAAGTTAACTGCATCACATTTTAGTCTCAGATCATGGAATCTGGATCTTTGTCTTGATCAGTATTGGTATCAACTGATACCAGTAATAAAAATGACACTATCAGCAGAGACCGACAATATTCCAATGGTGAGTTTCTAACTCCAAATAGGAGCTTTAATTGAGTCATAGACATCAAATATTCTTCTGCGCTGTGCCGTCTGATGAACGGCTAGAGAAACCACTAACCAAGGCAGACATACACATGATATGACAACAGAATCTATTTATAGGACCAGGAAAGTACTGCTGCGTATTTTTGAAAAACTGCCTGGAGGAAGTTGAAACATCAGATTGAGCTTCTCAAACTGCATTAAAAGTGTTTGCTTGGACTGAAGCAGCTGGAGGTTATGTGAGCTGATGCATAACACACCTGCCACCTCTGAGCAAACTGCCTCAAGACAAGTTGCTAGTGTGGGATTTAAGTAGCAGATTCTGATATTTTTTTTTTTTACATTCGTCAGCCAGCCTGGTTTTTAAATACACACATCAGGCTTAATTTAAAAGACTGTGTTTAAATTGTCTTGTGATGTTGTGAGGCTTCAGCGTTTCATACACAGAGATTTTCGATGGCCTTTAAAGCAGAGACCCTCAGATAAAGACATCAACACTTTTTTTTTTTCTTTGTAGCCACTTCACACCTCTCCTGTCTTGTATTCATTTCCTGCCCTTTAGAAACTACCTGCAATCCCACACACGTATACACTCACACAGCGGGTCACGCTGCGATTGGCTGGGTTGTGCCAACAGTAAGTCTACATTCCCCGACCCCGTCTTTTCCCAGCTGTCACTGCTGTCTGCGAGAAGAAAGGTGGATGAACGTGGACAAAGTGAAAGATTGAAACGGTGAGCCAGATAAGGGGAAAAAAATCCCAGAGGAGGTTGTGAAAAATGTGCGGAATGGAAGAGGCGTTTATAAAGAGAGAGGTTAAATTGGAGATAAAAACGATACGAGGAGAGGCAAACACAACGAAGAACTTTTTTTGTTTCTTATTTTACAACCAAAAATTCTATATTCTGAGATTTTGTGTGATGAACCATCACAAAATAGTTAATTGTGAAGATTTTCTTTTTTTCAAATGAAAATCTTACTCAGATAAGTCAAATTTAATTAATTAAATTGCTATGCTGGCATTAGCATCAGCTGCCTATGCTGATCACCTGCGACTCGTACTTTTATCTTTAAAGAAAACTGTCAAGAAAAGTTGTTTGCGTGCAAAATGTGTAAGCACTAAACATTCGATGCATTGATGTGTTCTTTTGACAGTTTGATTTTTTTTATATACTATAAACATGTTTTCAGAAACATCAAAATAGGTACCATGAAGTACGCATTAAAAGTTCAAACTACAGATTCAAGCAAAGTAAAATTTAACAAAAAAATATTTGAAACTTTGTATATCATTATATATACCCAACTTAATATTCAGGGCAATAAATTAAAGTACAAATGCTTTCGAAAAGGAGGTCAACTTAATTGGCTTAGGTAAAAGTACCAGTCTGTCATTAAACGGATCAGACGCTGGCTTCAGAATGGATATAGCCTCCTGCGACGAGGAAGCATCCTCCGCTGTGTGCGCACTAAGACCGCACCAAATCTTTTTGGCCAGATTGGTGGAGTGCACAACTAATAGTTTTCTCGTTGACAAATTCTCCCATTTGAATTGTGAATCTTTGCGGCTCCTCTTGAGTTATGCTGAACCTCAATGCAGCTTCTCAGAAAAATGCTCTCCTTGCAAAACGCTCTGCCTGAAAAGGATTTCACCACCAAACTGATCATTAGTGCGCTGGTCCATTATATTCCACCCGGTGTTGGTATGTCGTATAAAATAGCAAAAAAATATATATGTGGAAGTTTTTTGTCAAGAGACAAAATGTGAAGAAGTTCAAGGGGCCATGCATGAGAGACCGGGTATTTTACCACAAAGCGAAGTGGGTGGAAAGCAGAGAGAGAAGTGGAGTACATTGGGAATCTGAAGGGAGGAATGAAAGGAAGATTAAGAGGTAGAAAGGTGACTTTAAAGATGTCACATTGATAGGAGGAGGGAGAAAGAGAGATGGGGAGGGAAGACAGGGTGACACGAGCCATCTGTTAGTCTGGGCTTTGGTTTATTTGTTTGGATTACGTATCAATGTGTGTGCCGTATTTCAGATGAGGCACACAGACACACAGTTGTCCTAATGCCAGAGTTCCAATATTTTCTCCTCAAGGAGTTTTCTATATAAAACACACTAGAGACAGTTTAACAAAAGTTTGGATACGTTTGAGAGATTTTTTTTCCCCCTATTAAAAGGAGTCGAGTTCAATGAATGGGGTCAGAGCACACGCTGTCCGGGAGCTGAGAATGTGTACAAACACTGACATGCTTTCACATAAATCATCTGGGTGCAAGGGTGTGTGTTTAGCTGTGGGCCAAAGCAGAACAAGTGTGTGTGTGTAACAAGAGTGTGTGAGGTGGCAGCATGTAATGTGTGGGATCTAACACTCTGCACTCCCCTCCAGCTTCCCAGATCTGAACGCCTTTCCTCTTTTCCACCTTTTGGATTCTCTTTTTCTTCCTACTGGCCTCGTCTTTTGAGCTTTTTTGTCTTTGAAACATGAACGATTTCAAAGTGCAATTACTTTTTTTTTCTTGAGGACGGTTTATGAGCTCATTTGACATGTCTAAGCAATATTCCTCGCTATTTTCGCAGCCTTTGCAGAGTTGCAGACAGACATCCACGAGCTCACCCAGGAGCTGGATGGGGCAGGAATCCCCTTCCTGGACTACCGCACGTATGCCATGAGGGTCCTCTTTCCTGGAATTGAGGACCATCCTGTACTCAAGGAGATGGAGGTACGGGTCAGTAAAGAGCGCTCTGCACTCATGCACACCCACATACAAAATAAGCCTTGTTTAACAAGTTAATATAGCAGACACTTATATCCTTGTGGCTTTGAAATAGTTAATTGGAATTAGTAAATTAGAGGTGGATTAGCCTGGCTAGTGCCTTCCTATGTAATTCTGCTTAAAAAAAAGTTCTCTCTTCCAGCTCAGTCTGAACTTTCTGCCTTTGACTCGGATTCTCTCCGGTTGGTTTTTGAGTGGGCCAATCGGTGGACAGAAAGAGATGACAAGGACTGATGGTTCTCCGGCCGTTTACAAATCATTTATGTCTCGTCTGTAACTCTGTTGCCGTTTTCTGTTCAGTACCCAAAATGCAGGACAACCCAGGAACTGCTTCCTTTCTTTCTTCAAAATAAGAGCCTTAAGCATAAAAAGAGGCCATAGAGATTTAAGCACATATCTTTTTATCTGGGAGTCATGATGATAACTTACACTTATTGCACTAGATGCTAATAGGAACTGTCCAGAACATTTGTATTAATATCCTGAGAGAACACTGAACCTTATTGACCTCTTTGAGAATTAGCACAAGTCAGAGTCTGAGGTGAGGTGTGAGGGTCATGGTGACATGACTTTGACTTTTCAAAGCTGCTGGATTCTAACTTTTACGTAGTGTTAAATGACAAAGCCTAAAACCTTTATGCTTTTTCCCTTATTGTCAAGTATTGCTTGACAATAAGTGAGGAAGTCTTGGCAAACTCTGTAACTGGTGATTACTTTAATGATTACATAAACAATTAAAATTCAAAGATGCTTTTAACCTATTGTTGTGACACACTGTTTCAATGTTTTCACTCTGATTCACATGATACTTGATTCAGGACTGGCATTAATCTAGCATTAATTTTTTTAGCTGGAGTACAAGGGGAAAAAAACCCAGGTTGGAATTTGAACCCATGACCTTCCTGCAACAGTGCTGCAAACCTTACCACCATCCAGGCCCCATGATGTTTACACCCTTTGGAAAATGCAGAGTTGTATTCCTCTGTCATGGCTGCAGGAGCAGGCCTCGGAGACGTTCTCTATGTGCTTGTGCTATCAGCTGTGTTCCAAAGGGATAGTGTAACACAGCATTGGATTTTCATTTGTATGGCCCAGGCAATCACAGGCCACAGTGGTGCGCTAGCAGGCAGATCAATTTCTTATTACAGCATGAAGTTCACATTCTTTCTTCGAATCTGTGTTTGTGGCTCTCACAAGGGGAGGCCTGGCCATTGCTTTAGGATAGAAGGAGAGAAAATGGCAAAGTGAGGCTTGCACCAGATGGTATAGAAAAAGAGGGTTGTCAGGAAAATGAGCGAGGTGCTTTGTTCCGGAGATGTTGACATACATGGGTGTAAAGGAACAAATCGAAGATTTATTTGTAGATGTTCCCAAATTTTCACACGCAACTTGTGAGGCATAGTTTCACAACTATGCTTCACAATCAGTTCTGTTCTCTGTCGACTCTTGTTCTTCCTTTTCCATTTTTGTCTGTGACCTTTTCCAATTACTCCACACCTTTCCCCCCCCATCTTTAGTTTCCCATCCTTCACTCTTTTTCACATATTTCTCTTCTTCTCACCAAAAACCTGCTTCAGTTACACTGCCTTCATCTTTTTTTTATTCTAACAATTGCTTATTCATGTCTCATACTCTCCCCACTCTTTTCTATTTTCACTCTTTCTGTCTTCCCTTTTCCACCAGGTCCAAGCAAATGTGGAGAAGGCCCTAACGTTGTTCGGCCAGCTACTGACCAAAAAGCACTTCTTGCTGACATTCATCCGCACGCTGGAAGCTCAGAGGTCCTTCTCCATGCGAGACAGAGGCAACGTGGCTTCTCTCATCATGACAGCATTGCAGGGGGAGATGGAGTACGCCACGGGTGTCCTCAAACAGCTCCTGTCTGACCTTATCGACAAAAACCTGGAGAGCAAGAACCACCCGAAGCTGCTGCTCAGGCGGTAAGGAAAGGAGGGATGAATAGAGGGTGGGAGAGCGGCTGGAACGGCACCGAAACATGTCGGTTCCTCCAGTGGAGCTTCAAGTTAATGCCCTGTGGACTGTGTTTGTGTGGGTTCAAGTCTTTGTTTAGATCTATTGGTCTTTCAGGAGAGGTTTTTTTAGTGTAAGTTAGCACTAGTTGGCCAAATAAAAATGTTTAGCTATTTTCTTTATTGCTAAATTGCTAAATTATTGAAAGGATACTGTAGAAATCCTGTTTGCATTTTGCCACAAGGCACAGCAGAAACACTTTGTACTTGAGGAAGAAGAACCTCTGGTAGGGTGACGCCAAAACTAAACTTTATGGTGAATATTGCCAAACCAACATTGCATTTCTCTGAACACACAAATCACCATGATAAAAGTTAGTGATGGCAGCATGATGCTGAAAACAAGGAGGCTGTCAAAAGTGATGGGAACATTGTTGGAGTAGGCAAACTGTAAAAACCTTAAAATCAAGATTTATCTTCCAGCAGCTTAAAATTCAGCTGGAGCGACAGTGGAAAGGTTTCGATCAAAACCTATTCAGTCGTTGGAATGGTCCAGTTAAAGTTCAGAGCAAAATACAACTGAGAATCTGTGGCAAGCCTTAACTTGAGTTATTTTTTATGGAGAACTGTCAATATTGTCAAACTTCAGATGTTCAAAGAGGCCTCAGACATAAACCTTTCACACTGCAGCTGTAATGTTGTTCAAAGTATTCGCTCATGTGGGCTAAATACAAATTCATGCCACACTTTTCAGATCTTAAACTTTAAAAAAGCAAGCATTCATCCTTTTCCAAATTGAATCCAAATTGAATATGCTGAGGTTTGTGGTTGTAATGTGGCAAAATGGGAAAACAAATTTGAAGGGGTGTAAGTAGTTTTGCAAGGGTCAGTGTTTGGCTTTTCTCAAGATGATAAAATCAAATGAACAGAATATTGTCAAATGCAGAGGATAGTGCGCTGTGAGATTGTCAGGCCAGTGATTTTTCCCGTCCTGATGGCCTGATGCTGAGAGAAGTGAATGCGAGGGACGGCGACTACGGCTTCTGAAGCGCTTGTGACTATACCTTGTCTCTATCTCTCGGCCCTGTCCCTGTCAGAGAGGATTACACCCCTGAGCACACATGCACTCCCACCGGAGCTGCTGTGAGACAGGCCGCCGTATCCCCTCTTCTTGCACTCTCAGCGAGAGACGTAGTTAGGGGAGGAAGTACGAGGAGCAGAGCAGGTGTGAAGAACAGAGAGAGAGGAGGGCTTTGCTAGGGAAAGGAGAGAGATGAGCAATGGAGGAGAAAAAAATATGAGAGGTGAAAGAGGAAGAGGCAGCACGAGAAAGGTGGATGGAGCTCCAGGGACGCAGGGAGGTGGTGATTGACAGAAACAGAAGGCAAAATGTCTACAGGGAGATTTAGGCTTGAGGGGAATTGATGGGGGAGAAACGTATAGGGGGAGAAGAGTACGGCTGTTGCACAAGGAGAGCCGTCCAATATGGTGAGAGAGCCGAAAAGTAGGGAGGAAAAAGCAAGCTGCGACAGACAGCCATGAAAAGATACACATAGTTAAGGAGAGACACAATTAAAGAAATGGTCTGTCTCCAAATAAATTGGAATTAGACATTTAATGATAAAAAGCTACTTTTTTCCCCCTCTCTTCCTCCACTCCTCGGGAAGATATTTAATTAAAAATCTAATCAAGAAATGACTCCGAGTCCGTGTGAAGCCTTTTTCCAATCTGCTCCTGGGGCACACAGTCACAACACACTGTCCCTGCTATTTGCAGTGGCGTCAGGAGCGGCGCTCATTAAGCTTATTAAAATTAATGCTAGACATTCTAACAGCTATATAACAATTTTATTCATAAGAAATTGTTTCCTGTGTTAATTCTACTTCTCTTCCTGAAATATTCTCTTGCTTTGGACATATTTGTGTCTTCATTAAAAGTTGAGACCTGTGGGCGTACGACCAGGAGAACATCACCTGCTGCTCTGTTTAAACTCTGTCAACCCAGTTTGTGGGTATTCAAGCTTCTTGATGCGAAAGTATACCCCAGCAGCATCCTCTGTCCCTGTTCACTGCCTTCTTTCATCCCTAGCACTTTCATTCCCCATTGCATATCCTTTCATTTCTGACAGATGGGTAAAAAAAAAGAGTGACATACATCAAACAACACTTATTTGTCCAACTGGGAGGCTCCCAGAAATGCAGGAGTTCATCTCCCATCTTTTTCCATAGGCTCACACTGATTTTCCTCAAACAGTGGCATACTTTCTTCTTTATTCCATCTTTTTTTTTGTTGTTCTTCAGTTATCATGAAAAGCTTTTAACATTAGTAGAAGATTGACCAGAAAATAGCATGTATTGGTCTGCATATTGACAGAGAAAACATAAAATTAAAAATGTATTGTTGTATGAAAAATATAAACCAGTTAACCATCAAGATAATATTTTTGTCCAAGATCTCAGCAGAATTGATGCCTATTGTACCTAAAATAAAACCTTGTTACTATAAAATTAGTTCCTATCTGAAGCTCAAGTTTAAAAACTACAAATATGGTTTCTTAATTAAAACGCCTTCCTCTGAAAAAATACACTGATACTGAAATGTCTGACCATATTGTACTCTCCAAATCACTACATAGTCTCTGTCAAGAAAAGGACATTTTAAATATTTAAAATTACAAACCATCCACAAAATGTTTAATGTGACATATGTACTCTGAATGGCAGCAAATTGAGAGCCTGCAAGAGATTAAGACCGACACTTTATCTGATGTCCAACACATTTTCAATGACAAAACGCTATTTTTAATCATGCCTTTTTTAATCAGCTGCCAGATTAATAAATAGATACATTTGCTAATTTCCTGGCTTTTTCTTTTCCTTTTAGCACATGTTGATTTGTGCATTTATTCTAGCTCCACTTGCTTTACATGAACAAGTCCTGAGAGAGTTACTGTTATCATAATTGTTAATGTTACAGGTGCGTTAAGCCGATTCCCTTAAATAAGAAAATCCGACTTTGCTGAAAGTGTTCTCAGGAGTTCGGAAAGTTGAACAGAATGCATCTTGCCAAGTGCTGTCCCTTTAATTGTTTTCTTTTTTTAATTTTATTTAGTTGATGCTTCTGTTGTTTACTAAAGAAGTAAATGAGCAGATGTTCCCCTCATAGCGTTGCAAATTTATGATTAACAAGAGAGGTGATTGAATTACACTAATTGTTGTTTTTATAAGTGGGTTTGCTTGAAGCAAGCCCACTTAGAAAAACAAAGGAAAAGCGAGAAGGGGCTTTAGCAATAAATGAAATGCAGGCATTCGTTTTGCAAAGCAATTTGGTTTTTTAAAGGAGACCAGAGGTGTACTGCATGGAGACTGATGATGTCCCACTGTATCTGATCGAAGCGTTGCTCTATGGGAACAGATTGTAGCTACAGTACATGTGCATGTAAACATTAAAATGTAGAAATTACTCAAAAGTTAATTCTCATTTGTGTGACTCAGTCTAAATAGTGAATCTGTTTTATTGCATAGATTTATGTCACACAGAGTGTATATTTCAAGCTTTAGTTTCATTTGAATTTCTCAGAGTATTAAAACAGGACCAATAAAAAAAAAAAAAAACTTTTGATACAGATCTCATTGCTAATGGAGTTAGCTATACATACACTGGCTTCTGCATCCAGGCATATTACTGGGAAGGCAAGTGGAAGAGAAGCTGGGGGGAAAATGTACAACAAGGGTAACATTACAGGGTTTTGAGGCCATAGGAGATTCACAGGAGCTTCATAAACTGTGACGCACAGACGGATCAGGGACATGGGCTACAATTGTTGCATTCCTTGTGTTAAGCCTCTCCTGAATTAGCCAAAACAAGAAAGGCGTCTTACCATGCCTTTACAGTACACTCACAGTACACTCACAAAGGTACCAAGAAGCAGAGAGATATCAGAAACTGATGCTGTTAAAGCCTGACCACCATCATGCCAAGCTGAACTGATGCAATAACTCGTGCAAAAGGAGGCCAGAACATGTATGAGTTCATATACTCTATACAGCGGATGTACTCTTCAGTTGGCTGATACTTCAACATTAGAATCCTTACATTTATTGGTCTTATGTAATATTTTAAAAAATAAAATAAAATTTGGGTTTTACTATATGTAGGCCAGGATTGTGAAATAAACTAAAATTAACACTGTAAATATATCTCTTTGTGTAATAAATCAATAAAATAAAATTTTTTAAATTTTGTAATCAAATTTCAGAAAGATATTCACTTTTGAATGATATTCTAATTTAGTTGGGCCTACCTGTATGAGCCGGGGATGTGTGTGTGTGTGTGTGTGTGTGTGTGCGTGCGTGCGTGCGTGCGTGCGTGCGTGTGGAGGGATATAAACATCTTTCGCCTCAGTCTCTTTACATTATTCTGTTGCTCAGACTCCAACCAATCAGACCGTTGTTTCCTTCTCTCGCAGGACGGAGTCAGTAGCGGAGAAGATGCTCACCAACTGGTTCACCTTCCTGCTTTACAAGTTCCTCAAGGTAAAACTGTCACAAGGATAAACACCGAACTTCTGGAGCGGCAGCAGCTCTGACACCCCCTCACAAACAGCCGCAGCATAAGAAAAGACAGCAGAGCCACACCTTGGCCCTTCATTAGAAAGACTCCCGTTTCCCAACTGCATCTGCAGAGACTGAAGCCTCTTCAGACCCAGTCGTTGATATTGTCATCCCCAAAAGCCGTTCTGTCTTAAGATATAGAATCAAATGTCTTTTTCTTGCTTCTTTCAGTCTGTGTGTGTGTGTGGGGGGGGGGGGGGTGCGTGCGTGTGTGGGTGTGCGTGTTTTTGCATCTTTGAATAATTCCCTCTGATTTCACATGAGAGGGAATCACTAAATGCTACTAAATTCATGCGCTGCCTCCACTCAAATGTTGCTGGAGCTAATCAGTTAGCGTTGGGGCTTTAAACACCCTGTCAGAACAGCCAGTCTGCTGGACAGCAAACCGGCCAAGCCCCAGGGGGTCCCAGTTAGCATCTGTGTATGAGAGTGTGTCGGGCTTGGATCTTGCACTCATGTGTGTGTCTTGGCTTCAAATGCGAGACTGGACAGCCGGAGTGGAGTTCAGTAAAAGGAGAGTGGGTTATGAGAGAAGCTGTTGGGGATTTATTCAGCAGCTGTGTTTATGAACTTTAGACCAGCCTAAGACAACAGAGGCAAAACACGAAAAAGGTGGAAAATGTTTAGAGGAAGGCGAAGAGGTGAAATTTATTCAGAAGACGTTTTAGAAGCTGTAAATGGGAAAAAAATAGAAACGCGGAGAAGGGGAGGGGGACGGAAATTGGAATGGAGAAAACACGACGGCTTTTATCCAACCTTTGCGACTCTGCTTTCTCCTGAGTTTTCAAGGGTCACGGAAAAGAAAGGCCCGGAACAATTTCAAGATTCAGCCAGGTGTGAACAGAGACGGGTAAAGGTCAAGTAGTGTTTCGGCGGGGCAGACGAGATGGAGCTTTTACCCATAAAAGGGAACATAGAGCAGAAGAACAAAAAAAGAAATCTTCAATCCATTACCCTGTTCTTAAAGTTCACCTGTCCTCTTTTCCCTGGCCCGTTCGGGAGGGTCAGGGACCTCGTGTTTTTGTTCTGTTTCTAAACCTGGTATTTCTGCCTGTTGCTATTGGTGAAATCACACATAATTGCATAAAATTGGTTTTGTTTTGTTATTGCAAAAAAAAAGGAAAAAATACCAGCAAGCTGCTGATTTGTACACTGGCAGCATTTGAAGGAGACAGAAGGGCCGAGATTCGTATGCTGCTAGAAAGAGAGGACGTCTGCTGGTGTGCTGTGTTTTCACCGTTGGAGGCAGGCGGAGCTAGATGATCCCACAGAGTTCATCTTCTAGCTCGCCAACATGGCTGTGTCCTGTTGATGTGCGCACCTGGCTGAAGGATGCTGGACAGGGAAACACTGTGCCATGCAAACATATCCACATCTCTTGAACTTTTCTCCATTTTGCAACATTGCAGTAACAGATTATGCATTACGGGTCTGCACAGTATTAGGTAAATGTGAAATTGTACATATATTTTACATTAATGTGAAGACCTGCATTCAGATAAATACTTGTCCGGACTGTGGTAACGTCCTCATGTTGACGTTCATAGCAAACACTTACACCACATAAGGAGAGAATAGTTGCTGTTTTGACCATAGAGCAACATAATTATAGTTTATTAATAACTCTGCACAAATATCTTAATAGTCTCCTAAAACTCTCCTGCTTTTCTCCTGCTTAAAGTTTCACTAAATACATTACCAGCATGGAGCATCAGAATGCATGATGCTTTTCTAATTAGCTTATATTTATTTCAGGTTGTTTGCAATGTTGATATTGGATACAGTAATATGTCAATATATTTGTAATAATAATAACTTTCCAATATATTGTGCATTCCTAATGTACTGTTTTGCCTTTTTTTAATTATTTTTAATTTGGGGAGTTGGAGAAATGAGAATGCAATGACTTTGTATTGCTATTTAACCCCCATTAGCACTAATACCCCAAAATAGATTCCAGTACGATCAATCGAGACAATGGAAAACCA
This sequence comes from Poecilia reticulata, assembly GCF_904066995.2. Lineage (NCBI taxonomy): Eukaryota > Metazoa > Chordata > Actinopteri > Cyprinodontiformes > Poeciliidae > Poecilia > Poecilia reticulata. The sequence continues at coordinate 22,957,263 of NC_088834.1, forward strand.
ACATTACACACGACTCTGAAAACAGGAATCATTGTGAAACATAGTGGTGACAGCATCATGATGTGGGGATGTTATTTTTTTTTTCCATCGAGGACAAAAAAGCTGGTCAAAAGTGATTGTCTGGAGCTAAAGACAGAACATTCCTGTTTTGTCTTTAGCTCAGAAAAAGACAGAAATTGTAACAATTTTGGACCCAAAATTGTTGCAAGCTTCAAAACGAATGAGGATTGAGTTGGTGGTTTGCTTTCTAGAAAAGGTTCTCAAAATTTAAGTCCCTGCATTTTATAAAACTGATAGTAGCATCCCTCTGGTAGTGGTTCTACATTGTGTGCCCTGGAGTTTATGTAGAGTTGTTGGAGTAAAAGCGGTCAGATATTTTATAGCGATCTTCACAATTATGTTCTTTCCTTGTGTCAATAAATTGCTTACAGCCAATAAAATACTGTGTAGTTTTTGGTTGTAACTTGACAATATGAGAATGAATGCTTCTGCAAAAACTCACGATGCATTTAACTCATCTATTAAAGTTGACATAGTTGGAAAGCATTTCACACTAATCATTCAAAGATCATCTGTAAATACACAAATTCATGCAAATGATCGTTTGAATCTATGTGATCTGAACTTAAACTTGATGTATGTAATTTAAAAGGAAAGCCATCTTAACAGAGAAGTGAAGTTTCATTTTAGAGCGTCTTCAGATCTGAAACGATTCTGCATTTTATGAAACTACGTGGTGTGGTTCTGGTTCTCACTCCATTTCTGAATGGCATTAGTATATAAATAAGAAAGACGGCTAACGCTGCAAGAAATAGAGCCCGACTTCAAGAAGCGGTGCAGCAGGCAGCGCTTAGACGGCAGGGTCAGCCGAACAACTGGATGAAAAGGAGGCGAAAGTGAGCAGGGAGAGAGACGGAGCGACAGACAGGGGGCCCCCACGTCCCAGCGCTTGTTGCCTGGCTGACACGTCTCGCACACCAAAGTGCTTCTCCAAGCGTTTTCCAGCCCTCAGTCATTAACCTTCTATTAACTCCTCCATCAATTGCCACTCAGTCTCACTCACACTTTCTCTGATTTTTTTCCTCCTCCCCGCCCATTCAGTCGGTCCCTCACACACAAATAGAGTTTTTCACAGCGTGTTTTTTTTTTTCCTTTTCCCCCTCATAGAGACGAGACTCTGGGGAGAGTCGTTCTGTCTGTCCTGTTCTGTTTGCCAACATTGGCCGTGGCCTTGTTGTCCTTTCCTGCTCTTCTTCTGCTGCCCTCAGAGAAGATTAGAAATATAACCAGTGAAATATAACGCTCAACAAAATTATCCATTTTGCTAGAATGTTTTTTGTAGAGTTGCATTTATACAAAAGTCGCATCTGATTCTATGTTGTTTTTGTTTTTTGTTTGTTTATTTCAGGAATGTGCTGGTGAGCCTCTCTTCATGCTTTACTGTGCTATGAAGCAGCAAATGGAAAAAGGGCCAATAGATGCAATCACAGGAGAAGCCCGCTATTCTCTCAGTGAGGATAAACTCATCAGACAACAAATTGACTACAAAACTTTGGTCAGTATTCATGCAATCTTGTAAACAAATTTTTATGCATGACACCAATATAAACTTTTTTTTTTTTTTTTTTTTTATGAAACTGAATCTATTCCTGTAAATTAGCAGTTCCGACCTCCTAAGTCCATACGTAAACCATTTTATTTTTTTCCATGTAGACGCTGCACTGTGTGAACCCGGAGAATGAAAATGCCCCCGAGGTGACCGTGAAGACCCTTAACTGTGACACGGTGACTCAGGTGAAGGAAAAGCTGCTGGACGCCGTGTACAAGGGGACCCCATACTCCCAGAGACCGAAGGCCTCAGATATGGATCTCGGTGAGGACTCGGCTTGAACAAAATGCTGCAGACACTTCCGAGTTATCACACTCGACAAAGGCGTGTTTCAGCGGGGGAGTGAAGAAGGAATCTTTTCAAGCGCTCTCTGAAGCCATTGGGTGCCCTTCAGAGAAGAGAAGAGAAGAGAATGCACACCTGGAAGAAAAGGGGAATAAAAGAAACATTTCAAGAGTTCTTAAAATCGCTCCTTTTCTTCAACAAAAATATCAAATTTCCTTGCGCGCATTGTTGTTCTGAAGTGGTAAATTGGTGCAAGCTTGTGTCCTCGCCTTGTTTGATTCCTTTTATCCGTTTTCCGCTTTCTGACAGAGTGGCGGCAAGGCAGGATGGCACGGATCATCCTGCAGGACGAGGACGTCACCACGAAGATCGATAACGATTGGAAGAGACTAAACACCCTCGCTCACTACCAGGTATCCAGCTGCAGAGATCTTCCATACGTACAGCTCCATACGTCTTATTTTATCTGAAATAATTAGTCTAGTTCGAGTGCAAAAGACTTGATCCAGTCCTAATTTCCTTACAAATTTAAGCCATGAAATCAAACTTAATTGTAATCTGTTAAAGTTTTTTTTTTAGCTCATTTGCACTCCAGATTATACATACCATTATCTACGAGATGAATCCCAAGCTGCTTGGTTTCTCATGCTCCAGTTGTTCAACCTGCTGTTATGGCCAAAAACTGGGAAACAAGAATGAAAAAAGTAGCAGACACCATTAAAGACCTTAACCGGATCAGAAAGTCAATCGATTAAGGCCACTTTAAATCTGGCGAATTGGAAACAGATTCCAGAAAACATTTGGGGCGGTAAAGTCCTGCTGGTGGCCGTTCTGCTGCGCTGCGAAACTCAACTTGGAAATGGTGTTGCAGGTGACAGATGGCTCCGTGATCGCCCTGGTGCCCAAACAGAACTCGGCCTACAACATCTCCAACTCCTCCACGTTCACCAAGTCCCTCAGCAGATATGGTACGAGAGAAGGTGTGTGTGTGTGTTATGTGTGTCTGTGTGTATATATTTGTCTGCGTGCACTGCTACTGTATGTGGGTTTGTTGTTTGTCGCTGTCATTTCGTGTGAACAGTGTTAAATGTCTGAACTGCGCCTCTCTGCTGCAGAGAGAATGCTTGATCCGTTTGTGGAACGGCAGCAAGATATGAAATAATCAAAAATATGTTAACAATTTGGACACAATTACTGAAATGCACCTTATTTTATTTTATTTTTTTTTGCTTTTTAGCTGCCTAATACTTACTGCAGATATCTACTCACACACTCCCCGTTACCTTTACTCCGCCCGCCCCTGGTCCACATTCCCGCCTGTCGTCTCAAACCTCCCAATCCTTTCCTGCTTTGTCACACGAGTGACAAGCGTTCGGAGCGAAAGTATAATGCTCTGTGTCACAAATATGGGATCATTGTTCGATAAATGGAAGAGAGGGGGGAGGTGGAGGGAGACAGACATTTTTATTCAGGAATGAAAGAGTGACACAGCTGTCACCTTTCAAAAAGCTTTTAACTTCACAGGAAGGTTTACTGTTTGCAGCTGCTGCAGTTCTTTTATTTCCGCCTTTATCTTTCTGTGGACCTGAACTGTGCTCCTAAATCAGGATTTTTTTTATTTTATTTTTTTACAGTTTGTATCAGATCTAATTTTAATAGGTGTGTTTTAAAATTCAAATGTGGGACACTTTAGTGAGGGGTGTCACATAACCACATCCATGTGCTGCAAAGGTGCAGTGCAGATCTAAAGTTGACTTTTTGATTCAATGGAAAGGCTTGAAACTGACTGGACCCGACTTATTTTACAAATAATAATTGACAAATATTTTAGTCTCTAGATGTGCAAACCTGGTGGAACGACTAATTAAAGGACTTGTCATTGTTAGGGCAATGAACACAAATGCTAACTAAAAACTAGAAGGTTTCTTTCTACTTTGCAATTATGCACTATTTTGTTTTGGAGTGTGACTTAAAACCCCTATTAAAAACATTAAAGTTTTTGTTGTAATGTGACAAAATGCGAGAAAAAAAAATGTATTTCTGTAAATGTACACTAAACAGTCCTACCCTCTCCACTAGAGGACACTGTTTTCTGCACATATGGATTTACTCTTGTTGAAGTAATTATTTGAAATTCTTTCTCTGTCTTAATGATTCACTAAACACACACACACACACACACACACACACACACACACAAAAATAAATCCAAGTGAAAGTCCTTATTTCTCTCGCTATACATCTCACTGCGCTTTTAACCTGACCTTCCAGAGAGCATGCTGAGGACAGCCAGCAGTCCGGACAGCTTGCGCTCCCGAACGCCTATGATCACCCCTGATCTCGAGAGCGGCACCAAGCTGTGGCATCTGGTGAAGAACCACGACCACTCGGACCAGAGGGAGGGCGACAGGGGGAGCAAGATGGTCTCGGAGATCTACCTGACCAGACTGCTTGCCACTAAGGTAACAAGAAACCGATCCTCCCCCTCCGACACGAACCGTGTCGTGTAGTCCATTTAAACCTGCAGTCTCTGTTGACCTTTGTTTGGCGGTGCTCTCAAAGCTCATTAACATTTTTCATAACCTTTTCCACAAAGACACACATATGTACAGTCTTAATTAGGAGGTTGACCTTTGACTATTGAGTTGTTAGCTTGGTGGTACTGGGCCCTCTGTCGGCGGCCTCTGGGCTTCTAGATCCAGGTCATTATTCACCATATTTCACCATGAACTCCAAAACACACAGATGCCGTGTGAGAGCTGGTAGTTTTTATGCAGATAAAAGTCAGCAAGGTTTGTTCAGGTGGTAGACAAAATGTTAAAAGTACTTTTTTGGGGTAAAAAAAATAAATAAAACACTGATTAACCACACCTACTTGAAGGGACAGCAAATCCTTTTTTTTTTTGACTCAATAAAAACCCTAATCTCATAAACAAAATTAACTTTTTTGGGTCTCAACTGCTTTTAGTAAGAGCCTGGGAGCTCAGCAAAAACCACACAACTGTTTTCTGGCAACAACTTTGTGCTTTTTGTGTCGTATTTGCAATGAAAGCAATGAGAAGATCCATAGCCTCAATGTTCCTCTCCTCAGGTTGGCTCCAGGAAGATTAGCTGTATTACCACAACCTCAATGAGGAAATGATTGAGGAGGAAGATAATGTGGGCAACATGGAGCTCTGCAGTTTGCTTCTACTTATTACATCCCCCCTCAGCCTTGTGTGTTTAGGAGGCAGATTTGTTAATGTGTTGGTACAAAACTGTAACTTGAACTTTCCGGCTGGTTTAAATGACTTTTTTTCAGAAAGTGGCCATGTTCCTTGAAGGAAAGGCTTGTAGAAAATATAAAACAGTTTCAACTTCAGACGACTTTGTAAGGATTCGGTCTCTCCAGAGTTGTGTTGTGGTTAAAAAAAATAAAAAAAAACATGGCAGAGGAGCCTTAGGCTGAACTCCCATTGAGCCCCTTCCTGAATACAGTAAAGACTACTGAGCACTCTCCATCATCACAAACTCAGGAAGCTGGAGCACTGAAAGCAAAGCACTGTCATTCTTAAAAAACCTTTTCCTGGCAGGTTGCGCCCGCAGCTAGACGGTGGAAGCCGATTCAGCTGCAGCACAACAGGTCAAATATACTCGTTTTGGGTTAGACTGACTTCTTAATTCTTAATTAAACATAACCCAACAGAACCGCTCGCACTATCCCTCCCGGAAACGGACAGAATGGCATGGGAAAATTTGTATTATTGTTGATGTGAGCACATTTACCAGGGTTATCAATATTTAGAGGGTTCCTACAGTCTGTAAAGTCTGGAAACATTCAGAAGTTGATATGAGCGTTTTAGAGGTTTGAATATGAAGAAACCTCCTTCTTTATTCAGACTTTATTCCCAATGTTGTCGTCTGTCCATTTAGAGTAGAATTACCTTCTGTATCAGTTTTTAATCATAAAATTCTGTCTGGTATTGTCTCACGACTGCTTCCCAACCTTCTCTTGTTCAGGGTACCCTCCAAAAGTTTGTGGATGACTTGTTTGAAACCATCTTCAGCACAGCACACCGGGGCAGCGCCCTGCCGCTCGCCATCAAATACATGTTTGACTTCCTGGACGAGCAGGCGGACAAACACTCGATAACAGACCCGGACGTACGGCACACTTGGAAGAGCAACTGGTGAGGGAAAACCCAGCAGCGTTGACTGCCGCAGTCTCTTTGCCTTTCCTTGGTCTCGGTGCGGATGCTCTCTCTGAAATGTGCCACGTGGTTCTAACACCCCACGTCTTTCTCTCCATTCCTCCACCTCCGCCTCTTTTCCCCCCCGTCCCTTGTAGTCTTCCGCTAAGGTTCTGGGTGAACGTGATCAAGAACCCGCAGTTTGTCTTTGACATCCACAAGAACAGCATCACGGACGCCTGCTTGTCTGTGGTGGCTCAGACGTTCATGGACTCGTGTTCAACATCAGAGCACAAACTGGGGAAGGACTCTCCTTCCAACAAGCTGCTTTATGCTAAAGACATCCCCAACTACAAGAACTGGGTCGAAAGGTGAGTCGGTTTGATGGAATTTCTGGCGAATACTTCCAAGATTGTTTCCAGCACTTCCGGCTGTAAAGCTCCTCCTGTTGGGGTTTTCTCAGGTACTACTCGGACATCTCCAGGATGCCCGCCATCAGCGACCAGGACATGAGTGCCTACCTGGCAGAGCAGTCCCGGCTGCATGCCAACCAGTTCAACAGCATGTCGGCTCTACACGAGATCTACTCCTACATTGTCAAGTACAAAGATGAGGTCAGATTAGATGTTTTTCCTACTAAACTGTTCGGAAGTTTGATAACCAGCAAATCGGGCAACAATTTTAGACCGAAAGCCAAGACGACCATATTGGTTGCAATCACCTACTTTTTCCTCACTCTTTTTTATTTATTCTTTTTTTTTGTTGTTGTTGTTGTTGTTGTCATTATGTCAACTCTTTCTCTTTCAATAAGCTCTCAATTGTTTTATGTCAGGAATGGATATTAAAAGCAGTAAAAGTACATTAACCAACTATATGGTTTCTGCAAGATCTTAATAAAAGGCCATAAAACATTCTGCAACTGCCCAGATTTATTTTTAGATAAGAATAAATTTCTACATGTATTGTATCATTGCTTCTATTGTTTTTTTAAAGAATTTTTTAAAGAAATGTGTTACTTGGATTTCTTTGTTGTGCGATTTTTTTTTTTTCTCTAGTTGAGGAATTTAACCGTTTTTGGGTGATTTGGAGAAGTTTAGGCAATTAAAATCCAACACGGAGATTTTAATGATTTGCTTGTTGACTCATTATGAAGCTTGTCGTATAATTAATCGATCAAAGTTGGGAAACGTAAGTGTGAAAGCACTCAAGTTAAATTCCGAAGAAACACAGTTTAACTTTAAGTTGTCAAGTGAGTTAGAGATTGCAATTTTCATAACTTTAAATTTTTAAAAAGCAAATGGTAACTTTCACAGGAACAGAGGAAGAAAAGTAAACCACCACCTCTGCATAGAGTGGAAAAGACCACGCATGCTGTGAAAACTGAGGTTGATGCACGTTTGACATTGGCTGACTTCCTCTCCTTTCTATTTTCAGATCTTGTCGGCTTTGGAGCGGGACGAGCAGGCGAGGAGACAGAGACTGAGGAGCAAGCTGGAGCAGGTCATCGACACAATGGCCCTGGCCAGCTGAGGACAATCCACCTGCTCCCTCTGCTCACTACTCGTCTCCATCTGTTGCTCTGTCTCCCTTCGCTCTTCTCAGACAACAAACAAACAAGCAAGCAAACAAACAAACGAACAGAAAAAATCCAAACCCCAGAAACACGAACTGCAAAAAAGGACCGAAGCAGTATACTCCAGACTTGGGGGGGGCGGGGTTCGGCGGAGATGGGCGGGCCTGTGTACGCTTACATGTGTATGTTTGTGTTCGTCTGCAGCCCCGGCGCTGCGCATGGGCTTGTGTCTGTGTGAGAGACTCGGACTCCAGAAATCTTCACACACGCGTACATGGAGAACAAGTCCTTGACAGCGTTTGATTATCGTGGATGTTGGTGCTTGTGGTTTGCTTGAGTTTTTTTTTTTTTTTCTTCTTCTTCTTCTTTTGGATTTCAGAAGAATTAGTCATTATGACACCGATGATGATGATCAGGAAAAACGACAGAAGCTCAGACACTCTACACATGGCGTGATGAACAGAGCGGACCAATCTGTCTGAGCCAGTGAAGAGTCGCTTGGAAGGTCATGTGACTCAGTTGTCACGCTTTTTTTTTTTTTTTCTTCTTCTTTTTGTATAAATGTAATCAACTGCCCACTCTCTGATCTCTCGCCACTTGTATTACTGCTGAATTTGCACAATTTACAGAAAGGTTACAAAGCAAGACTATATAGATATTATATATAAATACAGTTTTTAATGAAAGATTAGGGAGGAAACATTTTTGTTGTTCTTTTTCATTTAAACCGACAAATACAATATAAACAAAAACAGTCAAACACGATTTGCTACTTGAAGTACAGAAGAAAAGACTCAAAAGTAGGCAGAAGATGAATGAAAAAAAAAACACAAAAATAAAAAAATTTGTACTGTGCCATGTTTTCTTTGAATGTTGTTTAGTGCAGAGACATTTTGTTAGATGGAATGTGATACAGTCTGACTTATAAATATGAAAATTGCCTAGTGACTGAAAAGAGCTGATCGAGATCATCGTTTGAACGTGGAAGTAAGCATAGCGACAGACAAAAGCTTGGTTAAGTTGCTGTTTTGATTCAGGCGGTGCAATCTGTTGGTTTCCTAATACCAAATATCACACAGTGGTTATTTTAGCGTTAGCTTCCAGCTCCTCGGCTGCTTTTGCCTCAGCTGATTGATCCGTCATTTAACTTTCTGAGCAACGAAGCGGCTGCGTTGCACCTCCTAAAATATTTTACCGTCGTTTTCCCCGATGCATCTCAATCATTTAAAGCATTTCTGAGTAATGATGATCAGTAACTTGAGCTCATATTTTATACAGATTTATTGTACACGGAGAAATGTTTTTCAATTTATTTCTGTTACCTTTGATGACCGTGGTTTACAGCTTATGAAAACCTAAAATTCTACACACACAAAAAAAAATGTCCATGTGAGTCAGAATTTGATACTACGTCAGTGCATCAGGGCACGGAGCAACACTCCAATGCTTTTGACATAATCTGTGATTCAGGACTGGAATCTCATGAGGAATGTGCTATTGTAGCCCCAAGTCCTAGAAGCTTTTGTGTGTGTGAGAGTGTGTGAGAAGGCTCTTGAAGAATTTGCAGTCCAAATCCAAAACTCTTAAATGCCCTTTCCTTCACCATCCTTTGTCCACCTTTTTCTATCTTTCATTTTTTTCCTTCCACTCAGTTTTCCCTCAGTATGTCTGAATGCAGCTCCTTTAACAATGACCTTGGCGGCATCCTTTCCCCATGCGGTGTGTAAATGGGAGCATCTCAACAGTCTTCCCCATGACTAATGAGTCTATAAAAATTACATTTGTTTTAAAAACTTTTTATTTGATCATATGTAATATTATTTTCTAGCAACCTGAATGATTGGTTTTCACTAGCTGTAACCTACAATCGTCAAAATGAACAGAACTGTTGGAGTCTATCACTCTGCACATAGAGAATCTTTGCGAGTTTCACTTTTTGTCTTGAAACATTGAAGCAAACGAAGTTTTCAATAGTCGTCTTATTTACTGAGATGCAGTAACAATCAAGACTCCACCGCTTGTTACTTTGTGTTTACCCTTACTGAGAGACTTATTTGGTTTCCCAAAACTCTTGGTGCTTTACAGACTACTGCTATGAGATCAGGTAGCATTTAGCTTTGCCCCTTAAAAAGTAGAACTAAGTCAGAAAAGCCGTTTTCAGCCTCCAGCCATTATTCCCCAGCATTCCTCGGTGTTAATACCCCAAAAAAAAGGGGGCATGGAAAAGATCAACTGAGCATTTCTCTCCACCTCTAAACTTTTGAATTTGAGATATGGGTTTTAGCTTTTTATCCACACTGAGGTTGTAGAAGCAGCTCTGTTCATTAGCCACATCAGGCTGGGTAATCCTCTCCTCAGCCTGCAGCTCTTGTTTTAAAACTAGCCTATTGCCACGTGTGGCTTAAGCTTTTTTCTATTGCTTCTCTCTTAAGAGGATTTCTGTTTCCCTTTTTTTCTTTTTTAAGTCTTGACGTCATAGTTTTTGACCTTGTGGTAAGAATTTTTTTTTTTATTTTCTGCTTGCCGAGAAACCAAACTGTGGTCTGTATAATGTTTTTGTTAATGTTTTCATTTGTAAATTGTATACTTTTTCATAATGAACAAAAAGCGGTTCACCATTTATTTCTTATTTTGTTTTTTTGATTTTGATTTTGATTTTGTTTTTGTTTCGACATGTAAATTGTACATTTTTACGGTACATGGAAGAGAGAAAAAAATTTTTTTTTCTTCAGCTTTGCCGGAAGTTGAAGTACTTGACTGAACTCCAGGTTTTGTTTTCTCTGATCCGAAGGATTGGAGTGAAACGGTTCCTCGGGTCAGATGAGCCTCTGTGTCGTCGTGATGGAAATGTGATTTGCTGCTTTAACTCTTGTACCTTTGTTTTTCTATCCAACATTAGGGCTGTCATCATGAATGCTGTCGCTGTTCAACCCAACCACTTTGTTTACCTTACATGTCTGAGAAACTGACATGCATCACAACCTGTTTTTAACTGGAAACTTGTTTGCATTTTAACTGTTTACCCCGTAGACTGTAAACAAGTGAGTCTATCCGTGCAATAATGGAAAATTCTCTGTTTTAGATCCAAACCTTGGCTTTTATGTCACTCCTGTTCGATGGAATATGGAAAAAAAACTCCACTATAAGCTGATTTGTTAAATATAGCTTTCTTTGTGCTGGCAGCAGTGGGTGCTTTGTATATGAACTCTATGGCTGACTGCCCAGGATGCCCTTACTCTAGGGGGCGGCACAAGCTATCCCCACCCCATGAAATACCCCCAATACATTTTCTTTAGCCTTTTTCCATGTTTAGTCAGTAAGAAGTGTGTGGAAAAGTGTTTGTGGACAGTGTACACACTGTACTGAAATATGGCACCACTTTGTGGTATGTTTACTAGGCTAAACTTGATTTCTTTCTTTTTTTTTTAATAAGTAACTTTCTGTACACATTGAATTCTAGTCTTTTAAGGACTCTGGAGTGCATTTGGTCACATCTAGTTCAAAATCTAAAATCACAAAGTCCAGGGCTGTTGTGGTTAATTTACCCATGAACATTCATTGTGTCTTTGACTTTTAGCTGCATTCTAAAACATTTTTGGTGCTCTTATTGTATAAATAACATGGCATGAAAATAGATTGCTGAAGCTCAGATGTGCAGCAAAGGGCCCTCTGTTGACAGATGTGTCTAAGTGCAGGGGACAGAATCGGCACACTGCTCGGCATCCAGCTGCCGGTCCGTCGGACTCGTTAAAAATAGTTCAACCTTCTCGGCTCTCTTTATTTTTTGATTCTGTTGGCGTCATCCTGGCTGAATACGGAGGTCAGATTCATTTATCACTTTCATGGTTACTTGCTTTTTTAAATTGACCTGTTTTGCAAGTCTAAGCCATTTTTGCCGGCTCCTCCATCTCTCATCTTGCGTTGGTTAATATGGCCGATGATTTGCATTTACTGTAACTGAGGTGGAGGAATGTCTAAAAGTGTGTGTCATCTGAAGCACCGCCGTCAGCAACCGAGTTACAACTCTTCACTAGAAACTCACTGTTTTTTGGGGGGTGGCGGGGGGGGGGTTCTGTTTTGTTTTGCTGGATTTCATGCCTCAAAACTTAGAAATATGTCCGATTTTACAGTTCCACTTTCAGGTTGGGTGGACTCAGCACACAGTGGTGTATAATTTACTCTTTTTGTCGTTTTTGGCCTTTTAAAAAAAATAATAATAATAATTGCTGAATCAAAGTAAGACCTGGTTTCCAGTTGGTTTTCCTGCTTTCCTTTCCATCTGGAAAATACTTTTTTTTTTTCCTTAGTTTTGTCCCAGAGTGATTGTTTCTTAGGATCCATGGAAACTCAAAGCAAATGAATTTCAGATAGTCGGCAAGAGAATTTTAATACTTCAATTACTGATGCTTTTTTAGAGTTTCAGACTTGAAGCGACTGTCACGAGTTTGCAGGTTAACACTCATTGTGTAAATATTATGTTATTTCCTATTTTGCAGATTTACTACTTGTAAATAAACACGCATCAAGAAGAGATTAAACATTTTTTGCTAAAAAAAAAGTTGTGGCTTGAAGTTTTTATTCCGAGGTAAGCTTACACAATTTGCATAGAAAGTTTGTAATTATATTGTTTTTAGGTGTGAAGAGACCCAAATGCATTCCAGTGACTCATCTGTTCTACCAAATAACAACATGGCATAATTAGGTGCATGTGAAACAAGATTAGGTGGAGTTTGTTGAACTCTACATGTACTTTTGTTTTTTAATCAGTCCTCCATGAAATGAAAAATGAAAACGTGGAAAGAACTTCAGTCTTGTAAGTATGACAGAGGAGCTGTGATGCTATTGGCCTGGTTTTTCTTTCAAAAGTCTGAGGGAAGCTTGTTAGAGTGCACAGCAACATGAAGACTGCAGCAATAAACCTTTCACGACTTTGGGTAGCCAATGAGTCTGCTGCAAACCAGAATCCAATGGACCTCCTTTGGATTCTGGTGGAGAAATCTGAAAAGTGTGGTGTACATTTATTTTCTACCAACGTTACCTAGTCTTTTGGAACACGCCTCTAGTTTGGCACATATAGAAACTAAGCTCTTTCTTAGCCCATCGTTCTTTGTCCAAAACAGATCAGGCGAAGTCTGGTTGGATGGATAGGAGTCTCTGAACATACATTCTCATGTCACAAATTCTCAATTTGATTTTGGTTTTAATATTGTGCTGTTTAAAAATATATATATATATATAATCTAAATGCTGGGCTGCACAGTGGCGCAGTTGATAGAGCTGTTGCCTTGCAGCAAGAAGGTTCTGGGTTCGATTCCCAGCCCCAGTCTTTCTGCATGGAGTTTGCATGTTCTCCCTGTGCATGCGTGGGTTTTCTCCGGGTACTCCAGTTTCCTCCCACAGTCCAAAAACATGACTGTCAGGTTAATTGGTCTGTCTAAATTGCCCCTAGGTGTGAGTGTGTGTGTGCATGGTTGTGTGTCCTGTGTGTCTCTGTGTAGCCCTGTGACAGACTGGCGACCTGTCCAGGGTGACCCCGCCTCTCGCCCGGCACGCTAGCTGGAGATGGGCACCAGCAACCCTCCCGACCCCACTGAGGGACAAGGGTGAAAGAAAATGGATGGATGGATGGAATCTAAATGCTACATGTCTTGCCTCTTTCTGGAATGTGTCATTCTCCATCCTCTGTTTAATGTTGAATATTTCCAATCAAGAGGCACCCTCTTGTCAGGCAGCAGCGAAGACAGCGGTCTCCTCTCACAACCCGATCGGCGTCATTAATCATTTTCACAGAAATGTACTCGGCTGGCTGCTGGGGGGAGGTGGAGGGGGGGGAGGGCTGTTCTCCGGCAGAGGTAATACCAACACATTTAGCTCGTAGCCATACATCACGCTTGCTCTGCCCCTCAGCTTACGTGAGCACTTGCATGGAAGAGCAGCTCTGTGTGTGGAACACAGCAGAGTGTCAGTCGGCTCAGATGGGCCATGCTGCTGACTTTTTACAGCGCGTATTGTTGCTGAACAAGAGGAAGAGATGGAGCAGAGAGGCGGAGGGAAGGAAGACCGAGAAGAAATGGCTGGAGTACATTATACCTTCTTTTTTTTTCTGCCTTAAAACGTCAGCACTCATCTCAATGGACTCAATGAGGCTGGACAGACAGAAAATGTTATCGTTCACACCATGTGTAACCAGCCAGGCTAATTCAATTAAAAATCCATCCAAGGAAGAACGCTGAAATTGCGTAATGGTCGTGGGGGAAGCGCTGATTCTGGTAATGATCCTGTCAAGAGGCAAATGATCTCACGGCTCAAACATTCTGATGGATTCCTTGCAAAGTGCACACGTTCCTCTGCCCTCCCACCCTCCACCTCTTCTTTTGCGTCTTGGTTTCCGTCGCGGTAGTTAAAAAAAAAAAAAAAAAAAAAAAAGCGACGATCTAAATTTGTCCTCTTTCTTCTCTTTCCTTTTTTTAAATCTCGTTTAGTCGCAATTGGAGCTCTCTCTGTTTTATCGCAGGCAGTGAAATTGAAATTCTATTTCAGCCCGTTTGGTGTCTGTCAAAGTGTTTCACATCAAGTGTGTGTGGCGTATCCGAAACCCCGTGACTGGCACCGGTATCTTCTATAGGGGCCACTAAATCCGGTGTGTGGCTCCTAGCAAGAGAAAGGTGACAGGCGTGACTCGTTGAGGGAAGCTACAAGTTGGATTACTGTCACCTCTTTAACTTGTGCTGGGAAAAAAAAATCACACACACACACACACACACACACACAAAAACCCTGTTTGGAAAACAAGCAGTGGGTGTTTAGTACTGGTGTTTGCCAGCATTCAGCCTACTACTGACATAAACACCCATATTCGAGCGCTGCTGCAATTTAGAAACCTTAGATGAAGAAGAATACAATGATGTTGGTTCAATTCATGGCCAAATGATTCTCTGCGTAGTAAATCCAGGCACTAAAGTGTGAAAAATAACACGAAGCAGTTATCTGTACAGCTTTTCTTAGCCTTAAAGGGACAATTCAGGAGTTTTGAGTTGATGCTCTGCTAAAAAGGTTGGAAGCACTTAATTTCTTAGATGCAGAAGAAAACTCTAAAAACATTCATCTGGCCTGATGGTCCAGCTGAACACTACAATGGTTTACGCATCTGCTAATTTACTTATCTTTATGTTTGCACTATATGGTAATTTGCTAAGAAGTTATTTACATAAAAAAAAAGTTGAGTCTTGTGAAAGTTTTTCCAGTCAGACTGACGACTTAACAGACAACAGTGGTATTGTAAAAGCAAATAAAACCAGATTAATCTAAACAGTTAGCATTTATTATTTTAAGTCCAGACGGTTATGACCAGAAATGCTTCAATGTAAACATTCATGAAATATCATTTGCAGATTCTGTGGCTGCAGATCAACTCGGGTCATCTTCCCACCCTTTCCATGTGCAAAAACTGGCAAGTTGTGTGCGTGTGTGCATGTGTGCGTGTGTGTGCGTGTGTGCGTGTGTGTGTGTGTGTGTGCGCGTGTGCTGACATGCTGTGTTTGGTTTTCACCAGATATATTTCTGCTTATTTGGTCTCCTCTGTCCAAAGAAAACATTGTTCCAGAAGATTTGTGGTTCTGGTTCTGCTTTGCATAGCCGGGTCAGAAACTTGGACCTGGAAACTCTTCCAAACAAGCTGTTGAATCTTTTCTGTCATCTGATTGTCACGGACCGTGTGAGCTGAAATGCTGACCGAGGCCTTTGCTTTTAGAGAGGCTGTCGCTCATTTTAATAATTAGCTAAACAATTACATTTGACTGGCTGTACCTAAACTCTTAGTTTTTCCACAAACAGTCTCTCGATGATGGCTTGGTATTAATATTTCTGCTGTAAGTTAGCACACGCTGTCAGATTTAAATCAATTTAACACCAGATTGTGTGAAAACCTTGGAATTGGAAAAAGGTTGTGCTTTCTTATTCCCCATAACTTTATATGCAACAGACATTTGGTTCAGGGGTCAAATTTTGGTAACACTTTATTTGAAGGCATGTGCATAAGACTGACATGACACTGTCATAAACATGACATAACACCTGTCATGAACATAAAGAAGTCTTTATGAATGTTTATGACAGTTGTCATGAAGTGTCATTCAGTAAATAATGACACTTTTAATGCAAAGTTGCTCTAAAAGTTGCATTGAAAGTCTATTAAAAGTGCCAACTTCGCATTAAATTATAATTTACAAAATCATGCAAAGTTGGCACTTTTAATGGACTTTTAATGCAACTTTTAGAGCAACTTTGCATTAGAAGTGTCATTTACCGAATGACACTTCATGACAACTGTCATAAAGATTCATAAAGACTTCTTTATGGTCATGACAGGTGTTGTGTCATGTTTATGACAGTGTCATGTCAGTCTTATGCACACCCCTTCAAATAAAGTGTTACCCAAATCTCTACTAACTGTTCATACTTGTCATAAAAGCTTCATAAATATCCACTCAGGAAGAATGTAAAAGGATGCGTTCACTTCATATCAGTCTCAGGGAACTGAGCTTCGCTTGCTTCACTATTTCAGATTGGATGTTTCTCTGCTCTGACTGGCTTGTTAATTTCTCCACAGGTAGAAGCCATTATGCACTCCAGCTCCCTGTCAGAGCCAGTGAAAATCCATTCCCTGCTCCACTGACCTAAAGCGTCCTGATGTCTGATTAACACACATGGGATAACAATCTATATAGAGCTTTCCAGACCTCTTAAAGACCCCATCTATAGTCTCCTCTGGTTCTAATCTTCTGAACAGACTCTGGATTGATGGGGCTTTATGATTTAATGGTTTTTTCTTAAGTCGCTTGACACATATTCCCTCCAATTTCTTTGGAATCAAAAAACTGAAAACTTTTAACTGTCACCTCCTCCACCTTTGATCGAGCCTCTCTGTCTTCCAGATGTGCACTTGCTTCAAAAGTACTCCTGAGAACCCCGTCGCCATCCCTGCTGTGAATGGTAAGAGGTCTGTCTGATTTTGCTCCCTCCCCACCAGGTTGGGGGTCACACACCCCAGGGATTCAGAGGAGCGTGCCCGATTAGCGCAACCAAGCCTTATGCCCTCGCTCAGTAGTGAGGCTGCTTGCATGTACGCGAAATGCCTCCGCACGCAGATTGCTTTATCCTTCGGCCTACGTGAATGGCTCGCATGCAGTCATGCGATCGGTGAGGTCAACTGCACACATCCCACACAGGATGCCGTCGGTCAACTCAATCACAACTCAACAAGCTGAGTGTGTGCAGTAAATTGATAAAAATGTTTTTTAATGGCTTCAGTCCATTGTCTTTCTCTCGCTCTCGTTCTCACACACGTGCTCACATACACACACAATCCAGCCCGTTGTTTTGATCTTCAAATATGCATTTCTGGCTGCAGGATTGTTTTTTTTTGTTTTTTTTGCCTCTTTCCTTTCACTTGCAGCTTCAGTGAAACATGAAAGGCGTTGCGTTTCCTCAGAGAGAAGACCGATATTCTTTCGGCCTATTGTGGCGTGAAGCTTAGAGCGGGAGCGACAGAAAAGACAAATAGTTGCGCATACATCTTTCACTAGCCTATTTGAATAATTCTTTAAAGGTGAATTCCTTAGACAGAGAATAATTATTTCTGTCTTGCTTCCCTTAATAAGCAATTAGCCACAATATATGGCAGCAACATATAAAAGATCCAGCAGGTTTCATAAAGGTTTTCTACAAGCCAACCCCTCCCCCCCCACCCTTTCCCCCCCACTCACTACATTACAAATGAAAACGAATGGGAACAGATAAAAGAATCGCACCTCTAAAAGTTTGAGTTTGGACAAAGATAACTAATTTATTCATTTCATTTTGTGCCTCAATGTGAAAATTGGCATTTTAAGTATAAAGGAAAAAAAAAAAGAACATTGAAATTTAAGCATCTACTTTGCTTTTGACATGGCATAATTTTTTCTATTACCATACTCAAAACCCCAACTTTGTGTGATTACTTAATTATTTGTTACACTCCTGGTGTCGAAGTAGATTCTCTTCACTTAAAGCATTATTTCTGGTTTTAGCTCAAAAATGTGCCACAAGTCAGGCAAACATAATCCTTCCAGTTAACCTTGAAAATAAAGACAATTAGAAAAAAACAAAAACAAAAAAAGGACAGAAGACCAAGTTGGTATGGAGCTCCATTAGTGGGAAAAGAATCGCCGTCATTTTGTAATGGCAATGTTCCCCTTAAATTTGTTTACAATCACTTCATTGAGTCTTGCTGTAATGAGCCTCTATAGACAGTAATCATCCTGATCCAGCTCCTGTCATTTGCAGTCAGAGTTTAGGAGCGTGTCGTCAGCACCAGGTGCCCTCAGGCTGTTTGTTTACATGATCGTCTCGTGTTAATTCCTTTTGATTGCTGCTTCCCCTTAAAGAACGAAATTATCACTGGAAACTGTTTCTTGTATTTACTCAATTCACTGCTCTCTGTACGCTTGATTCCTTACAGCTTTGACTCTTTTTGTCACTAGGTGTCCATTGTCTTTGTAGGATCTTTTTTTATTTTGGAGAACAGAAGATCTGCCCTCAGTCTTCTAAATATGTGTTGTGGCAAAGCAAACTTAGTCCAGCACTTTTTAAAAAGCATATTGCTTTGACATTAGATACTTACAGATTTTTGCAAGTATATAGTTTTCTCAGTGTGTATTCTCACCTGACACATTTGGTCCACTTTAAATGGACCACGGTTTGGTCATTTTGTGCAGGTGTGAATACACTTATGTGGACCAAACGAATGGACCCAGACCTACTTTTTGAGGTGGCTTTGGTCTGCTCCCGAACGAAATTTGGGTCGCTTCTGATGTGAATGCAGAGCGGCCTCAATCCAAACCAGAAGCAGGAAATGTACGTCTTTCTAAACTTTGTGAGTCACAGTTGCTGGGCAGTATGCTAAAAACGTGTGCTAAAAAATGTTAACATTTCATCAGACTAAAGTGCTGAGGGAAGAACATGCGTCTTTTAAACCCTTCTCTTCTTCCAACTCATCTCAAATAGTAAATGGAAGCTAATGAGTCACCTTCTTATCCGGCTCTTTGGCCAGACAGGAAGAACAAGTTTGATGGCTCACAATTTGCGGCTTGGTTACCGAATTTTTATAGTACAAGTGCGGTTCTGCTGTGGCCTCACTAAGCTCATTGTCGTTGCATTGAATGAAATACTGACAGTGATCAAAAGGTGCTTCATGAGGAAGAGTTACACCTGGGCATTGTTGATTTCAAAGCCAAAAAGAACAAAAAATTAAAAGAAAAACATAATGAGACAAAAATTGTGTGGAAATGAAGAGCAAATGAAAATAACAAAACCTGTCGCATGCCAAAATACAGATGGCACAGAGAAATGCAAGCCAGATAATCAAAGTGAAAACTATAGAAACAGCTGGCCAAAGAAGCCAATGACATTTCTTCACCCGGTTACGTACAAGAAAGAAGATCATTCAACCTTTAGGATGCTTGAAACTCTGTCTTGGGGACTGTTTCACTCTGGCAAACCAGTTCCTGACAGAGTCAATGCCATCAACCCACAATTCAATGCAAAAATCTTTGTACTGGGGAAAAAAATGTGGAAGTGCCCTAAACTGGATCAAGGATGAGGAAAGTGTAATGGAAGTCCTTGAGAACTGCTCTGTGATTGGCTCAGGAAGAGACATCAGAAACACCATTCATCATTATGCGAAAGACGGAGAGGATGAGCATACGTACCTGATGGTCAACGCCTGGATATTTGAAGTTGATCCTGGCAGCCTGTACGTGTACCTGGTAGGAAAAAGACTAAAAGCCACCGACGACAAGCTGGAAACGACAAAACTGATTGTCGAACAGAACAAGCCTGGGAGAGAAAGCTACACAAACATCCCCGACAACATTCTGAAATGTGAAAGAAACAATTACAGTTTCTTTGTCAGAAGCCTATTTATGGGACCGAACGCAACAAAGCCCCCTTACACTCTCCTTTTCTTCTCCTGGTATTTCATTGCTTCAGTCATTTCTGAATCGGCAAGAAATTTTCGAACTTTTCCATTGATTCTGCTGGCTCTGGATTTAGATGAAAATTGTGTTACGTGAAAACCGGATTTATGGTTTGATGACCATCCCATGGCCAGAGGAGGCAGCTGGACTGATCGAAACAAACGGGGACTTAGTGGCTCTGCAGGCCCTTGTACAAATATGATGACAACACAGTTACATAAAGTCACCCAACTTTTAAGAAAAGAATATGGCATGTTCAAAATATGGCAGAACACGTGTGGCAAGGATAAGTAAACTGAACAGATAGTCAGAATTGCAAAGGATTGTGGGATCTTTGCAGAGAAATCAGACCTACAAACATTCCTGGAGGACTGCAAAGAATTCAGGTTAAGAACAGGATATGGAGAAAAGTCTGAGACATGAGGAGCTCAAATACAGAAAAAAAACTCCAAAAGTATCTTTTTGGAGATGATTTCCAAGTATGTGTTATACTCCATTTCTGTTGTTCAGCTTTCATTGTCAACAGCAAAGGAAGACATGTTATGTATAAAATTGTTTTCATACAGTGTATATGTCAATAAACTGCTTTTCCTCCAACTTCCTGTTAGTCACTACTTTGTGTCAGTTTATGAGATGAAGTCGCAGTGAAAAACTTTGAAGCATGAGGTCAACAAAATGTGACAGTTTGTGGTCTGAATACTTCACACAAGTTCCTCTAATGCTGATAAGTTGCATTAGAGGTTGATACGTGTATCCTAAATCCCTCCTTCTTTTTCCTTAGTTTTGCCCTTTGACCCCACACATTCAGCTTGTCAGTTTGCCTCAAACGTGGGATAAACAATAAAAGGCCCTAACCTGCTGTTTTTAAGCTCTCCTTTTGCTTCCTTTCATTTCGCACACTTTGATGTCGGAGGGACGCAGGGTGTTTTAACAGCCGACCGCTCATGAATTAACTAATTGCTCCCCTTGGAATGTTTCGAACACTGACGCTTTGTGATCTACAGTATTGTGGGATTGAGATAAGATGCTGACATTCCCTGGCAGGGAAACTAACAACAGGAGCCTTAATTAGTTGAATTTATTAACCAGGAAGCTGCGGGTTTGGAGGGCTTGGAGGTCGAATTTAAACCGCCGGTGCACAGTCCATCATGAGGCCACTGAGTGAAGACGAAAGAATCGAACGATGTTTTTCTGAAGACTGGGGTGCTGCACGGCGCTCACTTACCTCCTGACTGCAGCAGATAAGATTTCTTATTGACCTTTTAGTTTAATAACTACAGATGCCACATGGGATGGCGTGAGACAAAGCTCAAACCACGGCATGCGAACTTATTGCAGTTTCCCTGATATGATCTGCGGGGGGGGGGCGGTTGTGGGTGTAATGACCTGGGTCTCCTGTGTGAACCGTAACCTGCAAACATTTGACAAGTTTGGTCAACAATCCTGGCTTTAAATATAACGATTCCAGGCAGTCTGTCCAGAAATACCTGAGAATGGAGAGACTCTTAGCTTAGTTATGAAGTCCTGAGTGAGGAGAGTTAGCTCCCCCTCAATTATTCATTATCATGGTTGTTATTACTGTTTATTAACAAAAAAACAAAATGGTGCACTTCATCTCCAGTGGCACTGTTGATAAATATGTGCTATGAATTGTCTTACACTGGAAAAATGACTTCAGTTCCTCTCAAACTTCACATTGCTATCTTAAAGGGCAACCGTACGGTCGTGATGGCTGAATGAATTGATGAGTTTGCAAAGTCTCGCCCCTTCTATGAAATATTTCACGGAAGGATTAAGGTGTCGTCTATACGTGTTGTGAAAGTTCAGCAAGGAGGCCAGAAATCAGCCAAAGGCTCCGTTGTTAACTGAAGTAGTCAGACTTGACTGACGAAAATAGGAAATGATGTAGCGATGACATAGTTTGTGTGACCAGCAAACGGCTGATTCACAATCACAAACACAAGACTCAGGAATCGTGTTCTACCAGGAAATGCAAAAACGGTGATGCGTTTCGCTTAAATTTGCATCGTTCAGCCAACAACGATGTTGCTACGGTGAGTTTGATTTTTTTTTTTTTTTTAGACGATGACACCAGGAGACGTTCGACAGATGGAGCACGTAGGGCTTTCGTCGGTGCTGCATGGCGCCTCACAGCTGGCAATAATTTTTTCTCGCAGCTGTGTGGAATAAAACCATCACCTGTGATCTATGAATGGTCAGAGGGAGCGCAGAGGACACGCGTCTTTGTTGGTTTATGACAGAAATGTTCCGTGAAAGAAGCCGCCGCAAAAACAGATGCATGGAGCTACAAAATCCCAAAACGCCACCAAAATTGCATCTGGCGAAAGATAAACAAGGCTGACAAGTTGGAGATTAGAAAATCAGCAAATTGAGTCTAATCTGTCAGATTCCTTTCTGTAATCTCATTCTTAAAATTTATTTGGATATCCTAACATATTGATGACGTTTAAAATGACAATTTTGTTTTGCCTTTAAGCAACTCAAATTTTAATTTAAAAATGACCAATTTCAACCAAACTGTAATGTCGATGTTGTGATTCTTCTTTCCTTTTCTATTCTCAATATTGTTGTTGTTGGCTTGAAATCTGTCAAACTCCTTTCACACCTAAAAAAATGCGGCAAAACCATACCCCCCAAATATGCAAGAACCAGACAGAATCCAAATTATATATATATATATATATATATATATATATATATATATATATATATATATATATATATATATAGTGATTTGTGGACTTGCTGAACCACAAATCAGCAAGTCCACAGCAAGTCCACATATATATATAATATATATATATATATATGCACTTCTTCAAAAACACTTTGTTACAGTTTCTTAGCAAAACGTGATTTCAACCTGTCTCAGCCATCAGCTGGAGAGAGAGAGTCTCCCTCTGATCTGAGCCACCCAGCTTTTAAATCATCAGGCCTAATTAAGGTTTGGAGTTTTACATTTTCAGATAGAAAATACACATGTGTACTCAACTATATTTAAAAAATAAAAACATTTACATAATTACAATTGACTTTAACAACTTCAAAACTAAAACACAATCTGGGCCCAAGCAAAATCCAAAATGCCTCCCTTCCCTCTCAAACAATGTGGCTTTTCCCAGTGAGGCTGATTGAAAACACCGGGTCCTTGAACCAGAACCAGGTCCAGGTTCCGTGGCAACGCATGACCAGGTGACCTCAAAGAGAAGGAGATAAATCAGGTTTAAACTTTCCCCCAAACAAAAACAATACCAGTTAAATTAGTTAGAATATAGAAAGTACAAAATACAGCACCTGTTAGTGAGGGGGGTAAATCTCTCACAATTGTTTAAACCAGACATCAGCTGAAATGTTCTTTCCCGGCCCCCATATTATTTACAAACGCACACAAGAAGACCGTCTCTTGAAATTTCATCTTTGAATGTCTGGATATAAAAGAAAAGACACTCTTGCACAGTTTTGCTGAAGGGGTGGGGAGCGATTCAGCAAGTCCACAAATCACTAAAGCGACACCCTTTATTCATGCTGCTGCTTACTTCACGCTGCAAACGGCTGCTTGAATTACTGCCTGATATGAAAATTCTGCTGCTTCTGCTCTTCCGCCAACCGATCAGGCTGCCGAATGGTCAGATACGCTTTTATGTTTGCAGCAGCAAGGATATCACAGCACATACATCAGCTCGAGCCGCGGACACATAAAAATGACCACTGCAAAAGACATCTTGCTTTGTCGTTCATCATCTTTGCAATTAGCAAGAAGGGATGAGCGTGTTGGCTGAGCTGCAAAGAGCATTTTTGTTTGCATGACGACGCTGCAGAGAAAAGTGAAAATTCAAGCCGGATCGATATGTACCTGTGTGCGTGTGTGTGTGTGTGTGTGTGTGTGTGTGTGTGTGTGTGTGTGTGTGTGTGTGTGTGTGTGTGCGTGCGTGCGTGCGTGTGTGTGTTTGTGTTTTTAACAAGATGCGTATTACTTCCAATTGTCTCAAGTCCAGTAAAATTCTGAGAAATGAAAATGGTCTGGACTTGAAGTTTTCAGTACATAGTTCACACGTCCGAGCCTCACGGGGAGTTTATATCGACTATAAATAATTTATAGCTCTGGTTGCTTGTTGCTGCCTCTCTCCTGCCTTTGTGGACTGATTTTGGTTCTTCTGGTGGCAGAGCTTTCAAAAAGCCAGCAGCCTCGACCTTATCTTCCCCTCTCTGAATTAATGGCACTTGTATTGCAGGGGGTTTGGAGGGTGGGGGGGAAAAATGATGGAAGGCAGGGAGGCAAGGTTAGTGCTTGCCATGGTGGAAGCGATTGCTACTGCACAGATGGATGAAGAGGTCCATTCGGTGTCAGGTAGTCATGGTAACCTATCAGACAAGCATCCTCACAGTTAGGAGAGAGTTCTCAGCGACAAAAAGCACCAGTTTAACCAATTTCACCTGAGTTTTACCAAAGGGGTTCTAAATAAAAATGGAACTTTGCGGAACAAAATGTGCGAGACACAAAAAAAGTTGCTTCAAGTAATAATAATAATAATAATAATTAATAAAAAGAAGAAGTCCATCCTACTGGAGGAAAATAAGAAACTAAGCCAGGTGAGAGACGGGAGAAAATGAGTCCAAAACGGCAGCAGGTGTGTGTCTCGTAATGGCCAGGTGGAAACAACTCGGCTCAGTTTCCTCCATCACTCCAGTGAGTCCTCGAGGGCGAAAGAGGCGACAGTGGAAGAAAGAGAGGTGGAAGGAAGACGAGAGGATCCGAGAGCCGGGGAAAGTGTTTCTGAGGTGGCGCCTGTTCTCCATCTCTGCTGCACCTTCCAACGTCTCCCTCCACCTGGGTTCTGGATGAATTCAGGCCCTTCAGCCAGATCGCTGATTGGACAGCTGGGGAGCAGAGAAGAGGACCAGCCTGCGACTTTAGTGCTGCACTTAACCATTGTCATCAGAATCAGTAAAAGTTTTCCACCACGATCCAAGGCCCTCTTTTATGCTACATATTTCTTGTAAATATTCTTTGTGCATGTCTTCAGTCCCCTTTACTCTGATTCCTCTTAATAAAATGTGTTCCCACCATCTTCAGAAGTCACCTAATTAATAGAAATTGATTCCACCTGTCCCAACATAAGTACCATTGTACTTCACATTCACAGGACAATTGTGTGTCATTCCCTCCATTTATTGAGGAGTTTAAAAGCAACAACAAAACAAACAACTACTATTGATGGGTAAGAAATCACAGCAATGTAGTTCAGTTAGATGAGACCAATCTGTTTTATGGAAAACAAAATGTACTGAAAACTAACATTAAAAACCAATAAAAAAAACTACTTGATGAAGAACATTATAGCTTGTGATTCTAACAAAAAGTATGAAGTTCAACAGGTGAGAAAACATTTCTGAAAGACAAACACAGTCATTACGACCCAGTTTTACCCACCTGTGCTACACGAGCTGCAGTGGCCATCATGGATTTATCCTGTATTGACGACAAACTCTCCGCCTGTTGACGGTAAAAGCACACTTTAGAAATCCTCATCCTCTGCGTATTCTGTCGTACTGCATTGACATTTTCCGCTTGACAAACTCTCAATGAGGATCCGGTTAACACAGTGTTACTTGTACGGTTTTCCAAAGAGGAAAAAAAATGATCCAAATCCTTTGCGAAGCACTTGAGATGTCGCAGTTCTGTCACGAGAGCTACGTTCAAGAAACAGCAGACCAAGGTTTTACAAATTAAATGTTATTTTGGGCTTCATCAACTGAAAATTACGTGTAAATCATATCCTTTTCATACGAGTTTGTGTGGAAGCAGAGGTGATGATGGAAGACCTTGAAGGTTCAGCTTTGCTGTCATAGATTACATGCTATTTCAGTTTGTCAAATTCTCCTAATGATGATATCTGTTCCGATGTGCATCAGCATGTGAAATGAGTTTTTAGTGGATCTGTGAGAGTCTTCAATTATCGACTTAACATGCTGTGATCTGCTTTCTCATTGTGAACAGTAAATGGAGAAAGGCTCCTTATTATGAGACTTTCTGCAGAGTTGCATATATAGGCATTGATCATTTTCTACTCTGTTATTTAGATACCATCTCCGCTTTAATTAGCTGCACCAGTGGCGCCATGTTATGCTGTAACTGTGGGATTTTGTGGCGAGGACCAGAGAGGTTGAGGCGTAATTAATAATTTGGCATTAATCTGTCTGTCACCAAGTGGTTATTAATTATTGCCTCACAACAACCACTTGGTTTTTTTTTTTCAACATTTTCCTGCAGTTTTTTTTAACATAGGAGATTTTAACTTTTTATGGATAAAGTGAGCTGTGTGCCTTTTTCACTTACTAACCTGAAGTTGTCACAAAAAAAAAAAAATCAGGTGGCGTTTTATTAAACTACGTCCGTTATTTTTGATGAATCATACCGAAATCCTCTAAAAATGATCAATGACTGAATCCTAACCACCTGCTGCCATGATCAGTGCCACTGAAGAGTTATTTGTCAGTGAGAAATATCCTGGAACCATGATAGAAAATACCTGCTAACTACAGATTAGAACATGAATGGTTGAGTAAATTGTCTTTTTAAACCAGTTAGTTTAATAGTCAGGGAATTACAATGATAGCATCTGAACATCTATTGCCCCCAAACGGAGTCCAGTAAGGTTTACTATATCATGTTATAAGAAAATATCACTTCGATCATTAAAACAAAATTTTCATTTAAAAAATTTTTCCTTTTAGGGCCTGTTCCTAAAAATGAATTGGCTCCCTTAGAGCAGCAAGAAAAAAAATTAGCATCCTCCTTTTCCTTCTTCCGTTCAGAGAATTTGCTCAAACTGTTTTCTGTAACTCACATCAAGACATGAATGCAGTGATATTTTTAAATCACACCCACTTCATTTGTGTTTTAATTGATGCCTGGGTGTTTACACAAGGTATTGTATCTGTGGTGTTAGTTAATGTGAAAGAGCTATATGTGCCAAGTGTATCCGACTTCCAGACTATTTATGCTCTTGGTGTGATGAGAGTATATTTAATGCAGCTTAGCAACAAAAGAGATTCAGCAGAGCGAAACATGTGAGCTTGAACTTTATAAATTACAAGAAACCAGCCGAACTCATTTATATTCTTGTCAAATAGTCACTCAAGTATTTTTTGTGTGCTTTTTTTATTTTTTATTTCTCTCCATAGCTGTAGCTGGCAGTCGACAGTTCAGTTCGCTTGTCAAAGAGCTCCTCTGAGGCTCCTCAACACTTTTGCTACAGACTCGTGTTTCCTAAATATGTTTGAGACAAAACTGCAAAATTTCTCAGTGCTGTCATAAATCTCCAAAGATGTGACATAAAAAAAAAAATCTGAAAAATGACAGTGAAGACTGTGAAACAAATCTTAGGAGAAAACACATAACGAATCCAAATCCTGCCCCTTTGTTACATTTTACCCACACAGTAACATTTTGTCTCTTCTTTTACGATTTTCTACCCATTCTTAGCCACGAGCTAAGAATAGTTAGCTTGATGAACTTAGTTTGATGAACTCTGCTGATAAAAAATCGTATTGAAAAAAACTTTTCCTTTTCTTTTCCTTACGAACAGATTTTTCTTCTTTTTTTTTTTACTTATTCTGTATGAAACATTGATTGTGGCTCTAATCCCCACATAAGCCAGTCGACTCCTACGAAACGACAGATTTTACTCTGTAAATCAATCCAAAATGACCCTGAGGATTTCTTTGCAGTCGTATGACCTTGCCTTAAAGAAGACAAAACGGATTATCAAATATTACTTTAAAATTTCAGTTAAACCAGGGATGACATGTCATCTCTCCCTGCAAAAGAAACAGGCATTTTTAGAACAGTCCTTTGAAAATTTTATGATTCTTGATTTGTCAATTATTCCTGCATGTGTTGCCATGGTTACAAGGGTTATTTGTTTTAAAGTGACTGGAGAGTATTTTTGTGGTAATGCAAACACCCTTCACATTATTTGTGGTTAACAGCTGGCAAACCACTGTCCTAATTTATTGCTCCAAAACAGTCAAATGTATGGTAATAAAGTTATAAAGAGTTAGAAAGATTTATAGACCTTAATTTATTGATTCTTGGAAATAAGAGTAAAATTTTTACCACACCCGTGAACAATTGTGTGAATGGTCTGGATGATTTGTTGGTAAAGAATTATCTTTGCTTTTTTTACTGTAACGTAACTCTTGACTTGAACCATCTGAAAGTGTTGAAACACTGCAAGTCACTTTGACAATCCAAGAAAATTCCTGAGGAAAGTTTATGTAAGATGGAAAAATAAAAGCAGAACCACTGTGTGAGAAGATGAGTGAAAAAAAAAACTTAGTTTATAGAGAAGGCTTTGTTTTGTGTCATTGCGATGTTTTTCATTTTCCCAGGACGGGATCTGGTGGTGTCACACTCGTTGACAACTCAGTGCTGTCTGCCTTTATTGTTTTGGTGCTTGGCATATATGATGTTCCTTCCTCCCCTTGAGCCCCCCCTCCCAAAAATCACACACGCACTCATAAAACCTTCCTCTATAAAGTTTGCTCTGCATGCTTTCATTCAACGTGGAAACAAACCAAGAAAAAATAAACACTTGCAAGACTTATTCTGAAAAAGAAAAAAAAAAAGGTTATTTTGCTTTCAGCCAAAGACAGGAACAAGTTTGTGACTGAAGAGAGTGGAGAAAAAAAAAGAATGAGAATTATAGCACTGTGATGGATGATACCGTACAGACAATTACAGACAACATACCAGACACCAGGCACATTTGAAATCTCACACCGCATCTAAACACACATTTGAAATTTTACAGTCGATGCAAAAAAAAAAACAAAAAACAATGCTTCCCCACTAAAATGCCAGGTTTGTATGGTCTAAAACAAAAAATAAACATTTTACAAACATGTTCCACATTTAAAATGATCTATAGCCTTTAAAAATCAACTGGAAAACAAGCTAAAATATGTAAGAGAGATATAAAAACATTTGTTGCACAAATGACCACACCCTCTTATGTGGTGGTTCATTTTAACCACTATGTTCAAACTGATGTTAGAGGAGCATTACGCCAACAAATACAGGGAATAAAAGTTGATGCAACATTGACATTCCTAAGAACTGACATGTCCCTCTTTGGGCTCTGGGCTCTTTGGGTCCTGGAGAACCTGAACCACAACCACGTTTGAGTAGTTTTTGCATCAGAATAAAATCCAAATGTTTTCCAGCAGCAGACATCAATGCAGCAAGCTTTTAAATCTCCCTGGTTTTAATGTTTTGACTGATGAAAAAATAAAAATAAAAAAACGCCAAGCATCTTCCAGACGAAGAGAAAATTGAAGTCACCATTTATCCTGACTTCAGAAATGGGTGTGACTGCTGCTTCATGAATTATGTGCCAGCAAAGTACAATCTCTTGTCATTACACAAGGCTATTTTGTTCAATGATTTAAGACGTTCGCTAGTTCTGTATATCAAGTGTGGCGCTGTATGACAGCGTGTTCTCTCCCCTCCAGCCTGCATCACCTTCCAAAGCTTTTCTTATTCCCTCGCATTCCTCATTCAATAGTAATTCTCTTTTTCTCTCTGACTCTTCCCCTCCCTATGTAGTCATCTTTTCACTTGTCACTTTCCTTTTATGTCAATTACCATCTCCCTGCTCTTTCTCCTCTCTTCCTGACCCTCTCCTGCACCTTCTCCATTTGTATCCCACAAGCCCTCCCTTCTCAATTGCCTTATACTGTATTTTTCTTTTTATTCTGCATGCACAGCTTCCACGTTCTCAGTCGTGTTCTTGCAGGACTTGTGACGCTCCTTCCATCTCTCTCTCTCCCCCTCGCCCTCTTCCGCCCTATCCTACACTCTCCTCCTCCTCCTCCACTTCAACATGCACTTTCTTTCTTCTCGTCTTTCAACTCAGCTGTGTGTGAGTGACCTGAATATGTCTCTTTGCATTACAGCCTTTCCCTTCTGCGGCTCAGGAACACCTTCAAAAACCAATAGTGCAGGTGCCACCTTTCCTTGGACGCCCTCATTTGTGTGTTTAAGCATGAGTGTGAGTAATTTAACCTGGAACGATAAGGCAGCAGGTCTTTGTGCGCTGAGGCTACAAGTGCTTCTTACTTGGCTGTAGCTTGTTTGAGTTGCACTCTGGAAGCCAATTTATGAGAAGTGTTGTCTATGCAGAATATTTATCAGTAAGCCAAGCATGCAATTTTCAGAAAATAACTCAAGATTATCTCATGTTGTCAGTGTCTTAATTTAATTTGGCACACATGCAGGGCTCTGAACAGAGATTTTGGAGGCTGATGGTCTGGCTTAGTGGCATATATCAGTGGAGAGCCGTCGCTACTGGCCTAAATACTACCAACGTATTATCACCTGATTTATAGTGTTTGTTCAATAAATTTTTACTTAATTGGTCTTTTCTCTGCCCTGCGACAGACTGGCAAACTGTCCAGGGTGACCCCGCCTCTCGCCCGGAATGTTAGCTGGAGATAGGCACCAGCACCTCTCCCGACCCCACTGAGGGACAAGGGTGTAAAGAAGATGGATGGATGGATGGATGGATGGATGGATGGATGGATGGATGGATGGATGGATGGATGGATGGATGGATGGATGGATGGATGGATGGATGGATGGATGGATGGATGGATGGATGGATGGTCTTTTCTCTTATTTTATTATGTTTCTCCTGGCTGCGATACTTCCTGCCATCATTGTTTCAGTAAATCAGACCTGCTACCTTAAATAGATGATATAACCGTGGAGCTGTGTTTTTTTTACTTTTTCTAACCAATCAGATTTTAGCATAGAAAGCTCACAATATTGTCAGAAGTTTTCCACCCATCAATAGTCAGAGCGAATCTATTACCGCAAACTTTTTAAGCATGTTCCGAGCAATCTGCACTTTGCACATTCATATTTGTGATTTTTTTTATTTATATCTTCAATAAATCTATAAGTCAAATTTATTTGCCTAGCACATTTCAGTAACAAGGCAATGCAAAGGTGCTGTACATCATAATACACAACAATAATTCATAAAAACAACATGTAGTCAACAACTGAGAAACCAGTGAACATCACATTTTGACGAGTGCCATCATCCAAGGTCGTCAATACACATAAAATATTTTGGTCAATGTTCCATTTATTATGGTTCAATAGCAACTCTAAACAGGTGGGTTTGTAGTCTTGGTTTTAAAGGAACTCAGTGTTTTTCTGAAAATTAAGGAAAATTAAAGTCTTTTGCCTCAAACAGAGATGAGGTCGAACCCCCTTGCAACTCGAATGCTTTCAGAATTTCCCCAAAGTTCAGCTGATCAGCTCTGGTCTTGTGCCTCTTGTGATGTCATCAGTCCAAACGCACACACTCAGAATGAACAGTTAGTTTCTACAGTTTGCTTAAAAAACCCCCGAAATCCTTCAAAGAAATCCCACACTCGCACACCCATAGATACATTTGTGTTCTACCGAAATCACCAAAACCAGCACGTATGCTTGCTGTGATGAGGCCCTTTTCTCAGACGCACACCGCGACATGTTCCTTTGTGTGTGTCCCTGTCTGTCTGGGAGTCGCTGTGACCTCTGGCTCTTCTGCAGAAAGCATGGAGAATCAAGGAAGAAGGGACAGAGAGATGGATATGGGGTTTGATGAATAGAGTGGTGCTGAGAAAAGTGTCGTGGCAAAAAGAGAAGAGGAATGAGGTCATTAGCTCTGTACTCACCTGTGGCCTCAAGTCTACACACACAAAGACGATCACATACCACATTTCATCAGCAACAGCAGCCCTCCCTCCAGCCCCCCACCCCCCATCTCTCCCCACCTCCCCCTTGCTCCCTGCTTCTTCTCCACAAACCACTTTTCTCTGGCTGAACTTCCTCATTTCCTGACGGCTTCTATGATGATTTTTTTGAAACTTCCTCCTTCCTGAGTCATCTTTGTCTCTCAACTCCAAATAGTGATTTATCTGTTCCCCCATATTGCTATTACAGCTGCTTACCCCATTACAGGCCAACTTTCCCTCCCTCCCCTGCTTTTGGAGCACAGTGGCCTGTAAACACACCCAGCGAACCATGATCACCCTTTTCCTCCTCTTCCTCTTCTTCCTTCTTCTTTGTCTTCCCTCCTCTTCCCTCCATTCGCTCTCTTTTTGCGAGGCGGGTCATGCCTCTTGAGGCAGCGGAGCAGAGAAATTGCCTGTTATCGAGGGTCGATTTTTCATGCGCTTGTAAATTGCTTTGTATTGACACTCTGTCAGAGCGGGGTCGTCACACTGGCTCGGGCCACACGCCACCCGGAGGTCGCGCTGCCGATCTCGGGGTGCTTCCACTGGGGCCGGGGGTGTACAGGAGGGGTGTGAGGGTGGGATATTTTCCCTGCGTGTCGAGAGAGATTTATGTAGAGGAGTTGCGGAGAGATTTTTAGCGTCTGCTAATAGGAACTGTCTTGATATTTCACTGATGTTGTGCCTCACTTTGAAGACTTTTGCCAAATTATATGTTAAATTTATCAAAACATCTCGGTATTCTGAAAATAACGTGTTTTACATCTTTTCCCTAGCCCTGCATTAGTTTTATTTTATCTTGGATTGTCTTGATGCCTTCATACTTCCGTGTTTGTTGTCACAATGTTTTCCTTCAGAACTTGAAAGAGTCGCCGAGTCCGTGGTGACCCGTCCTCAGATCTGAGAAAACGCTACATCTTCCAGGGCCTGTTCCTAATTTAGCAGATTAGTGTATTAATAATAGAAATGTTTGAGCTGTGTTTACCTGCTGAATACATTAATGCTCGTAAGTAAATTTGAAAAAAAAAAAAGTAAATTCAGGACACACAGACTGATATTTAGATCATTTAGACAATTATGGCTTACGGCTAAAGGAGAACTCAAAATTCAGTTTCTCAGAAACTTAGAATGTTGAATATTACTTACAAAAGGTTTTGAAATACATATTTAATACAGAAATCTGGGCCTATTGCTCTAAATTTTGGATTAAGGCTCCTTTTGCATGGACAACTGAATTACCTACATTGTTGGATCTGGTGCCTATCATGTTTCTTCTGACAAGCCTCCATAGATTTTTAATGGTGTTTAGTTTAGGCCAGGCTGCCTATCAGTCCACCACAGGTAAAGGTAATTTTATTTATATAGCACATTTTCAGCAACAAGGTAATACAAAGTGCTTTACATAAATTAAAAGGAAATGCAAACACAATAACAAACCAAAAGAAAGAGCAAAAGAAGAAAAAGCTAACAATGTTGATCCAAAGTAAATAAACTAGATACTCCTGTTCAGGGTTGGTAGATAAGTATAAGTGAGTAACTATCCTCTGGTCTAATTCCACAGTAATGTCTTGGTCATTCATCATTTATAAACCTCTCCCAAACTATTGAATTAGGTAGTTGTTATCTGGACTTTTTTTTTCTACCACACTCTTTCCTTCTACTCAGTTTTCCATATTTCTGCTCATTTTGAACAGTCATGTTTTCAAATGTTCAATAATGTTTGGAATTAATTGAGATGCACCACATCGTTTTACCTCAAGTCTCATGTTTTTCTTTTCATTGCATCGTTTTCTGTTCTGTGCTCTAATTGTCTCTGTGTATATCTCTGCACAG
The DNA here is from genome assembly GCF_904066995.2 of Poecilia reticulata. NCBI lineage: Eukaryota > Metazoa > Chordata > Actinopteri > Cyprinodontiformes > Poeciliidae > Poecilia > Poecilia reticulata. Next base: position 22,990,560 of record NC_088834.1, read on the forward strand.
AGCTTTTAGATTCTGTCTCCTAATCTCCCCCTTCTGTCTTGTTATTCACTCTTTCACAAATTCTTATAAGTATGTATGAAATAAACAACTTGGTAAGATACAACACAATCCTTGCTGGTGCCTGTTTCAAATGTGTTGTTAGACTTGCTCCCTGATAAAGTTAAATTATGTTTTCACTTTGAGCTACCTGAAGGGAGCTCTGCGGTTCTGCTGATTTCTGTGCGAGGTTCTTGGTTCCACCATGAGGCTCGACGTGGAATCAAAATACAAGCTATGAATAAAACTCTTCAGAAAGACGTCGCTGCGCCACGTCAGACTCTGAGCAGAGCTACTGGAGGCGCCTTTTGAATATTTCACCAAAATTTGTCTTTCAATTATAAACTACTTGCTGTGAGTTTCAAGAAGTTGCTGTGAAATGGGTTTGCATAGAAACTCACAGCAGGAAAAAGAGCAGTGACCCCAAAAAACATGGCAGATATAGCTGGATTCGTTGTTTTTTTTGTGCTGTCAATGTATAAATAACAATGCTCATTTAGTGCCTTTGGCTTTTATGTATAGCCAAAGACACGTTACAGTCTATGGGGGACATTTTCAGTGTCCAATGTTTACATACCTAGTTAATACAAGAGACTTCTGAAATAAACTCGCTTTCTGTTAGATGTATTAAATGCCTGATATAAATATAGAAATCAACAAAAAAATATATAGCTGTTCTGCCGAAGAGAGTGAAATGTAAGCATACTTTTTTTATTGTCATACATATTGACTCTTTTATAAAAAAATGTTTAGTTTACTTCCTTGACTCGCTTAAAGAAAGAAATACATGAAAAAACTAATTTCAGCTGCGTATTCATTTGAACATTGATGGGGAATTTCACAGTGTCGGGCTGCAGCTCAGCAATCTCTCTAATCTGGTAGCGACTGCAAGTGTTTGCTATGTGTGCGCACACTGCGTGAGTGTGCTGCAGAACTAAGCAAGCCAACAGCAGGATTTCCGGACAGCATGCCAGAGTATTTTTATGACAGCACACAGCATTTCACAGTGTATCGACACTTGCATTAGAGGCCTGTACTGAGGATGACTGTCAGCGGGACAGGCTGTGTGTAATCCTCCACAGCTGGCACGAGGATGGGAGAACTGGGCTGCCCTGCTGGCCCGCCACACACGCTTTGAGACGGGGATTTAAATTCAACACTTACGAGCCGGCCAACCTCTGAACAGAAATAAATGTAGTTTTCACTATTCTCACCAACGTTCCACAAAATGTAAATGTTATATGTTGATTTAGCAAGTTACATATTTTTTTAATAAGACAGCTCATTTGCTTTTTTTTATTTATTTATTTATTTATTTATTTATTTATTTATTTATTTATTTATTTATTTATTTATTTAATTATTTATTTATTTATTTAATTATTATTTCTGATAAATACTTTCTTACAGGTAAGGCACCAGGGATTTACTCATTTAATAAAATGTATCAATAAGGTGTGTTTTCTGAGGGAAAGATTAGGACATCCTTTCTCCTTTGGCTGAATTAGGTTCAAAGAGACATATCTTGTAGCAATCTGGCAGAACACCTCAGTAAAGTTTGACTCGCTTTTCTCCTTCACCTGTGAGATGTCGGATCGGTTTCTTGCATGTAAAGGCTGTTCCGGGTCCTTCCACAGCATTTCAATGAGATCAGGGCCTGAGTTTTGACTCTACGCAGTCAGTCCTCAGTGAATTACACTGCTACGTTCTGGGTCATTTTTATGTTGCACGATACCGGTTCTGCTTAAGCGTCAATGTTTCTATCTTTCTTTTTTCACAGGGGATCTCACTTGTTCTTGAGTTGAACCGAGTTGATGGAAAGATGGATGGCATTAAAAATGGGACAATCCTTAAACGCCAAAGCATATTTGTTTGTTAGAAGGCCCAGTAAAAGTCCAGACACTGATGCAATTAAGAATGTTCGACAAGACTTGAAAATCGATGCCTAAAGATTTTTTTTCCCATCCAGTTCATTTGGAAAGAAATTTGTAAAGCCGTTTCACTTTCCTTCCGCCTCACAATTACAGCAGTCTGTGATGGAGCTGCACATGAAATCTCAGCAGAGTGCACAGAGATTTGTGACGGCAACGTTTGTAGACAAGTTCTAGAGGCATTAGGACGCTGTATTTGACCGACTGCAGTACCGCTGTGGCAAAACCGAGGACAGAACATCAGGAACCTCGCTTGGGTAAAAGTGAACCAAAGACACGCTCTCGTGTGAGTGGGTGGAAGCAGACATATATTCATGTTTCTCTGCAGCCATCGGCATCAGTGCGGTGCCATCTCTTTGGCAGGCTGCGCCGATGTCTCTGTTTAACACCCACTCTCTTTGGTAGGGTGGTGCAATCTCAACTGCACCAAGCACAGATCCCGAGCCAAGCTTTTCTTCCCCGTTTGAATTTATGGAGCAATGAGGAGATCTTTAAAATAAAGACAGAGACGCGAGCAGAAAGGAAGGTGGCGAGGAGAGATAGAGGGCTGTGAATGAAATGAAAGGAGTGACGATGAAAGGAGTCGGGGACATGTAACGCCTGGTCAGGAAGGAGAAACAGAGGCAATGTGAGGAATCCAGCAGAGCTGAAAAGGAAAAAAAAAAGAGTGAGTCCAGATGCTGTGTGAAAAAGGGGTGGAGAGGGTGGAGAGTGAAAAGCCAGAGACTGATAAATGGGTAAAGAAAATTGCAGAATGCCTCAGAGACTTTTTCTCCTTCCTTCTGTTCTCTCCGATGTAGAGCCAAGCCAGTCGCCCCCACCCTCCCCCGGCAGATGCATTTACCTCCCCACCCTCTTGCTGTCCTCCTCTTCTGTCCTGCAATGCCACACAGCTGCAAAGCCGCTCCCTGTACATTACAACTCCTCTGCCTTGAGTGCGTCCCAGAAGAGCCCTTCGATCTGCATCTAGCTCGTCTCAAAGCACATTAAAATTACACGCCGTATGAAAATCTGCGATTTATCAATCTAACTAACCGGGGCTGCTGCTGAGCTGAGATTCCTGTCCCAACTAAATGACAGCGAAAAGACACAATGTTTTCCATTGCTTCACTCAAAAGCAAACTTAACAACTTCACCCATAAGAAATAAAACCTTAAAACAAGTTTTTAGGATTAGTAGGCATTCAACAGGTCTGATGTTAGGAGGAGCATGAGTTTAATTTGACATGCAAGGTTGATAAATAATGACACATTTAACGCAAAGTTGCTCTAAAGGTTATATTGAAAGTCCATTAAAAGGGTCAACTTTGGACTAAAGTGACATTGTTTGCAAAATCATGCAAAGTTGGGACTTTTAATGCAACTTTTAAAGCAACTTTGCATAAAAGGGTCATTATTTACTGACTGACACTTCATGACAACTGTCATAAACATTCATAAAGACTCATTCATGTTCATGACAGATGTTATGTCATGTTTATGACAGTGTCTTGTCAGTCTTATGCACACCCTGTCAAATAAAGTCTTATCGGAATCTCTAATGAAGGAAATGAGGGTATTATGCTCACTCTGATTTTAAATAGGTGTTGAAGGATTACTGAATGAGAAAAAAAATCTGAGATTATGACTGCATGATCATCTGCAAGATAGTTCAAACCGATTTTGTGGTTAGACATCCCTTAAGTTTAAGGACATTTTTAAAACAGAAAAAAAAAAAAAACTTTATAAGTCAATGCCTACTGGACTGAAAATTAGCAAAATAGCCACAAGGAATACTTGAGATAGACCTAGAAAGTTTGTACCAAGAAAAAAAAAAAAAACGATAAAATATAGTTTGAGGGTAATCAGAGCAAATCACGGAGCAGAGCAGACGGACTGGACCTTTAAAATTTAAAACTTTGAAATGGAACAACTATAAAAATATAATGATGCAGTCTGAAGTATGAATTTGGCTTTGTGCTAAAAACGCAGATCCTCCCCTTATGGCTGCAATAAAGCCAATTATTAGAACAACACAGTAACTTATATAACCTTCCCCTACATTTTAACACAGTGTCCATAGAGAGCCGGATTTACAAATAGCTGAGAATGCTGCCGTGGAGATTACTTCTCAGCCCATATTAAGAGACTAAAAATGAATGAATTATGTCTGGAAGTTTAACAATAACACATTACACCATTTTGCAGTAATGAGGCTATTCTAAGTTTTGTGAATTCCTGGCTGTTATCTCTTGCTGACTGGGGACTACAGAACTGCAAGCTCAGCTTGAGGGGTTTTAAAATGTACAAAAGTCACATTTGTTTCTGTAATTCCCTTAATACACAGGTTGCTGTGCTGAGATAAGGAACATTAAGCTACTCTGGGACTGAGAAGTGATGTGTAGCTCAGATTCAGTCAAATGGAAGCAGCGCAGTGACCAAAATCAATCTGCAACTCTGGTGACGTGATGCTGAGAGACAAAAAAACTGTACAGCTACAGTTTTCGTAGTTATACAGTTCATTATTGTTTTTGAGGCTGCTGCAATACATTTCAGTATATAAAATATGCTTCTTACAGTTGATTCATACGACAAATATAAGAAACACACAGCAGAAATGATGTTGTCTTGGTGACGCACTGCAGATTTACGTCAAAATGTCAATTATCTTCTACAACCAAACAGGCTGTTGTCCTTCTTCTCCATCCAACATTAAATCTTTGTACTTGTTTAGTACTGTTACTAAATACGAACGCGATATTTCAGACTGAAAACATGAATCATAACAGAGTGAATTCAGCAGTAGGGATTTGAGCATATGCAAAGTTTATTTGAAACGTGAAAGGTCCAGAGACATCTTAGATATGAAATGCGTTCAATAGCGAGACGTCATCCATTAACCTGAAATTTCGGTCACCTGTAATTTCCCTTTTTACATTTTAAAACCTATTTTATATGGATTCTGAGAAAGCATCATAAAGTCCTGGTTATTCTTAGATTTCATCCATTTTAACTGTTCTTTTCCTCATTCATAACAATTATCCTTTAGTCACTAGTTTTTGAATAAAACTATCTTTGAATCATTTATTCGCCTTTGTATTTCTTTCTGTGTGTTTCACAAGAGAATTTTCTTTTGAATCCGTTGCAGTAAGAAAAAAAAAACCTGGCTTTTTCACTTTATTGATCAGATCAACACATGCAGATTACTGATACTTTCAAATTATGTAGACCTCATCAGACTTTCAGAGGAAGAGGTCTGTAGTTATTCTGAATGTAATCCAAATTTCAGAGAAAGAATTGGAGATTAGCAATGCGGGTTCAGTTTAGTCTTCCACAAACCTGAATTTATCCACAACCAATATCAGTGACTTCTCATCCGACCAGAAACTGATCAGTCACTGCCTGCATGTCAGACTCCCCAGCAAATAAGCAGACTAGTGTATACAGTCACGAAATTCTTCGAAACAGCCTTCGGGGTCACTTCACAGATTGTGTGTTGCTGTTGCTCTCACCATGCATGTCAGACAGTTTGGGTTGCTTAGGTCACAGTGAGGTAGCAGCAAAGTCTCACGATAAAAAGGCAAAGGCAGTCAAATTCTTCTGTAGTTTGCAGGAACAACCAGTGCAGCAGTGCTGACAAAAATGATTTCTGGACTGAGCTGAAAATGTTTGAACAACTGATCAGCCTGAACTCTGCTCTAATCGTCCAGTCTTGGTTGGTTGGAGGGTAGAAAAGCTTCGCTGACATGTCAGGCCAGCAACAACAACCTCCCTCACTGCCGTGAGTTACAGAATGAAACAGACTCGTCGTTCTTCTTCATATTAAACCCTTAAGTGAAATAACCAAGGTGCTAATGTATTTGAAATGAGATTTTTCTGAAAAAGTCTGAAATACCTAAGGTGTTGCGTTCTTACAATTTGAAGATAGGAACTGTTCAGGCTAAAATCAAAATGTAAATGATGGCATTTTGAACGTGACTCCAGGAAATTATTTAACAGTTTAAATGTCATGTCGGCAACACTTTATTTGAAGGGGGGTGAATAAGACTGACATGACACTTTCATAAACACCTGTTATGAACATGAATAAGCCTTCATAAATATTTATGACTGTTGTCATAAAACGTCATTCGGTAAATTATGACACTTTTAATACAAAGTTGACATTATTGAAAATGTATTTGTTATGACAACTTGACATTAACCAAGAAATCATTACTGATCTAAATTTGTTATAAAAGTATTGCTGATTGCACTTTAAATATTAGGTAACTTTATGTTATTAAAGGTAAAGTTTAAACAGCCTCAAAGAGTGAACCCACAAACTGAAGAGGATGCATTATCACAAAAACCAAAAAACACAAAACACCCAGCAAAGTTTCTGATTCTAAAATGCAACTTAGATTTCACGTCAGAGTTGCAGAGCTCATCCACACATATCTAATTCAAACGATAAATTCAACTTTGATTCAGAAAGTGTAATCATAATCTCCCTTTGATTACGTGCACACTTTGATTGCCTTGTTAACATGCACAACAAAGGAGGTATTGATCATATGGACAATTTTACGCCTGGACGCGCGTACACAAAGGCAGCGGCGACATAAACAAGCTGAACTCTGCAGGGAGAAGAGAAACACCTTGTGCAACTTCTGATGAGCTGGCTCGTGTGCTGCGAGCACCCTGCTAGGAACAGCAGGAGAGCCTCTGGTAGTCTACAAGGATGTTCCCACTTGATAGAGCTTGGTTCATTATCCTGTTCACATAAATATACAGAGGACTCCTCCAGTCAGATACTGGACTGACCATCTGCTCTGCAAGTGTCAACACAGTGGAGGTGCTCCCCTGTGAGTGGTTTAAAAAAAAAAAAGATAGAAAAAACTACTCTCAGTCAAATCAGGCAAAGTTTCCAGCATGCTCCAATTATGTCTTTTCTCACAGTGAACTGAAATGAATGCCAGTCTGCTTAGTTTTATACGACTTCTCCGTATGTTGACAAGAGGAGGAGCAGAAACATTTCCGTCTTAATATTTTGCAACAATTTACTGTAAACGCGACAAGCAAACATTAGTATTACCCTTCAAAGTCTTGTGGGGATTTCCACTGCTGCTCTGCTTAATTTTAATTTTCTGACCCCCCCCCACCGCGCCCCCGCCCCCGCCCCCGCCCCGGCCCCCGAAAAAAAATGCTCACTTAACTTTTTTGTACCAACAAATAGGAACAAAAATTTATAATTCATGGTGTTTGCTGACAACATGAGCACAGAATTCCTTAAAATTCTCCACCACCGCTGCATGGTCCGCTGTTTTATGCAGCCGCTCGGAGCTTAGGGCGAGAACGAGAGTTTGTCACAGAGGTGGCATTTAAAGTTGATTCGGTTTCAGCCTATTGTGTTTGGACTGCATAATAGTAATGTTTATGTTCTTTAGCTTTACTTTATGCCCTTCATTTATTAAATTCAACAGAGACTTGCTTTCGCTGAGCCAAGAAACAGTGCAAGTGCAATGCAAACATTTGTGCAAGTCTCTGGCAGTATTGAGTTGTGCATATCAGAAATTATCGAGTGATGTAGAAACATATATATATTAAATCTTGCAATAATTTATTTAGTCAACAAAGTTTAGCAGCATTTCCAACTCTGAATAAGCTTGCATGTTGCAGGTAAAGCTGGAATATTTCCAAATATATCCAGTTTTGAACATTAGTGCCATTTAATTGCTTTTATTTATGGTTGACCGAAAACAAATTGAATCTCAAAATATTTTTTGTGTAAAACTACCAACACAGCACAAGGCGTAACGGTTATATTCAAAAATGTATTTTCTCTTCTTACATTTCCCAACTTTTGTGCAGTGAAACACAACTAAACAGATGTTAAGATATTTCATTAGCATCATCTATGATATGGCCTTTATTGATCTGCATGCAGAATATTACTCACACTAGAAGCCCAGAGAAATGTGCAAATAAAAATTTAGATGTCTGGCTCAATTCAATTCAGAAAAATGAAACTGATGCGTCTGGAAGCCCAATTCCAGTTTACAGAAATGTTGAATCATCTTAAACAACAGTTATAGTTTCTCACTCTCAAATGTGGTTTGGCAAGATGAGCAAAATGTCATCTCTTTTACAACTTTGCTGACCTTCAAGTGTCCTTCACTCGTTTTCAGTAATAGTACAAAATCATCTCCATGTCAGTTCAATCAGCCAATGAACATGTTGAAGCTCAGGGTACAGAAGCCGAGAAGAGAACGTACAAACACACACACACTCAAACTTCATAACATGTTATTTATTTATATTTTCATTTCTTATGAATGCAGAGTGAAGGGTGCAGAGGGAGCATGAGAGGTGGCGGGGAACCGTGTTTTTGAACAGGTTGCTGATGATCACAGAGTCTGAGGGGCCAGCATTAATGACTTATTCATGGACCCTTCTGGCCCCTCGTTGCCCCTGGGAATACACCAAACAGATGCAAGAGGGAAACAGAGAAGGAGGAGGAAGATGCAGGTGAAACAAGGACTGATGCGAGACAAAGAGGAGGTGGGATGTGTTGGGATGGAGTGAGAATCGAGGTGCAAGGAAAAAATGAAAAAAAGATGGGAAGTTTCAGGGACCGTTTGATTAGCCATAATCTTAATATCACACCTGGGTGATGACAAAGTAGGAATTGGCTGGATGAATTGGAAACAAAATTGTGGGACTAAAGCTTTTGGTCATCTCAGTTTTTGTGTGAATCCAATGAAATTAAGTGAAAGAGTCTCATGAATGCATCCTACTGGGAGTTCCTGAGTGCAAAACATCCACTGCCCTTCAAAAGTAAATATATACCCTATTTTGAAAAAGAAAGTGTTTGGTCCATCCATCCATCCATCCATCCATCCATCCATCCATCCATCCATCCATCCATCCATCCATCCATCCATCCATCCATCCATCCATCCATCCATCCATCCATCCATCCATCCATCCATCCATCCATCCATCCATCCATCCATCCATCCATCCATCCATCCATCCATCCAATGCAGATCCTGCATGACAAGCCAACGCAAAGTAGGTCAAAACTATGACGAGGAAGGATAAGAGATGTTTGGTAGGATGAATTCTTCTGGCAAATGAAAACCAAAGAAAGTGTCAAATCTGTATGCATCCACCCCACTTTACTCTGATATCACTAAATAAAATCCGGAGCACCCTATTGCCTATAAATGTGTTGGTACTGTGAAGGCTTGTTAATGCAAATGAATGCCAAACTTTTCAGTGAATTTGCTTTTTGACCTACGTGTCGTTAAAACAATATGAACGTTGATGGTTGTAACCAGACAAATGAGTAAACTTAAAGGGATCTTAAAATTTTGAAAGGCGATGGCAGACCTAAGGGTTTGCTCAGAACTGCCATCAAATGAATGCTAGAAAACTGGGCATGGCAAAACACTCGGCAGCAGAAATGCTTCTTATTACAGAGAAAGAGTTTACAGAGAAAGCAGCTGTGCATGCTGGTCTACGCCAAAGATTACAGAACAATGGAAGCTGGAAATGTGTCTAATCATCGCCGTCTTGCACTTTGCCTCATTAAAGCCCAACTCTAAAATAGCTTCTACCTGTCTCGTTAATCACTTCAGGCAGGGATGGATGCATTTGAAATATTGATCAAAAACACTTCCTATTCTTTTTTTCTCTTCCCCTGACTCGCAGCAATGAGGTGACAGCGGTGATTATCAAAAAAAAAAAAAGGCTGGTGAAATTTTTGAAGCTCGGCTGATGTTTCAAGTTCTCTGTAGAAATGGAGACCTTGTGATGTTCCTGCGTTTTCAGTTCAGACGCTTGTTTATGAAGCTCTCTCTCCACATTACCTCCGGTTGTTTATCCAAGGCATCTGAAATCTCTGTGCTAATCAGAGTTCTGTTCAAAGGTAAGATAAGAACTTGCCAAATCCTTCCAGGCGAGACACTTCACAGTGATTTGCTACGTGTCTTGTGCGGCTCATGAAAAGATGAATGTCGCGGGCTTGTTGTGATAGAGTGGCAGATATCCACAAAGAATTGCAGCCTTTGTTTTTTACAGGAAGATGAGATGTCAAAATGTTTGAAGCATGTGGCAAAATTAGAATCCCTGGGATCTTTGTCGAGTGATAAAGACGAAAAAAAAAAAAAAGTCAGATGAATTATTTGGGCTTGAAATATGGCTCAGAATCTGCATAATTTAGAACGATGTTGCCCTAGTTTTCGCAAACTCTGGTTTTGACCTCGAGTTAAATCAGATGTAATGGCTGGTAGAAATGTGACTCCCTCTTCTGGACAGAATAATTCTTTCAATTTCATCCCTGCTTTTCTTTAAGTATATATTAGTGTGCAGAGTTTCTCTGTGTATCGTCAAACAAATCTTTTTTTTGTTTTTTTACAGAGAAAAAACAATTATTAGGGGAATCAGACTTGACACACCAGTTCGTACCTCTCCTTATCTGCAGTGACTTTGATACAAATTCCTTAAAAGAGCAGAAGTGGCGGTAAGCTGTGCATCACCATAGCAATACAGACTGGGAGAAATCCATTTTCATAGACAGGCATTTAGTCTTGGCCAATGCAGGCAATGTGAAGAGAGGGGGAGCCAATGGGAGAACCAAACACACTCAAATGGGCAAAAATCTGACAGATAAAGCTCCAACTGTCAGCTGCCTGATTTGGCTCGCTGCTCTGGGTGTTGCAGCCGATGATGAGTGGAGACGTGCGCGGGCTCGGTCACATTTTAGGACGCCGAGGTCTTCAAAATCAATTGGTCCTCATCTGATCTTAGAACGTGGCAAATACCAGCTCAACAACGACATAAATGAACGTGTTAAATATTGAAATAGGAACAAAATTGCTGGGCTTTTTGAATTTCAAGATCATGATATCCGATTTAAAGTTTTAAAATATCAAAGTGCTTGCAGACATTTTTAACACACCTGGAATTTTGTGAACGACAAGCTAGAAATTTAGAGGAAAAGTCCTTTTTTTAAATTTTGCAATTAAATTTAAAACCAGTGTGTGAAATAGTAAAACTACAACATTCCTAAGGTTTAGTTTCCACAATCATATACAAACTTTTAGATCAGTAATGGCAAAGTGGAGTTTATTATATTTACCCAAGGAAACTTTCTAAGATTCTTGAGAAGAATTCGTTTAAGATTATATTTCCACTAAGTTATTGCCGTGTTTGGTAATTTTTCAATGGCATCTCTTATTCATCACAAACTCGCTTAATCTAGGAATTGTTAAAATAGTTTGATTTGTAACAAAGTTTTACTGTATGACAGATGAAATCGGTTGAATGCTGCGTTTAGACTTGTTTTTGAGAGTTCATAAATGGATGAAGAATTGACATGAATTTAAAAAAAAAACACAATAAAACACAGCCTCAAAATGTGTCTAAATGTTTACAGCCAGTTGGACCACATTTTTATTTCCTTTCATATTTTGAGCAGTTTCTTTCAAGGTCCTTTAAACCGTTCAGAAATACCGAATATAGTCCAAACGCAAACGCACACACCAACGTAGCTGTTAACACCAGCTTATAGACACATTAGTTTTGCATGGGTACCTGTGCAATGAGTGTAATCCATCATGGGTTGTGCCCACCCCGATATCGCAACAGCGCTACTACACAGGCCTGCAGATGTTGGGCGCGCTGCCAGGCAGAAACCATCCAAACAATCTCCCCCCACTGCTAAACAAATGCTGCCTCCTCCTTGCTCTGTTACGCACACAACCGAACATTTACAGGCAGACGCAAATTACACACACCTACAAGCATAAAAGCACCTACAGTAGAGACACGTGCGTATGCATCCATTTGGCTCGTCCTCAAGGTGCGTGAGCCTGGAACAGCAGATGGGTCTTTATTTGTTGTTGTTAGTTTGTCCCAGAATGTGAACTTTCTGATAATAATTGATTTATGTGAAATATCAGCAAACGAGCATAAAGAAAACCTTTAGAGGCAAATACATCTTTTTTTTTTGTGATGAACAAGATGAAAAAGATGTGGTTTTGGACTTCATTCACTAAAGTTTTTAAATGACAAAGAAGTAGAGGCTTCCTTAAAGAGGCTCAAGGTTTGTTTTTTTTAATATACATGCAATGAAGATCAACAACAGGAAAGGAGATAAAGGTTGTAGAAAACTAGATTAAGTGCCTTTTCTAGAAGGGACAGTTCAGTAAGAAACTTGTGATCAGTCACATTTTCCCAATAAATCTCTTTAAGGTCTTCATGCACAAACATAAAAACATTACATTCATGCATGCTTTGGAAAAATACTCAACCCCCTTAAAAATGTGCAACATTTTATCACTTTACTACCACAAACTTCAATGTATATTATCAGAATTTAATGTAATTGACCAACACAAGTTGCCAATATTTGAGAAATTGCAAGTAAAATAATAAATTTCTTTGGCTTTCCGCATAAAAATGTCAAAATGTGACATGTTTTGTGTTATATAACACTGCAGAGGTAATAATAATATTTGATCCTTTCAACAGATTCTCCCACCTGAGCTGTGGATCTCTGCGACTCCTCCACACGTACCTCAGGCCTCTTGGCTGATTCTCTGGTTTATGTTTTTCTTTTCCAACCTTCCAGCAAAAATGTCACGGATTGTTTGCAGTTGGGCCACTTTGGACAGAGGATTGAACAGTGCTCTGCGATATATTAAACTTTGAAATATTGTTTTCTAACTTGACCACATTTTAAACTTTTTCATAGATTTCGTCTGACCTCTCGGGCTTTTTCAGAGCAGTTGTATTTATATAAAGATTAAATTAGACAGAATTTACTTATTTAAGTGGATGACTTGTAAACGTAATTGGTGGCACTGGGTTTTACTTAGGGGCATCTGAGTAAGAAAGGTTAAATAGAATATATTCGAGAAATAATTTGAAAAAATGTAACATTTTCCTTGGACTCAATAATTATACGCAACTTTGCAATACTCTACCTCATAAATTTGAGGCTGTGACGCGATAAAATGCGTAAAGGGGTATGACATTTTTTTAAAGACCCTGTCCAATCCTGCATTGCACTTATAATGTATTTTCTCTATCATCAAAGGGTGAGTAAAATTTAATTAGTGTCTGTCTAAATATTTTTTCTCTGCTTCTCCCTCTTTACCCCTCACATTCACATGTGTGCAAGTGAGAACACACTGACACACAACTAAATTTGCAGCGCCACCCACCAGCACATTGGCACCATCTCTTCCCATGCATACGAACACGGATGCATGTCCTCCTCCATGCATAATCATTTGTATGCAAAGTGTCTGGCTGCGATGGGTTGCTATGGCTCCTGTTACTAGGTTATGCGACAGAAACTGGCAGGTTTCTTTACTTTGTTTGTGCATGCTGGAGTAAAGGGGTGAGAAAGCACTGCACTGATCTGAACACTCAACAATACAACAGTAGTTGGAAAAGAGGAAAAGATGAGGAGGGGGGGAGAACAGTGCAGAACATAAGGAACACATTAAAGGAAATTATGAGTATCAAAAGAGTCAAATCCCCAGAATAACAGAAATAAATCAAACACTGATCAAAGTGTTGGAGCTTTGTCAGCCAGTTTTGAAGGCTTAGAATGCAGAGCTATGAGTGTTACAAACTAAATAGAGCCATACGACAAAGGAGGATGTATTTGCTATTAAAGCAACATGAAAGGCTCAGGTCTTTAATTGCCTCCATGAGCTTTGTTACAGTTCATATGTGCGTGCGTGTGTGTGTGTGCGTGTGTGTGTGTGTGTGTGTGTGTGTATGCGTGTGTGTGTGTGTGTGTGTGTGTGTGCGTGTGTGTGTGCGTGTGTGTGTTTATTGAGGCAAAGTGAGTTTGTGTGTATGCATTCAGCATGTTTGCGTGTGTCTGGAGCAGATAACACTGACAGCTTAAGGTCAAGAAGAAGGGAGGAGCACATCTGAAGGCAGGGGATCATTGACGTGTGTGCGTGTGTGTGCATCATACATGGTGGAGATAGATGGAAGAGTCAGCTCGCTGTGTGTGTTTATGTGGTTCGTCATGCATGCTTGTGCATGTTTAATGCATGAAAAAGCTGGCGTTATGCGCCCGTGAGTGTGAAAAGAGGAAACAGCATCTGAACTTCAAGCTTTTCTCAGCTTTTTGGAAGATGTCTGAGCATGCAGTTGTGCGGTCAATGCTGACTTAAGTTGCAAGGTTACATATTCCTTTGGACGAATTCCAGCCTATTCTCAATTTTTTTTATTTTTTACGCTGTTAATTTAGGATGACTGACTCCAGTACTGCTCATCAGTTTTACATACAAATAGTATGATGGAAAACTTTTGATTTGTGGGTAAAAGAAAGCAATCACAACTTTGTGTGTGAGCGTGTCTATGTGGCACTGGTCCTAATGGAAAATTTGACTAATTGGATGAATCTTTCCATTAACTGTCTTGGTCCTCCCCAGCTTCTTCGTCACTCCTTAATTGGCCATTGTCGTGTTATTACCAGCTCTCTGAGGTTCCACCATCTGCCAGCTCCAACAGGTGAGTTGCAAGAGGTTCATGTCAACTTACCAGCATCTTTCTAAAGATTTTCTACATCTACTTGTGCCACAAATAGGTCAGCATGCATTTGACAAGCTGCATTAAAATCATTAGGTGCAGATATCAGAAGCGGCCGCACTGGGCAGAGGAAAAAGGGAAGAAAAGCGAGAGGAACTGCAGGAGGAGAGTCATTCATCTCCAGTGCAACAGTGCATGAAGCATTCTGACTACGGCATTGTTGTAACTCTCCCTTTCATTTACCTTATTAGCTCTTTATCTTTCCGCATCATTATGGCGGATATAACCTGTGTGATGAATAGCCTTTTTGATTAAGGCTGCATGCTTCCTTTTGGCTAACATATGGACTTAGTTTGGTCTGTGCAGCTGCACTAAAGTCTCCACCATTTTTTTGTATTGTTTTATAATAGTGTATTGTCCAGCACTACTTTTTTTTTAAATTTAATTCAGAGCTTTGTCGTGTTGGGCATAGGACTTATGAGAAATACTCTTGAGAAAATTATGTATAATACATTTATATTTCAAATAAGTCTGTTTAGCTTTGTCTTTTTTTGCCGTTTTCTTTCATCCTATTCATAGTTGATGTTCAGCACTTTGCTTCGCTTCCGCTGTGGCTGGTGTGAGACCTCTGTATAAGTGATGATGATAATAACAATGAAGATGCACGGAGTTTGCAAGTCTTCCCCTGAGTTCTCGATCCAAAAATATGACAGCTATTGGTCTTTCTAAATTGTGTATGTGTGGTTATTTGTCCTGTGTGTGTCTATGATGAACTCCCAGCCTGTCCAGGTTGTCTTGCCCCGATGATTGCTGAAGGACGGCACCAGACCTCCACATCATTAGTTTACCTTGATGTGGTCCACATCAGATGACATCGTAATGGTGTGGCATTTATGAGCTGTTAGTGCTGATTCGGAGAAATTGCAGCACCTTCTTCCACATGTTTTGATGCTTCATAGCCTTTTTAAATCTGCAAATGCTTTTCTTTCTATAATAAGTTAATTTTCTATAAAGGCCAGATTCATGGAGTTTTCCAACAGTTGCTGTCATGTCGACATTTTTCTTTTTTTCTATCTGAGCTCTTGATCTCTGCAGCTCCATGGGCCTCTTGGCTGCTTCTCTAATTAATGTTCTTATTGCCAGACTTGTCATTTTATGTCCACGTCAAGGTCTTGTTGGTTTTGCTAACTGGAACTGAAAATTCAACAATGACATGATAAAATATCTGGATATTGTTTATATCCTAACATTGTTTGAAATTTCACCACAACTTTCCCCCTCACATGTCTGCCGTTGGTCTTTACAATGCTCTCTATTGTTTTCTAACAGACCTTTGAAACCCTCAATGAAGAGTTTGGACGATATTCACCGATTACGTTCATCCTGAAGCAGCTTGTGGCGCTAGATTTTAACAAGACAAACAAAAAATGATGTGGCCTGACACTTGATAAACCACAGATGTTCTATTCACTTTACCAACATGTACGACTTTGTGGTGGTCTGTCAAATGGACTCCGAATAAAACACAAGGACGATAGCGGTTGGAACGTGGCAAATGCGGAAAAGTTTGAGCGGCACGACAACTTTTCCAAAGGCACAGCAATCGTGCCGAGCCATGGTGCGAGTACGGGGAGAACGGGTTGTTTAGAAAAACCTTTTCCAGTCTTTCTTCCTGTGCGAGGCGCAGCCAAAACATTGCACGCTGCTTCTTTTGACAGGTTACAGATGATGAGCTGGAGAGGAGCTGCGCTCGCTAGCCTTACTGTAATGAGTGCTAGCCGCTAATTAGCTTGTTGCTGGATGCCAGATATGGTTGGAACCAAAGCCCTGTCACTGGAGCAGAGCAACGAGAAGCAGGAAGAGCTACTCTAATGAGCCCTCAGCGGTGTGTTTACTGTTAACCAGTCATGGCTTTACTCTCGACGTGTCATCTCTCTCTCTCTCCTCGCAGCGTTCACACAGACATACACAAGATACTGACGGTTATTTGGCAAAATGTCGATGGGCTATTTTATAACTCACGCGCAAACACATATGGGATATTAAGACATAAAGGTAGGCATGAAGAGACACAGCAGCCAACGCTTATTCAGTCGGCTGCGCTTCCCTTTGATGGGGACCTAATTAATGCGGTTGTGCTGCAACGCTGCTATATCTTTAACAAGCAATCTCCGCACTGATATAAGCTTCTATCATACGGTGCTAAGCTGTGGTTGGTTGATACCCATTTAAAATTTTTTTTTTTTTTTTTAAAGACAGATTTTGCTCTCAGTCTGTAAGAATCAATTTTGTATGTCAATTGTGTCTTTGTTTCCACTTTAGAGGAGCTGCACCTCTTAACAAGGGCAGACAGACTGACTTAAAGGACATCGCCACAGCGTTGTTTACCTTTTTCTTTAAGATTGATCGCCGCAGGAGTGAGGGATACCAGTGTCACCAGCTGGCAGGCAATTAAACTTTCTGTGTGTTTGATGGTATACATGTGCATCCACCTGCTTCCATCCACCTGGTCCTCTGCAGTCTTCCAGCAGATGCACAGACACACGCCGTCTACAGCGGGCTTCAGCCAGTTTGTGCTGGGTTTTGCCTTGAGTCATTTGCAGCAGCCACCAGAGGATGTTTGCACAGGTTGACTGGAGAGTGAGTGAGTGAGTGAGTGAGTGAATGAGTGAGTGCTCGCAGTGTTATCCCCCCAAGGTTCATTAAGAATACAGACCTGTCAGCTTGAAGTCTGCCAGGATGGATGAGCTTAACATGTTCACACTTCATATTGTATACACACAAGATACTCGGATACTTACCATCACTATTGATTTTTCTTCTTCTTCTTTTTTTATGTTTTACAGTCAGCAGAGATTCTCTAATGAAAAACTAGAGCTCTGGCACAGTCTACAGAGCAGGGGTCACCAACCTTTTTGCAACTGAGAACTATTTCATGGGTACTTGAGTATTTTTGAAGAGACACCAGTTTCATACACACTGGTATTTTATTAATTAATGATTTATAATTTTTTGTTTTGTTTTTGGAACCGTTTTAAGGGCAACTTATATAGTTTTTGGAAGCGATTTGTTCAGGCTGTGTTAACTATAAGACGTTTGCATGTACAGTAAAATTTGCAGTAATGTTTCTCGGTACATAATTATTGTGAGATTAAAGTACAGTAAAACTGGTGTGACAAATAATGAAAAAATGCACTTTGAAGTGTGCTTCAAATACTCAATACAAACTAATAAAAAGTTCACTATTACCTTTTCAGCATTTCTCTTCTATTGCTATCCAACAAAACTACCGTAAGATAAAATTGTCAGGCATTTGTTGCATGGTTAATATTTACTTAATGGACTGTGAAAGTTTGAATTCTCTTAGGTACAAAGTTTAGTTATTTATTTGAACTAAAATAAAACAAAAAAAAATCTAAATTGAAAACTAAACAGCTTTCAGGCTTTTTATGGTAGCAAGTTTGTATGGATACTGCCAATAAACTCTTAATGATACAAGCAGCCCACTATTATTGATAACTAAGTCTAGTTTTTCCAATATTCTTTAAAAAGAATATACAACACTTTTAATACAAAGTTGACATTATTCAAAATGTCTTTGTTATGACAACTTGACATTAACCAATAAATCATTACTGTTTAAACTTTACCTTTAATAACAAAGTTATCTAAGTTTTAAAGTGCAATCAGTAATACTTTTATAACAAATTTATATCAGTAATGATTTCTTGGTTAATGTCAAGTTGTCATAACAAAGACATTTTGAATAATGTCAACTTTGTATTAAGTGTCGTAATTTGCTGAATGACGCTTTATGACAACAGTCATAAATATTCATGAAGGCTTATTCATGTTCATGACAGGTGTTATGTCATGTTTATGACAGTGTCATGACAGTCTTATTCACCCTCCTTCAAATAAAGTGTTACCAATATTTCAAAGCAAAGCAGAAAGTTATTAACAGCTGTTTTTACAGATGTGTTGTAAATATTGCAAAAGCATTAGCATAACATTTAGCATGTCCCTGTGAAGCTGCACCTCCTTCATTTAGTGCACGATGTAGTTGTACTGTGTGAAATCCAGTGCTGCAGAAAAATTATTTCAGATTTCTTCTGTTTTGGATTCTTTTATACTTAAATGTTTCACTTCATCAAACACATTTTAATATCAGTTTTCATTCAGGACATCTGGTTCCATTAAATGCTAAATTTAATGTAACCAGACATGGATTTGCGGAAAATGTGCAGAAGGCCTTAGTAATATTTCGGTCACTGTACTGCTGCAAGAAAAAAAAAAGTAGTAGAAATTAATTAATAAACAAATTCCAATACATACACATACAGAACAGAGTAGTCAATAGTTCTGGGTCTTGCGCTGATTAAAAGCAAACTAACAATAAGATGAGCATTAGCAGCGATTTGTTTATTAATATGAGATCCCTCTTTATGTCATGAAATGTATGCACAGCATGAGATAAAAGCACAAATGGTACATTATCCTCAAGTTTCTCTTCCCGTAAGCTTAAGCGCTGAAAAGCCCCAAATTACCCCTTCATACCACCAAAAGTCCGTCACATTTTTGGCAGTATTGATCCTGGCTGGGTTTTGCATTGTTTCCTCCCACGTTATGTCCCCAGAAGGGTCAGGACAGATAAGCGTGCTCGGTTATTCATGAAGCTGTCGAACACGGTGACTCGTTCAACAGTTAGAGCCGCAGGCAGCTATCGAAAATAAAAACAATATTTATGGAGCAGAAAATAAGCCAGACCAAAACAAGAAATATCCAACACCAGTCAAAAGGTTCATCTTATAACAAACCACCACTTCATTATTATTTCCTACTTTATTACTATCCATCCATCCATTATCTCACATGCTTATCCCCAGTGAGCTTCCGAGGGGTGCTGCTGCCCATCTCCAGCGGTCATTGGGTGAGAGGTGAGGTACATCCTGGACAGGTAATTGTTGATTTATGGTAAAAGGTTGTTTTCCAGTTACTGGAATATTCAAAAATACGCAACACTTCTGTATCTGATATTATTGGAATGTTTGCAACAATAATGCAGTGAAGGTCTTGAGAGAGCCCTTTGCTCTTCCTTTCACAATATGCGTCTTCTCCTGTACCTGAAAATAAAAAAAAAACATTTTCATAGTTAGGGCGTAACATGATTTTAACATTTTGCCCTGATAGGAGGCAGGATTAGTTTATAAATACTGATCAATATGTTCATATGATCTACATTTATTCCATGTGTCATTATTCTGCATCACACAAACCTTAATTTATGGACTTATTTGTTTTGATTGTTTAATTTTGATTTATGTTACATCTGTGGATCATCTGAAATGTCACTGACATCTTGTATGGATTTCAAATCAAAAGTCACATTAGAAATATGCTATTAAAGCATCCAGTACTCTCAGCTTCTCTGCATGATCCCCTCATACCTTTTAGCAGTGCTCTCTAGCACCTTATATGCAAGTGAAAAGAATCAGAGAGACTAAAGACACACAACTTGTTTTAGTTCTTATAGATGCGACTCTAATGCGTTTCTTTGTGAAGTATGCACAAGCTGCACATATCGCTGTTTCATCTCCAGAAGCTGTTTCTTGCTGGTTTAATTCTGCACTCACAGAATGCTTGTGCGAGTTTCCCTCCAACTTGATGTGCATCCTGCTCTTCAGCTGGCAGTCTCGGACCTCCTACGTTTCAGGCCAGGTGTTTGTGTGTGTTTGCATTTGTACATGTGTGTGCGCGTGCATTTGTAAGACAGACAGGACTGTACTTTGGGCTCCTCGCTGTCATTGAGGAAAGCCGATTATGGGACTTGCCAGGGTGTCAGGAACACCCCCTACCAATATTATTCAGACTCACAGTTTTCCACTCATCTGTATGGATGCTTCTGCAAAGCTCCATCTCTTCTGCTTCCTGATGCCATCTGGGGATTGAGCCAAGTTGTTTGCTCAACAGCTTGATACGAAATGATGTAGTCACTGCCTTCGTACTATATCTCTAGATTGGTTAAATTTATGTTCGCCTGGTACCTCCAAGCTTCAAATAGGGATCCGTTATCAAGGCTTAGTTTTCTTGATTCCAAAAAAAATCTCAGTGTTTAGTGCAAATTCAATCTAGACCTGTTGTATGTCTTCAGAATGATTTGATGAATCGGAAGTGAATACTAGTAGCTAATCAATATACTGTAATAATGAAAGCTCATGTAACATGTTAAAGGAAATGTATATGTCCAACTTTAATCTAATCTACAGCCTCAAAAGCACCAAGGAATGTCTTCAAATCAGCCTTAAGGCCTTCGTTGTGGACTGGTCTGTGTTTTAATGACCAGTTCACATGAAAACACGTGAAATTCAATTCTAACGTTGAATTTTTAATCCCTAAAATCGGATGTAAAAGTCATAACGATCACATAGTTTGATATTATGATGACACCAAAAAACCTAAGGGTCAACCTTCCCAAATCTTAATGATGGTTGTTTGAGTTGTGTTGTTTAGTATTAGAAAATATTGAAGCACAAAGAGACATTTTACTAACCACATTGTTAAAATTTTCTAATTGGTAAATAAAAAAAAGCTTAATTGCTATTAGCTTCAAAAATTAAGCTGTATTTTTATTACTATCTGATATTTTGTTACATTGCAACTACAAACTTCAGAGAATTATGAAATATGTTTCACTTCACATAATTGTGGAGTAGATGAGAAAAATTATACTGCTAAAAGTAACCTTAAAGATACAGTTAGCTCTGTTATAGAAAAATTTCGATCAGATCATATTCATGTATTAAAATAAGTCCTGACCTAAATCCAACAAAAAAAGTGAATTGAAAGCATCTATTGAAGTTGAGATCACTGGGACCAACGACTCCACAACATAATGACTCTGGGGAGAGAATTGAAGTCCACACACACACAAACCACATTTTTCTGATTAAATCAATGTGTCCTATCTAATAATTACGCACTACTTTTTGTTGATCGGTTACATAAAATCTTAACAAAATACAATACTGTTTGTTTAGGAGCTGTTTGTTTAAGAGCTGAAAAACCGTATGACTTATATTATCATATCTTTCTTCTTGGTGGTGCAGTAGTTCAAATGTTTATGTAAAAAAGCCCCAAATAGCAGAAAGGTTAAGAGAAAAAAAAAAAAAAAACAGAAAAAACAAACATCTTTGTAAATCTTGAAAAAAGTCAGAAAGAAAACAGATCCAACGAAACTCATACCAATTGTTGACAATATTTCAGAGACGCACTCAGACACGATACAGTAGCGCTCTCTCATTACAGATGCATCGTCATCTTTGTTGCCAGGGACATTTGGTGGCAAAGTGACCACGCTCGAGAGTATCCGGTCCACCCAGTACTCCTCAGCACTCGCTAATTATTCTTCACACCTAATCTGAGAAAGAGAAGGAGGAAGGGCAGAAAAGAGTGGGTGAAGAGGAAGAAAGAGGAAAGAAATAAGGAGAAGGAGGAGTGTTGGAGGACCAGTGGGACTTGTTGTGTTTTCTTACAGGAACAATGATTCACATGTAGCCACCACCTGTCCCGTGTTGTCCCTTCTGCTGCTCTCAGCGTTGGTGACAGGATGACTGTGTTTGTACAGTATCAGGCCAGCTGGGTTGGGAGTGGCTAGGATGCCTCTTGACATGATAACAGATTGGATTACCATCAGCAGGGCAATGCAAGGAATAATTCTTTATATCCAGGATATTTTTTTCTCACAGTTGGGTTAATTTTTGTTGAGTTCGACGATGACGTTATTTCAATCCAGAGGAATGAAATAAGGTTACAAAGCAGAGCTCAGGCAAAGTCCTGGAACTGGATGCTTACTTATTTGATTATTTGTTATTGCTTGAATGCTGAGAAAATTAAATGTACAATTCTGAGTTTCAGAATTTGTTTTATTTTTCAAATAACATACATTATATTGTTTGCATACTTGAGTGATAAAATTATTTTTTTCATTTTCCTGTACATGTTGTGGTGTAGAGTCATTATACAAAGCAGCTAATCAGCACAAGTTGTGTTTTTAACTGTTAGGATGTATAACTGTATATTCTTGTCATACAAATGTTATTGGATGAATTATGTTTCTACCACTGATTTCTGCTGCATTATGATGTCAAAATAATTTATTGTGAAGAAAAGAAAAACCTCCCAGCAGCCTTTTTCTTTTCTTTGGGTGGTTGATTAAAATATGCTTTTTTTTTTTTGACTCTTCCAGAAAGCAACAGACACCCACAAGCCCTCGTCCTCTCCATCCCTCTGAGACTCTGTTTTGGTCCGCTCAACTTTGGACCGATCCTGAGGCTGTGCGGCGACTTGGCCCAGGTGAAATCTCCTCTCAGAGATTTCCTCCATCCCAGCAGCATATGGGCACACGCTTACTCTCCGCCTCTCCTGTCATTCCTCATCCTACTTCATTCTCAGTCAAACCATCGTCAGTCCTCCTACTTCCACCCCGTGACTCCTGAGCAAGTCATAGAACATGATTGCAATTACAATCAAGTGTGCAGGCCTCCTCTGCCACATCCTGTTCAACAGCAACGCACTGTTTCTCCGTTACTTCCCTTGCTGTCTGTGTGACGTTTCCCTTCAGGTTTGTTTCTTTTTGCAAGGGAGATTTGCTCGAAGTAGCTGAAACACATTTTATTTACATAAAAAAGCAGTAAACTAATTGAAAACAATACGTTGAAACACCTACACAGCTTGTCTAGGCTTTATAGTTTTCACCAAAAAAACTATGAAGAGCACATGAAGTTATGCAGATTCAAGATTTGATTTTATTGAGCGATGAAATACTGGAATTAAATCATTCCAGGTAATTGATCATTTCATCGTCACTATTACCTTGATTTCCTTGTTCTTATAGCAGGATATTTATCCAGAATGACTTTGTGTTTGAATACACTGTAGTGATCAGATGAATAGGATGTTCAGCAGACAATTATGATGACAATATAACTTTACAAAAATAATTTTATCACTCAAGTATGCAAACAATATAATGTATGTTATTTGAAAAATAAAACAAATTCTGAAACTCAGAATTGTACATTTAATTTTCTTTACAGGCAAAATGGTCCATTGTACAAATGTTGACTTCATTAAAAATAAAAGCTGAATGTCTTTCTGTCATGAAGTCCAGAGCTTTAGATTTATAGAAATGAACAAATCTGCCACATACAGTTTTTTTCCTGCATATTATTATAGCAACATCATCGCTAGAACATGAAGAAACAAGTTTGTTACTAAATCAAACTAATCTCTCTCTTGAGACTATTCTTGGGGATTTCTGGTGTTTTATTATGTGATATACATTCTATTTTGTAGTGCTTACCAAGTTTTAAATGTTTGTGTTTGTATTTACGTCTCAAGTTTGGGCCTCTTTCAGACATAGTCGGTTTTCTTTATTTGAAAGTGGATGACATGTTTATGAATCATGTCTACTCATAGGCTTAAAATTCCCTCATGTATAAATGCTGAACCTTATCATTAAAATCAGATCTAATCCTCAGTGGAATCTATTTCAACCCTCAAGATAATCTGTAAAACCACCAAAAGTCATGTTTGGGAATAACCGTAAAGCTATCTGTAAGATATTTAATAAAAATCAACTGATCAAAAGCATACAAGGCTTTAGCCAAATCCAAAACATTTAGACAGAACGGCTTTATGATCTTTACAGAAACCTGTATTGTGCTATGACTTTTTTAAAGAAAACCTGACTGATATGGTGGGAGAATCAAATAAGAAGCTACATTCTGTCACCTGTTCATACGTCCGTACATCCAAGAACTTTTTCCTAAGCAAAGTTGAGAGAAATGTGTATAACTATTTAAAACTCCACAATCACATCCTTTCAAGAGGAAAAGCAGCTTTTACTGAATCCAAGACTATTTTAAAAAAAATTTTATCAGCTGAAAAAAAGCTGTGGGGTTAAGACAGCAGGAGAAACCAGAAGAGGAAAGAAGGGATGCTCAGGATGCCTGGGTGGGCTGCTCTAGTATTAATTAAATTGGAACAGGTCCTGTCGTCTCTGGACAGCGGCTAGCACTCATGTCTCTGCAAGCTGCTGCTGGCCGTGGTTGGGGTACACAAGCAGCTGATGCCTGCGTGGTGCTGGGTGGCCGGGACTGCGCGGTTCTGATGCCGCTCGCATCATGCAACGTGGCAGTCAATGTCAAAATGAGGCAGGCTGCCACGAAACAAAAGGGAACAAACGTGAATAGATGCGGGGTTAAAATTTTTGAGCAACGTGACAAAGCGAAAGTAAATTGACAGCAGACTGTAATGTCTCCGTTCCTGAAGTCACACATAAATCTGATGTCATTTGTTTCCTAAACGCAGCCAGATGGTGGGTATTCAAGCTGGTTTTTTTTCTTAACTCTATGACGCTCTTTGAAAGCTTGTTGTTGTGTTGGAGTGTAAGTATGCAAGTCTATTCTATATTAAAAGCTTCTGTTATGCACTTCTCCTTTTCATGCTACTCTGATTGTGTGCCACACTCATCTGTAGGCTCCCAAAAATAACTTGGGATTCTCAGGCTTTGTCTGCATCTGTGTCTTCATATTTAGGGTAAAAACAACCCAACCAACCATGCTGCGAAAGTACAAGGCAGCGGCGAACACAGAACATAAATCCACTCCGGCACCAGTAAAGTCATTCGCTACTGTATACAGAGACCTCTGTTTTTCTGCAAGGGGGAAGAAAAACACTTTGGTTTATGCTGACCCAGGTCTGATCAGAAATGATGTATAGTGTGCAGAAGCAGCAGAGAACTATAATCGCCTGCCCCGGGCTTTTAATACGATTTCTCCCTTTCAATTTGGAGGTCAATTACTGGCAGGTTAAAGACATCATTAAACTGGTGTTTCCTGAAGTGCCTCTTGCTCCCTGTCAAAGTAACTTATGATGCATTGACAGGATTGATTTTAAATGGAGACCAACAGCGTGCCCAGAATGCCTTGGTACAGGCATCTATTTTCATTATGCATCATGTTGCGTCTCCAACAAATCTTTCTCTCTCTCTGGAACGAGCGTTGGTGATTTGTCATTGTGGCTTTTTTTTTCACCCCTCCTTCACCCCTCCCTCACCCCCCCATCCTGTTTTCAGTCTTACATTTTTCACAATCTGGAGACTCATTGGTGGACCAGGCAGGAATTCAGCTGGCACAGAAGTTTTTGATCTAGAGGAAGGTTTCCTGTCCAATTATCTGGCGGTGGTGTGTGTCTCTGAGTTCACTTCTGCGTGTGTCTTTCTGTGAGTCACAGAGTGTTTATCTGTGCCTCGGTGCAAAAACAACCCAGAGCATTAGAGGCCTATCCACATGAACCTTGACTGTGCAGTGGTGCCAAGATATTCCACCAACACGCTAAACCGTCATCTGTCCGTTTCTGGTCAGCCTTGATGAGCCAACCTGTGGAAACTGTGACAATAAAAGGTTGGTCAGGAAAGGTGCTGCACTGTCATCTTTGCTGTCAGTTTTCTTTTCAGTCCTTAAAGTGTAAATTATGTTGGGCTCCAACTTATCGCTTTATGGACAGCTTAAATACACTGCATGGCAAGTTCAGTTTACAAGCTAAATTTGACTATTTAGTGAAGATTTAACAAAAGATTTAGCAAAACAATTCATGACATTCTAAAAACAAGACAACTCAAGAATTTAGTAATATTATGAAATAACTTAAAATAATGTATTTTTTTGTTTTGTTTTGTTTAGTGATTTTTTATGATTGATAATCTAAAGTGAGAATTTAAAATAAATACAAGCTAAATTTAGTAATATTTTTTCAGTATACATGGCTAATGTTCATAATATTATACCTTTTGGTGCACTCTCTGTGTACTCATAAGTCAGATTTTCTGACTTCCAAGTTGGAGAAATCAACATGAGCGCCAGCTGACGTCAGTATTTAAACTTGGGACATCAGAGCTGACTTATTGTTTTTGTTTGCCATATGACTGCATCGCATGGAGGATGAGGGGAAAGTTCCAGTCATATTGCAGCGGTTGCAAAGTTGTAAAGTGTCCAAAAACATGTTCCTCTGCTGTTGACACACAACAAATAGTGTTAAATGTTATTGACAAATTACAAATACTGCTTAAGACCAAAACAGCTGGCAAAGTCCTGCTTACGTTCAACAGGCGTGCTATCATTCTTAGCATCGAGCTCTGACATCCTGAACAAATCAAACAGTGTTACCAGAACCTTCAATTAACCAGGATATCTGCTTATAGAGACCCTGCATTTTTTTTTTTTTTTTTGCTTTAGAGACATAAACAACTCTGAATTGTCGAATTGTTGCTTGCCAGCTGTACGTTTTAAGTAATAAAAGTAAAATGATAGTGATGGGTGGGTGAGTCTACTATAGTTTCCATGCCATCACTGTCTTTTGTGAATAGAACAATGCCCAAACGCTCAAATGTGTTTTTCCTTGCAAGGAAAATGTGTCGGGACCTTCATTCAGTCAGTTGTGCACAGAAAAAAGAGCGGGAGGGGTAGTGTTGTGCTACTTCAGGCTTCATACACACAGACAAAACTTCGGTAACTGAAACTTTATCTAGCATCTCATTAAAAGTCTCAAAGCTGCGGGAATGTTAGGACCTAAAAGGTTGTGGTATTGTTCTGTTATTATATTTTTGTGGAGTCCTGATGCACCAAAGCTCTACGACTCCAACACCAGACAACATGAAGCAAATGCTAATCAACGGAACGTACTTATTTATGGCATTAGATGCAATTTATTACAACTACAGACCCACAAAGGATCATTAGCATTACCACCTCTGCATGAATTTAAAACAGAAAATTGAATCTTTTTCCCTATGTGGAGAAGATGGAAGCGTGCCTCATTAAAAATGGCCATGCGTGGCAGCGTATGCGGGGAGCTTTTCCGATGGCAGCCATTGATCCTTGACTCTGGCAATAAAGAGCAAAGCTTAATGAATTCACAGAACAAAGTGATTGAGATAAGGGAGCAAAGGAGGGAGAAACATAAACAGAAAAAAGAGATTCTAAAAAATGAGGGAAATAGAGAGAGAGAGAGAATAGGGGCTATACAACAGAGGGATGACATGGTATTGTTCCTCTTTTTCCTTCTGGGAGTTTTAGTATCTTTGTGAAGCTATGCCAGATCACTGAGCCCAAACAGAGCTTGTGTGTGAGTGTGTGTTTGTATGTGTGTAGAAAACAAGCAATACAGAAAGTCTATGCTAAAAGACAGAATGCAAAGATTTTTGACTGCAGAATAATTCCCTTTGTGTGTGTCAGAGGACAACCTTAATTATAATTGCATAGCAGCTCAAAGACGGGAGTCAAGCCAAGCCCAAACCAAGCCATGCTGAACTAGACTAAACCGGGCTTGGACCTCCTCCACTCAACATGCTTTGAGCTTTAAGCCCTGGCTAATTGGGCCAAAGGCAAGCAAAAGCCCCTTCCCAGCTGTGACGGGCACTGGACTGGGGAAAGAGAAGGATAGAGGAATAAAGAGCAACAGAGAAAGAGAGAAATCTTTAGCTTTATTTATTAATTCATCTAAACTGTAACCAGATCAATACCGCTCTGTCTCCTTTTCCTTTTTCTGAAAAGCCTTTCCGTTCTGTATGCACAACTCCACTGGCTGCAAACCTCAAATGTTGCATTTGCCCAATTGCTCTCCTTGAGTTAAAAGGGATGTCTAGATGCCATCAACAACCAAGCAATCTGGCCAGCTGAATAGGAGGGCCACGTTGAGAGGCCTTCACAGGTTATTGCAGTGTGTATTTCTGTCAGTCTGTCAATTTAAAGACAGAGATTGAATGTCTCAAGTCCACCTACCAGCTGCTTGTAGCAACAGGGGCCCCGGTAGTCTTGCCACAAGTCTAGCAGATGAAGTATCAGATGTAAAATAATTGCTTGTCTGCCCTGCAGTGCCTTGATTTCCATCCTCCCGATTGCTGCTTGTGGCTCCAGATTTTATCCCCTGTTTTGACCTAATTTGTGATCTTCCTGCTGCAGGAAGACACTCACATCTAATGCGGCATAACCATATTCAGTACTTGCATTGTTAGTTAATGAGACTGGAGTCAATCCAACATATGTGGTTGCATAATGAAGAAGCACTATAACTAATTCTGACATTTTGGATTTAAAAGGCAGCGAACGCGATACTCTCAGCAGGCCGGGTTTTTACAGCTGAGTGCGTGTTCTCTGTGTGTCCGAACGAGTCTGCGTGTATGCGTGTGTGTGTGTGTGTGCGCGTGTGTGTGTGTGTGTGTGTGTGTCTGCGTGTGTGTGTGCGCGTGTGTGCACGTGTGTGGGGCTGTGGAGTTGAGGAGGTGATCCCCTCAAGGCTAATCGTCAGTATGCAGCCTGATGAACACACACCAGACGCACATATGTATTCACTGCAGGCACCCCGCTTCTTGCTGGATGATTGACAGCATGAGTACAGCATGTAGCTTCTCTATTATTCACCAGCAATGGAGCAAATGAGGAGAAAACACAGATTAGAAGTAACAGGAAAAAAAAAGAAAAATTAAGGGACAGGAAATAAAATAGGTTATGTTGGACTTCTGAGACGGTTTTGTGAATAATTAAAGAACTTGTCTGTGTGTGGTGGTAATGCATCTGATCTCTGAAAAACATAAAAGATGAAGAGCAATGTATGAATAGAAAACAGAAAAATAAAGGAATGGCAAAACTGTTATGATCCTTAGGTTGTTTGGACTTTCGGTTTCTGTTATTTTCTCTTTTGATTTCCGCTTGTTTGTTTTTTTTTCTTATATCTTCCCAATTTAGTGTATTGCTTGTGTTAATTCAACCATCCCCATTGTTTGGATTTGTTCTGTCAGATTCTGTATTTGTTTCTGTAACAGTTTAGGTTTTCTTTCCTCTCCCGTTCTTTGGTTTTGTTCTCACACTCAGTCTTCCATTTGCCCCCATACAAAAACGAGCTTTTTGGAAAACTGTTGAAAGCCACTGATCAAGACTGGAGGATGTTAGAAAGTACATCCAGTACATCCAATGTTCTATTGATGGTCAAAAACAAAAACACAGCCAACTTTAACTTGAAGGTGCAGATCATGTTAGTTAACCTGCAGTTGTAAATAATCCATTTATCACAGAGAGTGAAATTATAAAGTGAAAACGGATGGAAAAAGTGCCAGGTTAGTACCGCTGCTACCTAACGTCTGTCTACAAGCACATGGTCTGTCTTATTTTGACTGTCTGCTTCTTTAGCATTTGGTCAGCTTTTCCTCCAACCCCTGTATTGTCTTCTATGCTGCTGTAAGGTGGACTTCATAATTTGTGGGGGTTAGGAACCACAGCCACCTACAAATTACTAAAATATGCAAGTACTTGTGACCCCATCTAAAAACACTTTTAACTGCATATTTTCATAGTTCAAACAAATGTCATATGTATGAACACAGACATGCAGAAGCCACTTTTGCACTATTCAAGAAGCTGATATTTACAGTCTTCCTTGTCTTTGCTCTTCACTGTAAACTGATCAGTGTAAAGGAAAACGAATGGCGCTCCTACATCGACTACTTTGCAAAAGGCAGCACAGTAATGTGTCTAGTATCATTTCACCAAGTTATTTTTAGCTCCCAAGCTGGATTTTCTTTCAAATTTTTAAAAATATTTTTGAATGCTTTTTAAGGAAAATCTGTGAATAGGCAAATATTTAGTGAAAAAAATTGTAGTTACATTCCACCTCCATTTCAAATCCATAAATAGTTGAATCCTTTTATACTGAACTCCAAATAGGCAGGGGTCCACTGTACGTCACTGGAGTTTATCCCTACACCCAATTGGAGAGAGAAAAACAAGCAAGTAGATATTTTGGAGTAGCAACGTATGTTTCTATCTACATTTTCCACCTAATAAGTTTCCCAATATCAGGTTTTATTTGTTCAAGGAGAGCTTTCAATATTTCTGACCTTCTCTTATAGTGAATTTGACACTGGAATTGAGATCAAGGGCCACAGTGTAAGATTTAAAAAGGTGCATTTTTTAAGCATAATTCAATATTCTACTCTGAATGAAAAATAAATTGAGGTGACATCCTCATTTGTTCTTGATGTGGATTGTTCTCGGTTACATTAAAATCAAGATTTGTACGTCCTCTATCCGGTGACATTTAGCTTGCAGTGCTTTAGTCTTGATTTTAGCTCGTCTTTCAGGAACTTGGAAACAAAAAAGAAATTGTGGCTTTAACAGTTTGAAAAAAAAAAAAAAAAGCAGCTTTCCAACTTTTGTTACTGGTGAGAAATCTGTGAATATATTTACTGTCTTCAACACTTGCTCTGTCTTTTTGTTGACAATCCTCTGTTGTTTGTTCTGGCACTGATCAATGAGAGACTGCTCATCCAAGTTGTCACTCTGCACTACTTGAGATCACATTATCAAACACCACAATCCCCCCCTTTTTTTTTTTGCATATCTTTTAAGCTTGGGAGTTTTAACATTCAAAGTCTATGTTTTAAAGTCAAATGGCACTTTTCAAATAAAACTAACAGAGAAATATAACAAATTAAATCTAACCTAAAGTTGTTATAGTTACTCATGTTAGCAGGAGAGTAGAGGAAATGGAAAAGTTTGCTTGTTGCCAGACTTTTGCCACCTTTTGCTCCCGTACCATTCACTGTATCCTAATTATTATGCCTCTATTTAACTTTATAAAACCACCGACAGCCATTTATAGTAAACATTGTTTGCCTGAAATAGACGTCTGCGTCTCCAAAAGGCCATTTTGTAATTGTGTACAATTGAGAACACTGTACACAATGCATTTGTGTGATTTCGTATTAGACCCCTTCAATACACAAAGCTCAGAGTCTGAGTGGTTAAGATTGGATCTGAACAATAAGCCCCACTCTGCTGCGCTGTAATTATGCAAATGCAATGCGTGTTTCAATCAAACTGTGTACATAAAGCGCACTCGTGATGATTTGGAATTAATCACAAGGCATTTAGGAAACTTACAGCAAATTATTGAGTGGAGTGAACAATGATTTTGGTGATGGTGTGAGGAATAGTTTTCCCAGCATAATCAAAGAAACAAAACAATGTGGCAAGATTAGTTGACGAGCAATAAATCTACTCCCTTCTGCCTGATTGCTCCTTATCATCTCATCTAAAAAAAATGCATGATTCGGAATATAAGAAGAGGTTAAGCGTCGTCAGCGCTGAGCCTTTTTGATGGCCTTATTGTATCGCCTCTGTTTAGCATACAGGGTTACGAAAAAAATGGAAGATAAACTTTAGAGCTTAAAAGTTTTTAATTATTTGCCAACAAAAATCTGTGGTATTTTGAACAAAATGAAACGTAAACGTGCGAAAAGTAAAAAAAAAAAAATTGTATAAAGAGCTAAACACAGTCAGCACAAGCTGTTCTGCGAAGGCTAGCAAGCTGTTCAGGAAGAAAAGAGCATTTTCTCCAAGGGAAATCTGTTATTCACCAGGGTCAGCTGCAGCTGCAAAAGAACAATCTCGCTTCTGAATCCCAGTGTGAGGCTTAAGCTGCTAATGCTGTCCAGTGGGACTCCAGTAACAAAGATCATGCTAATGGATATTTATTTACATTCATTTAGGTTTGTGTTGTTCTTTATCTGTCACTAAATGATGTGGAACATTGTTTCCCAAGCCTGGTCTGCATGTTTTAGGTGCCTCCTTGATTCCAAACACCTGATTTAAATGTATGAGTGATTAGGAGGCTTTTGCAGCATTAGGTGGCTGCAGAGGAGGTCATGCAATCATCTGATCCAGGTGTGCTGGAGCAGAGACACATCTAAAACATGCAGGGGAGAGGTAATTAAAAAACAGGTTTGGGAAGCACTGATGTAGGATGTAGCAGATGTGCGTTTTAACAGATTGTAAGGTGAACTCAAATGAAGCAAAACGTACACAAACAAACTCTCAAGAGCTGCCTTAATGATTAGTAATAGATGCCAACATATTGTTATAGTTAGAAAGGAGGGGATTTGTTAAAGGTATGCCCCGCCTCTCGCCCAATGACAGCTGGATATGCACACAACTGACCCTAAGCATGATTTAAATAGAACATATTTCCATTTTCCATTTAAAACATATTTTGAAAAAGTGAACTGCTGCAATAATGTAGGACAGATGCAGCAACAATCATGTTTTTAGTTCTGATTTGAAAAAAAAATGTTCTGCACATTTCATCTTTTTTTAACGTTGGTTGAACAAATTTTTAGTAGAACTTGACTGCAGGCGAGAGTAAATCTTTGAATCTTTCATTGCTTATCTCACAAATCTTCTTGCTAGCTAGAACTGTTTTCATAAAACCTCCAGCTTTTTTTGCACCTGGCAAAGCAGCACATCCTGCTTCAAACTATTTTGATGTGCTGACATAAATGACTAAAAATCATACTAATGTGTTTTATGTCGTCTGTGCTTCAATCAGGGAGAGTGGTTGCAGATATACTGTAGTTGGATCCTTTAATTTTCAGTGCAAGTGCATAAAACTGGTAGAAAATGTGTTCAGTGTGCGATTTATATATAAATTTATAAGAAGCTTGTTAATCCCCTCTTTCTAATTTCACCCTGGGCAAATCCCCATGTAAAAACTGTCCACATAAATAATATTCATTCATCCCAGCAATGTAAAATTAAGAACAAACTGTAAAAGCAAGAAAAACTCCTGTGAAGGTCTTCTGAAAAACCTAAAATATGTAAATAGTCTTTTGGATGATAATATCTTAAGTCCATTGAGCACCATAGAACTCAATATATGAATTATTGTGTTTTATTATAGACACATAATAAAACACATCATTTCCAATAAAAATGGAGTGAGAGAAGGGAGCAACAAAAAGTCTCAAAAGCCCAAGTGTTCCTATGTTTATGTAAGCAATTTGTTTGATATTTCCATTGGGAGGTAAAGTTATGCAAGTTATTTTTTCTCCAGTGTGACACAGTGAAAGGCAGGTTAACAGGTATTTGAGGAGCACTTTGCTGAGCTGCGGTTTCTCTGATGCCATTATAGACGTTCAGAGCAAAATGCAATAACGATTTATTGATTGTTTTCGAAACACCAATCCAAAACAATAATCTGGGCAGTTTTGCTTTTAATTAAGACTCAGAGTGTTTCCTGTCGCAGAGGGAAAACATGGGAAATAAGACAAGCTCAGGCATAGATGTCTGCTTTTCCATTCGCTGATTTTATGTTTTTCTTTTCATGTGAATTAAAAGCTCTCTTTAGTTCTTCCCACAGTCTTGAAAACCATCTGTTATAATCCTGTAAAAACAAACTCCCAAATGACTGACATTTTTTTTAAAGTTTTTTGGATTCTGGGTTGGCTGCTGGATTTAAAGGCTTCCATTTAATGCATCCAAAAGAATTTTTTATTTTATTTTAAAAAGTTAGGCTACCAACAACTTTATGTTCTTCTTCTGCAGATGAAACACTTTACCCAGTCTGTTTCTAACATATACATCCACTGCCTGAGCTTTGACTGTGACTAATTTATGTTCTCTCTTCGTTTCTCACCTAGATAAAACTACTCAAGGAGCTTCTACTGACATTAAATCTTTACTTTCTTTTAGTATAGAACGTACTCCTGGATGAGTGTATTTTTTTGTGCTCTGTCTGCTCAAATCCCCAGCCGATTGTATCAGATGGTGTTTCTGCTGGAGATTTCTTCCTGTTACAGAGGAGTTTTCCTTCCCACTCTCGCTACATGCAGTTTAATCATAAGGGATTGCTGCAACGTCTGCTCAGGAGGCGTGAATGCTGCAAGTCGGTGAGTCGATGGGGTTCCTTTGATTGAAAACTTTTAAACCAATTTGAACAATAAAATGAACTTGCCGGCATGGTTTAACAACTTTGTATGGAATTGACTTGGAATCTTGGACTGACCTTTTTCAATGCAAAGTTCCATAAAATGGCACGAGTTGTGAATTGGCAACTTATAAATAAACTAAATTGAGACTGAAATAAATGACAAATGAAAAATAAATGTATTATCAAGGTAGGAATCAGGCAGAGTGCAGTCAGACTTTAATATTGGCATTCTGAAATTAAAGCAAATCAGCATAAAGTTTATTGGTGGGCTTTACTATTTATGAGGCTTTACATTTCCATTTGAAAGTTCCACATTAAGCATGAGGAAAACTTACTGCTAATCAGATATATTCTCCCTTAAGCAACAAATACACACACACAGTTTAAACTCTCTTAGGAAACTACCTGGATTATTTGATATATGTACTGTGTTCATGGTACATACAGCAGCCCTTCAATACTTAACTCCAGTCCTACAGAACTGAATTGTGAAGCATTTATGAGAGAAACAAAATGCTGACTGGTGTCTGCCAATTTCCAGCTTGCTCAGCTAGGATTGTTGAACTGCCTGTCAGAAACGCTTTTCCACTAAGAAAACACGCCGTGCCGTACAGCTGCCAGGTCACGATAATCTGACACGTTACAATGTGGACACTTAGACTGAGCGAAGAAGTTTTAATGGTGGCTATTTTCTGTATCGGAGGGTGTTTAACAATGACGTCATGCAGAGGGATGTCGAGGCGTGTCTGCGAGGGGGAAAAGGACCAGACTTTATTAGAAACCCCAAACGTGTGACAGCTACTCTGCTTCAGAACTGTTTTA